>NC_138352.1:16434765-16910466 GCF_046562875.1 Panthera onca | reverse complement strand
CCTTCCCTCCTCCTCCTCCCTCTCCCTTCCTCCTCCCCCACATCCCCCCTCCCCCTCCCCATTCCCCTCCTTCCCCTCCTCCCCTTCCCTGTGCAATGAGATCCTTCAGGTAGGTGTCTATAGATGCATCTGTCAGAGTTGGAGAAACTGAGGCTTAAAGAGAGCTTGCCCAGCCGGTGCAACCAACGCACCCGTGAGTGTCTGTGTGCACCTGTGATGCACACACAGCCCCAGGTGCTCCTGTCCATGCCTATGCACACTCATCTGGGCCTAGGTGTGTATGAACACACCCATGTTTTGGGGTTGATCTCGAGGTTAAAGCAGAACACAGACCTGTAAGTGGTGAGTTTTTAAATGTGATGCTTTAAAAACATACCCATGTGGGGCGCCTGGGTGGCTCAGTCGGTTGAGCGTCCGACTTCGGCTCAGGTCATGATCTCACAGTCTGTGAGTTCGAGCCCCGCATCGGGCTCTGTGCTGATGGCTCAGAGCCTGGAGCCTGCTTCCGATTCTGTGTCTCCCTCTCTCTCTGCCCCTTCCCTGCTCATGCTCTGTCTCTCTGTCTCAAAAATAAATAAAAACATTAAGAAAAAAAATTAAAAAAAAAAAACAAACATACCCATGTGTTCATTATGTCCACCATTATGTCCTACGCTGTTCATTACGAACAGCTTTTCTCTGCCTCAGCGCTTCTGGACCCCTTCCCGCCTCTGTCCCCACGGACATGGGGGTCCCACATGGGGGCCCAAGACAAACCTAGAAACCAGCACGGGGGGCGGTGCTGGCTGAAGCGTGGTGCCTGGGTTCCGACTGGACCCTCGGGTGGGGGAGTCACGGTCAAGGAGGGCAGCGAGCGGGAGGAAGCCAGCGGGCCCGGGGCAGGCTGTCGGCAGCAGGTGGGCGAGGTCACGGCAGAGCGTCCGTGGTTCGGGAGGAGGACGCTCAAGGCCGGCGGAAGCACCTTCCGGCCCTGCCCGCTGCGCCCTTGGCCCCACGGCACAGAGGCTTGTTGGAGGCAGTGGACAGACACATGTCTAAAATAACCCAAGGGACCAGGGCCCGCCAGCTACCGGCTGACTCCTTCACTCGCAGCGGATGGCGTTTTCTTGGTTCCAAATCCGTTTGTGCCTGTTGGTGCGCGGAGCCCCAGAGGGAGGCTTGATCCTAGCTGGCCAGGGAGAGACTGACTTCCCAGAAAGGGAACTGGGGACGGCTGTGCCTCTCAGTGTCCCCAGACGGAGCTCCGCTCGCCTTGTCCCCACGGCTCCCTCCCCCTCCCTGCCCAGCTGACTCCATCCACCGCTGGTCAGAGTTCTCCCGGAGGATGGTTTGCATCGAGGGTCACCGTGTAAATGTGCATCTGTAGTGCAAGCACGAGTCCTGCGTGTGCCTGTCCACGTGGTGCACACTCGTGCGTGGCTGGTTGTGCACGAACACACCCGTGCCTCGACCTTGCAGCCTATTTTGCTGGTTTCCATATACCGCCTACAATGCCTGTGAAAATGACCGTCCCTTCCAAGTGAAAAGTCCCTTAGAAGTCATTTCTTTCAATCCTACCAGTGCCTCTCAGAGGCTTGTTCCTGTATGTGGGTGGGGACAATTCTTTTTTTTTTTTTTTTAAGGTTTTTATTTATTTGTGAGACAGGCAGAGACAGAGCATGAACGGGGGAGGGTCAGAGAGAGGGAGACACAAGATCTGAAACAGGCTCCAGGCTCTGAGCTGTCAGCCCAGAGCCCGACGCAGGGCTTGAACTCACGGACCGCAAGACCATGACCTGAGCCGAAGTCGGCCGCTCAACCGACTGAGCCACCCAGGCGCCCAGGACAACTTCTTTTTTTTTTTTTTTTTTTAATTTTTTTGTTTTTTACGTTTATTTATTTTTGAGACAGAGAGAGACAGAGCATGAACAGGGGAGGGTCAGAGAGAGGGAGACACAGGATCTGAAACAGGCTCCAGGCTCTGAGCTGTCAGCACAGAGCCCGACGTGGGGCTCGAACCCACGAACCGCGAGATCATGACCTGAGCCGAAGTCGGACGCTTAACCGACTGAGCCACCCAGGCGCCCCGGGGACAATTCTTGATGTAACCAAGTGTAGTGTCCCTGCTCCCGAAACTCCAGCAGGCACAAAACGTCGGTGGCATCCCTGCTGTCGTGGCCACGTGACTCCGGCCGCTAGGGGCAGTGGACCCGTGGACCTCCAGGTGAGAACACCACACGCTTTGTCAGCGGCTCAGTTTTCTCCACAGAATCTCTGGAGAGGTTCAGGCCTCTGTTCTTAAAGGCCCAGGGATTGCTGGCCGGCTACGTCCGGAAGCCTCTTGCCTGGTCTCGGTCAGCACCATCTGGGGGCAGGCCCCACCTCACTAGTCCTACCTCCTCCCTGGGGGACACTCGGGTGCTGACCCCACTTGCCTGGGCCGTGCAGCCAGGGGGCCAGCCTGGAGGCAGCAACTGCTGTGTGCCGGCCTCACAAAGATGCAGGCCCGGCTGGTAGGCTGGTGGGGTCCTTGAAGACTCAGGGGCTAGCCCGCAAAGAGAAGCAGCCCGTCGGACCAGCCAGAAAGCTGCAGAAACAAAGTGCATGGCGTCCTGAGCGTGGCCACGTGCAGCTCTCAGGCTCGAGGCTTCTGGATGCGGGTGGTGTTCCCGGATCCCGAAAGTGGTGCCTTCTCTCCTGCTGCCCCCTGCCTACTACTCTCCCCACCCCCCCCCCCCGCCCCCACCTACCTCTCTCTCCTTCCTGCCTACTGCTTCTCCACTCTGGCAAGCGAGCCCTGCAGCCAGCGGCTGGTGGCTGGCACCCTGGTGGCGTGAGGTGGTTGAGGGCACGAGTGGGTGGGGGGCCCGGGGGGCTGCTGATGCACGCTGATGGTCCCCTGCACCCCGTTACCTTGGGTAGCTGCTGAGGAGCACGGGAGCTGGTTACGGAGCGGACTGTGTGTGGCTTTGTAGAAGCTGCCGGAGGCTTCCCAGCGTGGTGGTGCCGACATCCACGGCCCAGCACACTGCCCGGTGGTCCAGTGCTCTGTGGCCTCCAGGTGCTTTTGACAGATGCGATCCCAGAGGGCCGGGTGTCACTGTCCAAATTGTCCCACCCCTCACCTGGGGCAGAGCTGTCTCGCCAGATGAAGGTCCTTGACCCTGCAGTAATTAGCATTTGTGATCAAAGTACCTGAGAGGTTTTAAGCGACTTCATTGAGACGAAGACTTTGTCCAGAAGTTAGCTCTATGCACAAACAGCCCTCCTTCTGCAAACAGGCTCATGGTGTTACCCAGATTCATAAAATCCAGTCTGACAATGACTAATTTTTTTTCACACCAAAAATTTCTACTCAGAGGGAATCGTCCAGTTGGATCTTTCCCAAGCCTCTCCCTTTGCAGCGGCTTAAAATTTTTTTTCAACGTTTTTTATTTATTTTTGGGGACAGAGAGAGACAGAGCATGAACGGGGGAGGGGCAGAGAGAGAGGGAGACACAGAGTCGGAAACGGGCTCCAGGCTCCGAGCCGTCAGCCCAGAGCCCGACGCGGGGCTCGAACTCACGGACCGCGAGATCGTGACCTGGCTGAAGTCGGACGCTTAACCGACTGCGCCACCCAGGCGCCCCTGCAGCGGCTTAGAAGGAAAACCGGACCTGCCGCCACCCGGTGTCTTAGGCTTTAACACGGTTGCACCTGCCACAGAGCTGCTTAGAGGAGAAAACCGGGCAAGAACAAAGTCATCAAAACAGAGACAGTGCATGGGGACTGTCCACGGCCTCACCGTGCACGTGCACGTTCCTTCACAGCTTCTCAGTGATGGTTTCTGTGGGGCCTGGAGTGTGCCCCTCCCCTCCTTAACTGGAGCGCGAGCACACACACACACACACACACACACACACACACTCAGCCGCCCTGGCCCGGAAAAACAACCGCAGGTGAGATGTTGAGGCAAAAGATCGGAAAATAAGGCTTGATTTACTTAAGTCTCATTGTGACCGCATTTCCCAGGCCTCCCCACGAATCCCTAACACGCAGTGAAGTGTCTCGCCCACTGGGGGATCACTCACTGGGGTGTCACAGGTGGAGCCGGAACCCCATCCTTAGCAGGTGGGTGGGAGCCTCTACCCCAGGAGCTGGAAGGGGATAGGGGGAGGGAGGGGGCGGGCGTGGTCTCTAGCTGGGGGGGGGGGGGGCATGAGGGGATCGGGGCAGGGGGCGAGGAGGGTGTGGGTCTCCACCCTTGGAGCACAGACTGGGGGGAAGGGTGCAGGTCTCTACCAGAGGTGGAAGGGGGGCTGTGGATGGGGGAGGGGTGGAAGGCTCTACACCAGGAGCACAGTTGGGGGCAGGGGGCGCAGGTCTCTGCTCTGGGGCTGTCCAGGCTGCCCAGGGGTCCTGCGGCCCCAGTCCCCACCCCCACCCCCCACTGCTTCCCTGGTTAGTCCGGCTGATCATGTGACACCCTCGGGTCACGGTCACAGTGGGGAGCCGCGTGAGTGACCGGATCACTACCCAGAGGTTTGGGGTTCCGAACCACCTGAGTGTCGCAGGTCCGAGTCCAGCCTGTTCCACGTGGGGCCTGGAGGGTTCGCCTTCCCCTCCTGCCCGAGTGGCCCTGGAAACTGTCTGTGAGGTCCCGGCCGGCCTGGGTTCCTGCCAGGAGCTCGGACTCTGGAGCCAGAGGGGCAGGGGCTCCCCAGGGGTGGCGGTGGCTCTACAGGGCGGGCCTGGGAGTGGTCAGGCGTCCGGGCTGTGTCCACCCTACGTGGGACCACTGACAGGGGTGCCGCATGGAGCAAATTTCAGAAGGGGATACCCAGTTACATTGAATCTCGGATAAGCAACTTTTTAAAAAATGTAACTACGTCCCATACAATATTTGGATACATTTATACTAAAAAATTATTCATTATCTGAAATAGAAACTGATGTGTCGGCCCTCACAGACCGGGAGCTTCTGACGGTGCTCCTGCCGCCTACCGGAAGTCTTCATTTGGGATTGGCAGCTGTGGGACAGACAGGGCAACAGTGGCTGCAAGAAACACGGGCCAAAGTCAGAGAAGGATCTAGAACACAGCCCTGGAAAGGGCTAACCTGCTCTCAGGTCAGCCGGAAACACACCCTCGAAGCCTGATTGGACCCCAGTCTCCCTGTCCCCCACCTCCAGCCTGCTTCTCCTCCAGCTCCAGCTGGTCTGGCCACCAGGCCCACAGCGCACTCCCCAGGCCACACTGCCCTAGGCCCCAGGGACGGAGCAGGTGCCACGGAAGAAGCTAGACCAAGGCGGTAAATCAGGGGCACAGCCAGCTCTGCTTATTGTTCTCCAGGAAGCCAGGTGACGTCATTGTAGAGAGGCAGGAGCAGACACACCCCAGAAATGACTAACCTGCTATGGCCAGGCGTCCCTCAGTTGGACACGTGACCACTCCAGTCCCATGGCCACTGGAAGGACATCCACCCAACAAACCTTTCCTCATCTCCTTCGTCCATCCCACAGGCAAACTCCAGCTCACCCCCCTCACCTGCCTGCCTCTCTCCCTCCCCCTCCTCCACCCCTCAGCCCTGCATGGCCACCTCTGATGTACCTCAGGGTCTGTGTCCCCAGCCCCCACCGCGGGGCTCCACCGAGGCACACACCTGACCTGCTGCACCGTCGTCGTCGCCTCAGCTCTACTTCCCATAAAAGCCACTCCCCTGCTGCAGACCCGTGGTTTGCATCAGAGGCCAAGTCCCAGCCCTCGGGGACAGAAAAGCAGGACAGACCAGGGTGCCTGAATAAAGCCTGCCTCTTCCAGTCACCCAGGAGAAACTGTTACTCATCCCAGGTGAGGGGGCCGGGAGGAAGGCTCTGGGGAAGGTGGAGGGCGGGGCCGCTCAGCCACCTGCCATCTGCTGGGGGTGGGGTGGGGGGGCCACAGTGGTCCGGCCTGCGGCCTGCGGCCTGCGGCCTGTGGTGGGGGCCAGACCTCCCAGTCAGTTACAGTCTGCTCCCTGGGTTCCTGTCTCAGATGCTCAGCCTCATTCAGGAAATAAGAGATGTAGAGACAAGGTACCATTTTGATGGTACCATTTGATACCATCTGAGGTATCACTCAGATTTGCTCGCGAAACAAGAAACAAAAGCTACGCTCGCTGGCTCACCAGCACAGGCACCAGCACAGGGTGTTAGTGGGGAGACTGTTGGTGCAACCCCTGCGGACGGCAATTTGGCAACATCTATCAAAAAAATTAAATAAGCCGGGGCACCTGGGTGCCTCAGTCAGGTGTCTGACTTCAGCTCAGGTCATGATCTCACGGTCCATGAGTTCGAGCCCCGTGTCGGGCTCTGTGCTGACAGCTCGGAGCCTGGAGCCTGCTTCGGATTCTGTGTCTCATTTTCTCTCTGCCTCTCTCTCTCTCTCTCTCTCTCTCTCTCTCTCTCTCTCAAAAATAAATAAACATTAAAAATTTTTTTTAATTTGAAAAATTGAAGCAACTCAGTCCAATTCCACTTTCAGAAATTTACCTCCAAGGATCTGTGCCCAAAGACACACACCTTAAGCACCAGTGGACTCACTGACGTTTGGAACCTGAATGGGAGGCCAGTGAAATAAATGATGCTCCAGTCATGCAATTAAATACTATGTATCATTAAAAACAATAAGGCGGCAAGGCATGAAAATTAAAGGATCATAACTAACATTTGTTACGTGCAAAATCCAAGCAGAGAACAGTGAGTACAGCATACAAAGTTTCTGCTTTGAAACAAAGTGGCTGTTTGCTAGTATCAGGTGTCCCTGGAAGGATCAATAAGAAACAGCCAAGTGCAGTCAACCCTGGGGTCCTAGGTGGGTGCTGAGAGACCCAGGATCGCAGCGGGAAAGAGATCTCCTTTTCTGTGCCCTTTGAATTTTGCGGAATACTATTAAATGAACCAAAATATTATGAAACACCTATTTCATACATGTGCATGATGTACATGTGTATATGAAATAACTTAAAAGATAGGTCACTTTTCAGGGCGCCTGGGTGGCTCAGTCGGTTAAGCGTCAGACTTCGGCTCAGCTCACCATCTCGTGGTTCGTGGTTTCAAGCCCTGAGCTGGGCTCTTGGCTGACAGCTCAGAGCCTGCCTGGGAATCTCTCTTTCTCTCTCTCTCTGCCTCTCCCTCTTTCTCTGCCCCTTTCCTGCTCTCGTGTGTGTGTGTGTGTGTGTGTGTGTGTGTGTGTGTGTGTGTGAAAAATAATAAACATTAAAGGAGAGGAGGTCACTTGTTATCACAGTGCTGCAGGACCCAGAGGGAAGCCCCGTCTCCTCCCAGACCTCAGTGTTCCATCCACAGGTGGGAGTTTGGGGCCAGGAGATGATTCCTGCACAATTCCTGAACGTGACAGAGGACCAGCCAAGTGGGTGCTGGGAGACAGAATAAACCAGCACTGATGAGATCCAGACGCAGAGGGACAGGGTCACTCCTCTGGCTCCCAAGCAGGTGACCCTGGGGGAAGCTGCATCACCTTCCCAGAGGGAGAAGCCGGCCATCTCCCTCAGGTGCTCCCCAGCCTTCCCAGCGTCTTGCCTCCCATGACCTCTCTGCCCAGGAGGCCCCGGGCTGGGCTGGGAGGGGGAGGGGGAGGGGCTGCAGAGGGCACCTGACAGGTTCTGTGCAGCCAGGGAAGGTGCCACTTCCCCTTTGACTGACGCCCTGGCCTCCCTTGGGTCCCTCCCTACAGGATTGGGCTCTGCCTGGGTTAAGGTCTGTCCTGGCTCCCCTCCCCTCCCCCCCAAGCCCTGGCTCCCCTCCCCTCCCCTGTCCCCCACCAATCCTGGCTCCCCTCCCCTCCTCCTCTCCCAACTCTGGCTCCCCTCTCCTCCTCCTCCCCCAGCCCTGGCTCCCCTGCCCTCCTCCCACAGCCATTCAAAGGAGGCAGCTCTCGTGACCCACCCAGCTCCTTCCTGAACAGAGGGTGTCTGTGCGGGAGGCTGGGGACCTCGGTTGCCCGGTGCACTGAGCCTCCCTGGGAGGTAGGAGGAAGCAACCTGAGCCTCCCAGTAAACTCACAGCCCCCCCCCCCACCCCCTTCCATTCCTCCCCTTGCAGCCCATTGCAGCCACCTCGCTCCACAGGCTCCTGCCAGGGGCAGTACTGGGTTTCTCTTTTCTTCTCACGATGGGAGCCAAGGGAAGATGACAATAAAAATTAGACGAGTCACGGCCAGACGGGTTTCCTGCCCCTCACTCTCTCCCCTTTGCTCCCCGGTCTTCAGATGGGAGGACCTGTGTTTCTGTCCTACATCGGCCCTGGCTCCCTGACGCAGTCACTCTCCTGCCTGGGGCCTCATCGTCCCCTCCACGAACAGGGGCTTGGCTGTTCCTGATGCGGTGGTGGGTGTCTGCGATGTGGCAGAGAGGTTTCGTCTCACGTTTCTCCTGAGGGTGCCCTCAGAAGCCAAGGGTCCAACCTGGCGAGAGGGGGGCTGGGAAACTGTCTTGGCGTGTGGCACACGGGTTTTCAAAAGGTGCTGTGCGGGGTGCCTGAGCGGCTCAGTGGGTTGAGCGTCTGACTCTTGATTTGGCTCGGGTCATGGTCTCACCGTTCCTGGGTTCACGCCCTGAGTCGGGCTGCATGCTGGCAGTGTGGAGCCTGCTTGGGATTCTCTCTCTCTTCCTCTCTCTCCCCTTACCCTGCTCATAAGCTCTTTCTCTCTCTCTCTCTCTCTCTCTCTCAAAAATAAATATTAAAAAAATTTAGGGGTGCCAGGGTGGCTCAGTGGATTGAGTGCCCGACTTCGGTTCAGGTTACGATCTCGCAGTTCGTGAGTTCGAGCCCCACGTCGGGCTCTGTGCTGACAGCTCGGACCCTGAAGCCTGCTTTCGATTCTGTGTCTCCCTCTCTCTCTGCCCCTCCCCTGCTCATGCTCTGTCTCTCTCTGTCTCTCAAAAATGAATAAACATTAAAATTTTTTTTAAAAATAATAATGAGATAGTGATGAACACTAAATATTTGGTGATGTTAAGGAATTATTAATTTGTTAGATGCACTGGTGATACTATGCTTATAAGAAAAAGTCCTTGGGGCGCCTGGGTGGCTCAGTCGGTTAAGTGGCCGACTTCGGCTCAGGTCATGATCTCGAGGTCCGTGAGTTTGAGCCCCACGTCGGGCTCTGGGCTGACAGCTCGGAGCCTGGAGCCTGCTTGAGATTCTGTGTCTCCCTCTCTCTCTGCCCCTCCCCCGTTCATGCTCTGTCTCTCCCTGTCTCAAAAATAAATAAACGTTAAAAAAAAATTAAAAAAAAAAGAAAAAGTCCTTATATTTTAGAGATATTGAATACTATAGATGAAATCATATATTTGGGTTTTGCTTTAAGGTAATTTGAGGTGGAGTGGGTACATGGGGCTTCATTATTCTATTCTCTCTACTTTTGTGTATGTTTGGTATTTCCCACCGTAAGAAGTTATAAACCAACAACGAACTTCATGGTGTAGACAATGGCACCCCTACCAGGTTGCACTCAAACCTCACCCCCACTTTGGATGCAGAACCTGTCTCTGCCTGAAAGAGTCCCGATTAAGTAAAAGTAATAAAGCGTGCACCAAATTTAACCTGTAGTCCCCGTTCCTCCCACGGGGTTTGTGAAGACAGAGTAACAGAGATGCTTCAGAGTGTGCCCCAGGCTAAATTATTTTATGGGAGTAAGAGAGAGACTCTTTCTGATAACTGAGCATCAGTTGGACTTCAAGGGCCTTTGTTCATACTTGGCGGTGTGCCCCCCCCCCACCCCCCCGGCTTCGTTTGTATCCTCTCAGAAGCAGACCCCGAGATGAAGCTTTGAATGCAAGAGGTTTATTTGGCAGGATCCAGGAATACCTGTTGAGGGATGGGGGGCAGTGGGGGAGGGACGGAAAGCAGGGCGTGAGCAACAGGGCCCGATTCTGGCCGCTGGGGCCGTTGTAGGACTGGGAGGGCTGAGGAGGGCGGGCAGAGAGCGGCTCCTGCGGGGGCCCGAGGGGCGTGTTGGGCCCTGCCTGCTGGCAAAGCCGACCCCAGCCTTGCAGTGCCTCGTCCCATGGGCCTCGAGGGCCCTGAAGAATCCGCTGCACTTCCTTTTGGAAGAAGGACCGTTAGTGTTCTGATCACAGAGTTACATGCACGTACAAAACAGAGCTAAACAAGGTAGCCAGATGCAGTCATGCTTTTCTCTGGAGGACGGCGTGCGGGACTCTGGCGGGAGAAACGGGCGTGGGCCTGCTCCCACACAATCCAGCATGCGCCCCCTGGAGTGGCATCACGGGGGCGGGGGGGGGGGACACCCTGCTCCCGAGGGGTTCTGCTGAAGGACCTAGCAGACTGTGTACTGTGTATGGGCAGGCCCTCTCGGCCTGGGTTTTCTCCGGGAAGGATGGTCTCTCAAGGCAGGACTTAGGTCTGCGAGTACGCAGTTCTGATCGCCCCTTACCTCCAGCCTGCCCTCGTCGGCTGGCCCTGGACGAATGCGTAACGGGAGGGAGTGAATAGGCAGATGATGGTCTGGGAGGGAAAGTGAGTGTTTAACTGCGTCAGGAATATAACAGGGTCATTTCTATCAACCTCCTCTGACCCCCTGGAACATAAACCGTTTTCACGACTGGGGTCTGTTGTTTAGAAATGCTAAGTTCAGCCGGCACAGCCCTCAGGGTTTGAGCCTTTAAGAAACCAACTCACGGCCTCTTTCTCTTCCTGCGTCTCCTTTATCCGTGTGTGTTTGCAGCTGTGATGCAGGAGACGACACTTGTGTTGGGCCCTCAGGGACCGAGCGAGCAGGGAATCTCTGAGCACCTGTGCCGTGCCCAGCCCGTGCGGGGCTCTCCCGTCTTCCCTTCACGGAAATCCTGCCAGCTTGTGCCCCTTTTGTTAGGTGAGAAAAGGCAGCTGGCCGCCAGGGAGGAGGGGGTCGGCCTTTGGGAGCCGGCCTCTGGTCTCAGCCCGGGCCGGGGCTGGGTACCACCGAACAGCCGGAAGCCAAACCCGGACGGGGCCTCCTCTGCCTCCGGGATGGCGGCTGTGGTTGTCACTGCGTCTTGGGCTCCTGCGGTCTGTGCAGACTCCGGGAGTTTGCATGATTTTTTAGTTCACGTGGGATGGGCGTTTCTGCTCACTGCAGCCCATGGCACGTCTGTGGACCTGAGACGTCAATCGCCAGTGCCCCAAGCCGCGGACCCTGGCTTTAGCCCTTCCTCCCCGCTCCGGGGTCAGAAGCCAGAGCCTCTGTGAGCCATCGGTTTCGTCACCTGCTCACAGAGCTGGTCTCTGATGGAGGCTGGTGCTTTCCCGCCGCGTCCCCCACGGCGCAGAGCCTCAGAGCCACACGTGCTCCCCTGGACTTGAGAAAGCCATGAAGGTATATAGTAACTACCAGGCGATCTGTCAAAGGAAGCTTTGGCCAAGAATTCGTACTGGGGGGCTGGCAGAGTCGGTGGAGCGAGCAACTCTGGATCTCGGGGTCTTGAGTTCGAGCCCCACGTGGGATGTATAGATTACTAAACAAACAAACAAACAAACAAACAAAAAAACCAAAAATCGTGTTGGGAGATTTACCGAGGGCAGAACGTTTTCCTCATTCGTTCATGCAACTCGTGTTTAAGGAGCAAGAACCAGGCCTTGTTCTGGGCCTTGGGCTCCGTGGTGAACAGGCAGGAGGACATGCTGTGCACACAGAACGTCCACTCTTTCTCGAGGCTCCCATTCCCCAGGTGATCGTCAGTGACAAACAACAGCACTTCTGGGGCGCCCGCGTGGCTCAGCCGGTTGAGCGTCCGACTCCTGATTTAGGCTCAGGTCATGATCTGGATCTGCTCGTGAGCTCGAGCCCCGAGTGGGCTCCGTGCTGGTGGTGGGGAGCCTGCGTGGGACTCTCTCTCTCTCTCTCTGCCCCTCCCTTGTTCGTGCGCTCTCTCTCTTTCCAAATGAAGGCATCAACTGAAAAAAAAAATAAATGAATCACAGCACTTGCTGTAATGCACTTAAACAGGAGAGGACTTCACCGAAGGTTATTTGGTAGCCTGCTGGGTTCTGGGACGGCCGGAGGGTCCCGTCGGGAGGCTCGAGATCCGGATCCACGTTAGATCCTCTGTCCCATAGAGCAGCCACTGGCCATGCCAACACCCGAACCGTGGCCAGTTTGAATTGAGGTGTACTTTATGTATTAAATACACACTGAATTGGGGCGCCTGGATGGCGCAGTCGGTTAAGCGTCTGACTTCAGCCAGGTCACGATCTCGCGGTCCGTGAGTTCGAGCCCCGCGTCAGGCTCTGGGCTGATGGCTCGGAGCCTGGAGCCCGTTTCCGATTCTGTGTCTCCCTCTCTCTCTGCCCCTCCCCCGTTCATGCTCTGTCTCTCTCTGTCCCAAAAATAAATAAAAAAAAAAATGTTGAAGAAAAAAAAAAAATTTAAATACACACTGAATTTCAAAGATTTAGTATTGGAAAGAATATAAATTATCTCATGGATTTTTTTTTGTATCAATAACATGTTGAAATAATAACATTTAGGATATATTGGGTTAAATCAAATATGCTATTTGAATGATCTCATCTTTTTAAAAAATATATATATATATTAAAAAAAATTTTTTAACGTTTATTTTTGAGACAGAACATGAACGGGGGAGGGTCAGAGAAAGAGGAAGACACAGAATCTGAAACAGGCTCCAGGCTCTGAATTGTCAGCACAGAGCCCGACACGGGGCTTGAACCCACGAACTGTGAGATCATGACCTGAGCTGAAGTCATGCTTAACCGACTGAGCCACCCAGGCACCCCAATATATATATGTGTGTATATATATATATATATATATATATTTTTTTTTTTTTTTTTTTTTTTTTAAGTAAGTGCTACACCCAACAGGGGGCTCGAACTCACAACCTCAAGATGCAGAGTCACATGCTGCCCTGACTGAGCCAGCCAGGCTCCCCTTAACATTTTTTAACTGTGGCTATTAGGCAATGTAAAATTACTTCTGGGGTTCACTGGGCTTCTGTGGGACAGCTGGTGCTGCTGTCCTCACGGCCCTGTAGCCTGAATTCAGGCCTGGGGGTGGGTCTGATGGCCCGTCCCCACAGCCCTGTACCCTGAATTCAGGCCTGGGGGTGTGTGTCTGATGGGTGGTCAGGTTGAAACTTGGGGGTCCTTGCTGCAAAAGAGGTCCGGCAGGTGAGTCCCAGCATCTCCCTTTGGGAGGCGAGAAGTCAGCCACAGAGAATTGGGTTCACGGGCGGTGGGTGGCTACACGGATACTCAATCCCGTGACAGGCGCCACAACCGTTCCGAAGCAGTTCTGTGTGGCACGCGGATCGGCCGGCCGTGGAGTCCCCGCTCACGGGCACGACAGCCCTTGAAAGAACCCGGTCTGAGCTTTTCCATCAACCTGGAAGAGGCTGCTTGGGTCTGCAGTAGCACTGGCTCCCGGGGAGTCACTCCCACCCTTGGGCACGGGTCCCGCACCCCCCGCATCCTTGAGTCGACCTCTGCGCAGGGGGCACCGCCGAGGGACATCTCCCAGGTGGGCGGGTGAGGGCCGTCCTGCCTGCGTCCCTGGCCAACGGTGCCCCCTGTTCTGTGTCTTATGCCACCAACACCCCATCCTCGTGCTCCCGCCTCCTGTCCCCTGCTCCCAAAGGAAGAAGTCCTCTCCTCCCTGCTTAGCGCCTCCCTGTCCACCTGTGCTGTGGCCACGCCTCCGGCCGTCCCCGGGCAGCCTGCTCAGCCCACAACCCTCCTGCCCTCTCCCTCACCCACCCCTGCTCATCCCCTACTCCCTCATCCTGCAAGATGACACAGCAAAACCCAACGACAAAAGCTTCTCCTTTGGCCCAGACTTCTCGTCACCGCCAGCCATCTTTCACCTCCTCGATGGTCGTATTTCTCAAGAAGGTCACCTGTGGTCAGTCACCCCCTGCAGCTCTGTTATCGGCATGCCTCCTGGGACAACAACACCTTCCCTGTTGCTAAGGCTGGTGAACACCTGAGACAGGTGAGGAGGGTCAGGCTTGCGGGAAGCCAGGTCTGGGACTCAGGTTCACGTTTCCGGCCACCGTGTGCTTTGTGAGGACAGCAGCAAACCTAAGCTGAGCCTGAGTTCCTTGTCTGGGCTTCTCTCTGCCCCCCTGGGAGCTCGAGAGGCCCCTTCCCCTCTCTGATGGGACTGGCAAGGTTATGGTGAGGATCCCAGCAAACCCAGAGGGTGGGTGGGTTGCTCTGCAGCCCGCAGAAAGCTTGGGGTCCCAGCAAATGTTTTCTTTGAGGGGCCCGAAGGCCCTACACTCAGCACCTTCTGAAGGCACACGGGTTCATCCCATTTTACAGATGGGAGAACTAAGGCACCAAGGGATACATACGTTAATTAGCACTTCGGGGGACCGGGAGTGTACAGATTTTGTATTGTTACTTAACCATGACCACAACCAAACAGAAACGTGTGAGCAGCTGGGACGGTGGGGCCTAAGGTGGGCACAGACACAGGTAACTTAAGACAAGGTCCCTGCCATCTTCAGGGCAGTGCACACATATCCCTCCCTGAGCTGCTGCCCTACCTCTTTTCTGTGTTGTAGTCAAAGAGGAGAGCCTCTTCTAAGCCCCCCAGTGCCTTCCTGCTGCAAACAGAATACAGCCCACTGCTCACCTTGTCCCCCGCTCCGCCTGTGCCCCCGCCCCAAACCTTCTGCGTGATCTTATGCCAGCCTCCTTGGAACCTCTCGCGGCTGCCTGCTCTTCAGTCTCCGCTCAAATGTCACCGCCTCAGAGAAGCCCTCCGGGACTGCCTTAGCTGGGGTAATCTCTCCAGTCAGCCTTTCCTGACACCCTATCTTATTTTCCTCACAGCACTTCTCAGTGTCTGCGATTATCTTTTTGTTGACTGAGCTACTGACTGTCGGTCTCCGCCAGAACGTGAACTCCTTGCAGATTTTATCTTGCCTTTTCTTGTTTACCACCGACTCAGCAGTGCCTGAACCAGTACTGGCACATAGTAGGGCTTCATAAATATGTGCTGACTCCGTTCGTCCACCACCGTGGCCCATTTGTCCTCAGCCTGTGCACCCCTCGCCTGGGCCCGCACCGTCCCCGGACCCCGCTCTCACCAGGGGCCCTGATAGCGCTGTCACCAAGGGACAACCCATTTTTTTAACCTCTGTCCTTAACCCTCACCGCTGTCTGTTCTGGTTTTCATCCTCTTGAGTTTCTCCCGGGGCTTCCCGCACTTCCTGTCCACCTCCCCGAGGTCAGTCTTCCCGAGCGGCTCTGTGCCCTCCCTGAAGTCTGGCTTTCTCCTCTGCTCCAACCGTTTAAATACCACCCAAGTTTCCTCTGTCTGGAACGTGGTCTTTCTTCTGGCCTCCCTGAGCTGGCCAGTATCTCCAGTACAGCTGAGGGCTGTGGGCACAGCCGTCCCATTCCCGCTCTCGTGTGAGGGTGTTTTGTAGTGGCCATTTAACAGGTTAGGGAAGTTCCTACCTATTCCTCATTTATTCAGACTTTTTTTTTTAAATTTTTTTTTAACGTTTATTTATTTTTGAGACAGAGAGAGACAGAGCATGAATGGGGGAGGGTCAGAGAGAGAGAGGGAGACACAGAATCTGAAACAGGCTCCAGGCTCCGAGCTGTCAGCACAGAGCCCGACGCGGGGCTCGAACCCACGGACCGTGAGATCATGACCTGAGCCGAAGTCGGCCGCCTAACCGACTGAGCCACCCAGGCGCCCCTATTCAGACTTTTTATAAGAAAAGGACGTCGAATTCCACCCAGTGTTTGTTCTGTGCCGAGACGCCTCTCCCCGCCCTGCCCTTAATCTGTTAATGTGGCAAATTATACTGATTTCCTAACGGAAACCGAACCATACGCCCTGGACATATCCATCTCAGACGTGATGTACTAGTTTTTATAGGTCGCCGCATTCAATTTGCTAATTTCTTCTTTAAGGTTTTGCATCCATGTTCATGGTTTACACTGATCTGCAATTGTCCTTTTTCATACTGAGCTTATCAGGTCTCAATATTAAGATTATACTAGTTTTATAATGTGTGCCCTCTGTCCCTACTCTAGTTTGTGTGAGATTAGTATCACTTGATCTTTGAAATTTGGTAAAACATCTCAATAAAACCATCTGGGCCTATAGTTTTTTTTTTTTTAACTTTTTTTTTTAATGTTTATTTATTTCTGAGACAGAGAGAGACAGAGCACGAGTGAGGGAGGGGCAGAGAGAGAGGGAGACACAGAATCAGAAGCAGGCTCCAGGCTCTGAGCCATCAGCCCAGAGCCCGACGCGGGGCTTGAACTCACAAACCGTGAGATGGTGACCTGAGCCGAAGTTGGTCTCTCAACCGACTGAGCCACCCAGGCGCCCCAATATAGTTTTTCTTGTAAAAAGATATTCAACTACAAATTCCATTTGTTTAAAATAGGAATGGGATTTTTTTTATTTTTTAATGTTACTTTTTTTTTTTTTTACTTTTTAATGTTTATTTATTTTTGAGGGCTCATGTGAGTAGGGGAGGGGCAGAGAGAGAGAGGGAGAGAATCCCAAGCAGGCTCCATGCTCAGCACAGAGTCTGATGTGGGCTTGATCTCATGAACCGGTGAGATCGTGACCTGAGTCAAAACCAGGAGTTGACGGTTAACCAACTGAGCCACCCAGGCACCCCGACTTTTTTCCACTTTTTCACTATTATGACTAATGATGCTGTGAACATTCCTGTACGAGTGTTTTTGTGCGAACAAGTGTTTTCAGTTCTGTTGGGCATATACCTAGGAGTGGAATTGCTGAGTCATATGGAGATTCTATGTTTAACTTTCCGAGAAACTGTCAGCCTATTTTCCACAGGCTGCTACTTCACATGTAATGCCCACCACGTGGGAGGGTTCCAGTCCCCCATGTCTG
Source organism: Panthera onca (assembly GCF_046562875.1). Classification (NCBI taxonomy): domain Eukaryota; kingdom Metazoa; phylum Chordata; class Mammalia; order Carnivora; family Felidae; genus Panthera; species Panthera onca. The sequence goes on along the minus strand of NC_138352.1, from coordinate 16,893,595 downwards.
TGACACTTGTTAGCATCTGTCTTCTTTATTCTCTCCGTCCTGGTGGGCGTGAGGTGGTATCTCATTGTGGTTTTGATTTGCATTTCCCTGAGGTTAATGATGTTGAGCCTCTTTTCATGGGCTCACTGGCCATTTGTATGTCTCCTTTGGTGAAATGTCTATTCAGACCTTTTGCTCATTTTAGAATTGGGTTATTTGTCTTTTTACGGACTTGTGGGGGTTCTTTGCGTAGTCTAGATATGAGTCCTTTATCAGACACACGACACGTAAAACTTTTCTCCCACGTTTAGTTTTCTTCTTACTTTCTTGTTGGTGTCCTGTGAAGCACAAAGTTTTTAATTTGGATGAGGTCTGATTTATCTATTTGTTTGGTTGCTTGTGCTTGTGGTATCTTGTCTAGGGAACCGCCTGCCTAAAAAGATCACAAAGATTTACTTTCATGTTTTCTTTTAAGCATTTTATAGTTTCAGCCCTTATCTTTAGGTACCCGATCCATTTTCAGTTAATTTTCATCTATGGTGTGAGGTAGGGGTCCACCTTCATTTATTATGACATTTTTTTTTGGTATGTGGCTATTCAGCTGTCTCGTCCCATTCTTTGTGCTTAGTTTGCTAGTCTGTTTCTAACGTTTTACAATAAATGCTTAGCTCGTTCAATTTTCAGTCTTTCTTCTTTTCTTCTTCTTCTTCTTCTTCTTCTTCTTTTTTAATATTTTATTTTTCTACACCCAACATGGGACTCGAAATCATAACCCTGAGATCAAGCGTCCCGTGCTCCACCAACCGAGCCAGTCAGGCGCCCCCTTTCTTCTTTTCTAATATAAGCATTTAAAGTTATAGATTTACCTTTAAATACTTTTTACTTTTTAATCTAGAAAAAAATGAGCAAAATTAAGAATCCAGGAGAGGCTTATTCTGTATTTGAAGAACACATTGGCACCCCCCTGTCTGTACCACCCTCTGCCAGGTATACAAACCCACACTGAATAAGCATAGGCCTATAGTAATCTTGAAAGACTATCCAGCTATGGATTTAACAGAGTCGACGTATCCACCTGACTGTATCGAGTGTTTATTGTGCAGCATCAGTATATCAAGTTCCGAGAACAGAGGAGGAAAGTCCTGCCATTCCAAATCTTACAGACAACTGAGAAGGAAAAAAAAAAATGCAATACTGTACGATAGATGCTGGGATAGGAGATGTAAAACAGGCTGGAGCTGGGAAACAGAAGTAAGATTAGTTTTGAGATTGAGAAAAGTTTTCTGGAGGAAACTGCTTCCTCCAAGGACCGGCAAGATGAACGAGTAGGAGTTCTCCATGTGGACAGGAGTAGAGAGTGTTCCAAGCCACTGGGACAGTGAAGGGAAAGACCAAGACGTGCGAAAACAAGCCGTGGCCTTTTGGAGGAAGGAGGAAAGCGCCGTCAGGAGCAGAGAGTGTTAGGAAGAGGCCCGGGGTGAGAGATTCAGGGTAAAGCTGGAGCCTGGGCGAGTCCCTGAAACTACACAGTGAAAGGCAGACCATAACGGGGAGCTTAGATTTCGTCCTCAAATAGGTGGGGGGGGGCCGCTGTGTGTTTTAAGTAGGAGTGAGACAATAGCAGGTTTCGCCTTTGGAATGTTTCACTGTGGCTGCAGAGAATAGACGAGGGGAGAGAGAGTCAAGACCAGTGGCGGTGAGACCCTCATGGAGGTTTTGGCATTTGCCCAGGCTTGGGTCAGGGAGTGTCCAGGGGAATGGAAAGGAGCAAACATTTAGGCCTCGGTGACAAATCAGATGTAGGCTGACCCTCCTGTTTCTGACCCGGGTGAGTGGGCACCATGGCTCATGACAGAGCAGGTCTGGGCAGAAGACACTGAGCTCCAATCAGGGTGGTGGGACGAGCTTGTGGGCGCCCCTCCCCCTCCTGGCCTCATCTGAGGACTCGGGCATCCTCGGCCCCTCAAGGGAAGGCTGTCTTCACTCACCCTCTACCAGGCTCAGCGCTGGCACGCTTAGCATCGTCTATTTCCGTTGCTGCTTTCCAGACTTTTCTCTTTTTCCCCCTTACCCTAGCTCTTTTGAGGTTAATGCCATCTGGCTGTACCACTGAGTACTCCCTTTATCCCTACTGCTGATGGATCCATTCACCAATGGCTTTGGCTCCTGCTTCCCAGGCTTCCTATCCCACTCTGGCCCTCGTCCTTGGGGACTTAGTTGCCCATGTGAATGACCTTCCCAGTACTCCTGCCTCACCTCCTTGACCGACTCCCTCCTCCCCAGCAGCCAGCCTCTCCCACATTCACGTCATAAACATATCACAGCCGAATTCTGGATTCCAAGCCACCCACCCTGACCAGCATTTCCTGTCCTTCCTGCTTGCTTGGTTTAGTGCCTGAACCGCACGATTCTTCAACCTCATCAACATCCTATTATTTGTATCATTTTTCCACTGTCCATTAGCCCCTTCCAATTTTCACTTCCTTCTCTGCTCGGACAAGAGTCCACCGCTGTGGTCGCTCTCTTCGCACACCCTCGACAAACCTGCCCGTTTCCATCCCCCTCTGCGCCAACTCACAGGATGCGCCCAGCTGCCAGCCTTCTCCATGTGGGCACCTGAGCAGCGGGGCGTTACCAAAAACACAGATACTGAGCCGGACCTCGTGGGCCCACTTTCAGGTCATGCCCACAAAACGCGTGTGGGCCCTGGGTGCCGAGTCCCACGCCGGCCTTTAGCCTGCCGTGCTCCACCAAGGTGAGCAGTGGGTGGCCAGGTTCAAGTTTCAGCCCTCACCTCTCTCTTCTTCTCAGCAGCATGTGGCCGTGGACCGTTCCTTCCTCCCAGAACATGTCCTCCTATCTCCGGTTTTCTCCTTTTTGTCCACCTGTCAGCCTTCACTGCTGGTTTCTCCCCCTCTACCTGGCCTCAGATGTCTGGGTGCTTCTGGGCTCATTTTTAGGCTTAAGGAAAAAAATCTTGGGGCGCCTGGGTGGCTCAGTTGGTTGAACGTCTGATTCTTGATTTTGGCTCAGGTCATGATCCCAGGGTCGTGGGATTGAGCCCTGAGTCAGGCTCCCTGGGTCAGGGATTGAGCAAGGATCCTGGTTGAGATTCTCTCTCTCTCTCTCTCTCTCTCTCCCTCGCCCCCTCCCCTGTTCTCTCTCTCTCTCTCTGTCTCTCAAATAAAATGAAAAAACAAAGAAAAAATGTATCACACTCTCTCTCTAGGAAGCCTAATGCTGCTGTCTCCAAATCTGTATCTGTAGCTTTGTCCTCTTGTCTGAACCCGTCTTAGGTATTAATTTGGCATGTCTGCTGGGAGGTCTAATAAACAGCTGAAACATTTCTGATCCAAATAGATATTCCCCATACCAAAGCCTGTCTTCCTGCCCCCCTTTTCCAAATCAAGCCAGTCATTCCAGGGTCATAAACCAAGAGCCATGTTTCCCATGAACCCACAGTCAGTCTGTCAGCAAGCCTTGCTCTCTTACTTTCGAGGTGTATCTCAGATCCGCTCCGTCCCCCTTCCCACACCTGCTTTGGCATCCCTGCACCCACCCCGGTTCAAGCCACCACCATCTCTTGCCTCATCTTCTGCCATAGACTTCTGATTGGTCTTCCAGAAAACACTTCTCTTTCCCATAGGCGCCAAAGGGAACTTCAGACCACATGGACTAGATTGCACCCCTCCTAAGGCTTCCACTGCAACAAGGCTAAAACCCAAACTCCCTGCTGTGGTCGACGAGGCCCTTTGCAAGACGGCACCTGCCTGCCTCCATTTTGTCCCCTCTTCACCCACCCATGAGGACCTGTCTAGTCTCGGACAAGCTGTGAGCTCTCACCTACCTCGGGGCCTTAGCAGTAGTGGCTTCCTCGGCCTGGAATGCTCCTCCCCAGGATCTTCAAATGGCATCTCCTCTTTGCAATGCAGATCTCAGTCCAAATATCTTCTGTTGAGAGAGGACTTCCCTGACTACCTTATCTAGTTTAGACCCTTTTTCTTGAGTTATTCGCTCACCCTATTTATTTCCATCACAACACTTATTATAATCTGATGCTGAATTGTTTAATATTTGTTTACTTTGTTACTGTCTGTCCTCTCTTACTGGATATCAGTGCTATGAGAGTAGGGGCTTGATTTGCCTAGACTACTCCTGGACCCCTCATCTTAAAAACTAACTTTAGCTCATAGTAGGTGTTCAACAAACACTTGTTAAATAAATGAATACAGAGTTAGACAGGTGAAATTGCCAATATAAGCCTCTGGTGGAAAGATCTGTGCTAGAGATAAAGATTTGGGAATTATTATAAAAAATAAATCTTAATAAGCAAGGTATAGGAGAGAACTTCCTTAATCTGTTAAAAAAAAGATCTACAAAAAAAAAAAAATGCAGCATAAGGCTTAAGAGTGAAACACTGAAACAGTCCCTTTAAGAATGAATAAAGATAAGGGTCCCCACCACCACATCTTCTAGACAACTCTGCTGGAGACCCTAGGCAGCATGGTTAGGCAACAAAGAGAAACAGTGTTTCAAAAGAAATAGAAATGACATTATTTGGACACATTCTTTTTGTAGAAAATCAAAATAATCTATAGATAAGTGATTAATTTAGAGTTTAGTGAGGTTTCTAGATTAACATACAAATGTCAGTGGCTTTTTAAAATAATTTTTATAGGGGTACCTGGGTAGCTCAGTCAGTTAAGTGTCTGATTCTTGATTTTGGTTCAGGTCATGATCTCATGAGTTTGAGCCCCGTGTCGGTCTCTGTGCTGACAGTGTGGAGCCTGCTTGGGATTCTCTCTCTCCTTCTCTCTCTCTGCCCCTCCTCTGCTCTCTCTCTCTCTCTCTCAGTAAATAAATATTAAAACAAAAAAAGAAAGAAATAAAATAATTTTTTATATATGAGGAAAATGCAGACTATGTCATTATCCTATGTTTACCTCTATATATAAATGAAAACGTCTCATCACAAAACTCACTGTGAGACTGTGAGCACTGAGTTAAAAAAGACAACACACAATAGACATAGCAAGGCCTGTTATAATACCTTAAAATACTAGATGTAACAAGAAAGTCCTACAAATATCCAAGAAGAAAAAAAAAATAGGTCACCTAAAATGGAACAAGAATAAACAGCATCACTGAATGCTAGAAGACAATAAATCAATACTTTTGTATTTCTGAAGACAAATAATGATTTTAAACATAAAATTCTATACCCAGCTAAGCTGGCATTAAATTATAGATGTTTAAAACTTTGGCATTTTTGGAGATATAAGGACTTGGAAATTTTGCCCTATATATATTCCTCAGAATTATCTGAGAATATGCTCCAGCAAAAGAAAGGAGTAAACAAAAAAGAATTACACTTGAGATCCAGGATGAAGTAGATTGAGCCCAGAAGAGTGGTCAAAGGGAATCCTAGAAGACTTCTATATGGCAGGCATCGCTCAATGCAACAAGCCCAGATGAGGGGGGTAATACAGTCTTCCAGAAGGGAGATTTCTAAGAAAAAGGGCTTGATAGAACAAAGTAACAAGGGGTGGGGTAGGGAAGGGAAGGATATTGATTATAATTAAGATAGCACAAGAAAAATAAGCATAATTAGAAACCCTAGGCCACAAAAAGTCCATGTAAGGAATACATGTAATTATAATCCATTATAGTCAATATTCATAAACTCACAATAGTGTAAAAACTATTGATTGATATAACAATCATTGATATAAAAACTGCTCATTGATATAAATTTGATGATTTAATGATATTAGGAGAATAAAGGAATGGAAGATAGCATAAGATAATGAAATCCTCATCAGTTACAGCAAGAATAAATATATGAGGTCTAGACTGGGTAAGTCCAGAGAAAGCACTAAAGCATATTATTATTATTATCATTAGAGAAAGAGAGAGAGTGGGAAAGAGGGAAACAGAGAGGATCTGAGGGAGGGTCCATGCTCGGCATGGAGTCCGAATTGGGGATCATTCCTTCAACCCTGGGATCATGACCTGAGCTGACATCAAGAGCTGGCCACTGAACCGACCGAGCCAGCCAGGCGCCCCTAAAGTATATTGTTTAGAATAAATGGAGGTAACTACCAGAAGAAACTGCTAAGAGTGTTAAAAGGCATTGCATGTGGCAAGCAGGATTTAGGAGTGGGTAAGGGGTAGACAATGTTTTTGAATATAAGCCTTAATACACTGTTTGACATGAACTGTGTGCATTTATTACTTTGATAATATTAAACATTTATTTAAAAAGAAAGATTTTTAGGGGTGCCTGGGTGGCTCAGTTGGTGAAGCATGAGCCTGCTTTAGATTCTGTGTCTCTCTGTATCTTCCCTGCTCACACTCTCTCTCTGTCTCTCAAAAGTAAATAAACAGAAATTTAAAAAGAAAGATGTTTAGTCCAGAAAAGAGGAGTGTTTTCAGAAACTGATTTTTTTTTTTTTTTTTTTTTTGAGTCCTTCTGAGGACTGGGATTAGTTCTGGCTCACAGGGGGAGCCACGCTGTAACTCGGTAGCATTTCTGATCCTGTAGAGAAGGACTGATTCTCCCATCCTACAGCTCTTTACGGTTCATTTTCTCATTCTAAATAGTAAGTCATCTTCAAGCCTTCCTTTTTATTCTTTTCCTTGGAGGGAGTCCTTCAAATTGAGTAAACTTCAGGCCTCACAAAACCTGGGTTAGACCCTTGGGTTTGTTGTCCTGAAGGAGTTAGGATTCACTCTTAATGTTTATTTGGTCCTTTGAGTTCTTTTTCCAGGGGGAGGCTGAAGACAGTTTTTTTTTCAGTAGTTTTTACAATCCGGAAAACGGTATTGGAACCTGCTCCTCCTCTGGCTATTACCGGGAACTCAGACTGTAAGCCTTTGGGGGGCAGGAAGAGAGCTGGACTTTTGCGTGCCTTCCACAGCCCAGGTACAAAGTTAGTACAGGTTCAGTACTTACCTGTTCAAAACACAGATGGACTCAAGCGCCATTCGGAGAGTTTGGAGAATTTATGCGCGGAAGAAGGTTGCGGCGAAGAGGCCGGCGAAGCGGGCTGAGCACAGCTGCTTTCCCGAAACCCTAGGGCACCCTTCACTTTTGCTCAGGAGACGCCTTTCTGCACCGCAGTTTGAGTATGTCAGAGTCTGCTAATCTCAGCTGTCCTTACTCATAGAGTCCTACTATCTACACTTAGTCGGTTCGTAGTAGGAGATGTGCAACATTTTGTTTCAAGAATCTTTCTGGGCATGCTTTCTGTAGGGGGACTTAACATTCAGTCTGTTTGGGGGGTTTACTTAAAATGGGGCACACCGATAAGTCCGGCTTTGACAATGACTAATTCACACACCACGTGCGGACTGTTAGACCACTGCTGGGTAGTCGCCAACAACCGGCCGTCCACCGTTCCATGCGACCCCTGCACGCCCAGACCACCTGCTGCAACCTCGAGGCGCAGCCCGGACACTCCGCGACCTCTCCGACATGGCGCCCGCGGGGCGTCTGCAGGCGGCGGCCCAGGAGCCAGACGCGCCAGACCTTCCCAAGATGGCGGCGGCGGCGGCGGCGGCGGCGCGCAGGGGGCGGGGTTCCGCCGCCGGGGGCGGGGCAGGCCAGCCAAGGGGTCGGGCTTGCGGGCGGGCCCCACCGAGGTGGGCAGCCCCAGCGCGCCTGCGCGGAGCGGCCCTGCGCGCAGTGAGGCAGTGGCGGGGGAAGGCACCGGCGGGGCCGACAGGAGGCTTGAAGGAGGGAAGCGGGCGAGCGGAGTCCCAGCGCGCGCCGCGGCCGCCCGGGCGCCCTCCCCTTCCGGGCGTGAGGCGCCGTGTGGAGCCGAGCGGACCCGCCGCCCCAGCCCGGCCCTGCCCCGGCTCCAGCGCTCCCGTCGCGGGGGCCCGCGTTCCTCAGCACACCCGGCTCCAGGCGCCCCCAGAGCCTGCCCCCGGCCCTCCGAAAGCCCCGGCGCCGGCCCGGGCCCTCGGCGGGAGGATGACGGAGCTGCAGTCGGCGCTGCTACTGCGAAGACAGCTGGCAGGTGAGAGCGGGCTGGCGGCCGTGCGCCGGGCCGGGCCCGGGCCGCGGGGAGCCGCCGCCGCCAAGTCCTCCCTCCTCCCGGGCGGGCGGCCGCTGGCGAGCCCGGGGCGCCTGTCCGGCCGGGCCCGGCACTTGGCCGGCGTCGGGAGGGTGCCGGGGGCGGGGACGCGCCCCGCCGCGGGGACCAGGACCGGGCTCGGCGCCCGCCCCCTCCCCCACCGCCCGGTGGGACGTTGCGGGGGAGGGGCTGCGGGTCTCCGGAGGGGCGGGCCCGGGCTCAGGTGCGGCGGGGGCCTCGGGACCCCGGGGCCGGGCGGGGCGTGCGGGCTCGCGGGGGGCCGCGGCTGCGGGTCGGGCGGGGCCCGGGAGGGCGAGGGGAGGCGGCCCCCCGGCCGCGGAGGGGAGGCGCGCAAAACTTCTGGCCGGCCGCGCGGCGCCGCGGAGTTGGGGCGGACAACAAAAGCGCCGGCCTCGGCTGTCGCGCCGCGCGGGTGCCGGACAGGCCGGCGGGTGCGGGACGCCGCCCGGTTGCCTGCGCCTGGCACGGGCCCCGCCGCCCGCCCGCGGAGGGTGGGAGCGGGCTGGGGAGCCGCTCGCGGCCGGCCCCGGGCTTTGTGCTCCGAGCGCCGCGGCCCCGGCGCCGGCCTGCGGAGCCCCGGGCTGCGGCCCGCGAGCCTGGCCTGGGGCGGCGGCCGGGGCGGCCTCCCCGGAGGTGCCTGCGTCCCCCTCCCCCATTGTCCCGGCCTCCGGCCGTTTGCGGCTTCCAGGTTGACTTTTTAGGGGGTTGGCTCCGACTCCGCTAGGACTGGGCGAGCGGGGCATGCGCACTGGAGGCGGACGTGCGCGGAGTGCGCGCGGGGCGGGGGGGGGGGGCTGGTGGCTTCACAATGCCGCCCCACGTGCTGCCAGATTTAAAGAGAAATGGGCCGGCGGCGAGTCCCGCGGTGCTCCGTCTGCTCCGGCGGGTCCTCTCCGCCCCCCAGGCGGCCCGCAGCGCCCGGCCCGGTGCGCCAGCCAGAGGCGGGCGTGCACGACTCCGGGCTTGACACGGGCTTCCTGGGGGGGGGGAGTGAGGTGTTGGCTAGATCACCTTTATGGCTTCTTAAGGAAAAGGTTGTCAAGGGCTGTAACAGATTGTATAATTAGGTTTATTATTAGACCATGAGCAAGCAGGTTTGGACAAGTATTAAAGTTCTGGATGCTCAGGAGGAGTGGCGTCAAGTGAATGGAGAAGTTCTAGCGACACTTAAGATTCGCCAGGAATAATGTATCGGGAAAGCTATGAAACAGTAACCGTATTGCATCTTGTATTTGCAAACACATCTTAGTGTTTGTGTATTGTTTTTGTTTATTTTGGAAGAAGGAATTAAGATTTTTTTTTTTTTTTTTTTTTGGTCTCGCAAAGAATTCCCTGATCAGTGTGTTTCTTACGTGCTGAGCTATTAAGCAGTATTGGAATACGAAGTCAGTATTAAAACAGTACTCAACTCTTACATAATGGGAAAGATAGAGATTTTAGAAGGTGTAAGTTAACGCAGTTACTAAGAAAGTGAAGTATGACTAATAACAGCAGCGTTTCAAAACTATTTTCCTACTCAGCTCTAGATTTTGCTGGCCTCTCGGTTCAGTTTTGCACTTTTTGGCCAGTTTGTTGATAAACTGTTTTCCAAAGCTATTTATTAATGGTTGACTTTTTAAAAGATTTTATTTTATTTTTTTTTAAAGTTTGTTTATCTTGGGAGAGAGAGCGCGTGTGCTAGTGAGGGAGGTACAGAGAGAGAGAGAGAGGGAGAGAATCCCAAGCAGGCTCCACACAGTCAGCGAAGAGCCGGATGTGGGGCTCTGAAGTCAGGAAACCGTGAGAATATGGCCTGAGCCGAAACCAAGAGTCAGTTGCTTAACCGACTAAGCCACCCAGGCGTCCCTTACGGTTTTATTTTTAAGTAATCTCTACACCCATGGTGGGGCTCAAACCCACAACCCTGAGAACAAGAGTCACAAGCTGCACCCACCTAGCCAGCCAGGTGCCCCAGGGGTTGACTTTCCATAAGGCACATCAAAACATGCTTTAAGGTTGGAGGAGAGTATGTATTAGTTGGTAATTTTTCAAGCTCAATTATGAAGTTAACTGCTGATTAATTTTTCTTGCCTTCTTGATCAGAAATAATGGACTGTTCTTAATTTCTTAAATATTTGGAGGATTTTAATTAACAAGTGCAAAATATTAGGCCAAGGCAGTGTATTAAGTGAGAGTTTAAATATCCCATTCATTGGAAAGGCTTGATAACTACTCACTAAAATAAAGGCCCTGTTTGTATGTTAGTAGTACATTGTTTGAGTTTTGTGGTTCTTCAGATATCATTTGAAAACAGGAAAGAATGGTAAACTGTAATCTCTTGAAATCATTTAGAGTGAGCTTTGAAAGGCTTAATGATTAAAAATTTTGAAATGTACCGGGGCGCCTTGGTGGCTCAGTCGGTTGAGCGTCCGACTTCAGCTCAGATCATGATCTCACAGCTTGTGGGTTCGAGCCCTGTGTCAGGCTCTGTGCTGACAGCTCAGAGCCTGGAGCCTCCTTCAGATTTTGTGTCTCCCTCTCTCTCTGCCCCTACCCCCCCACCCCCACTCACATTCTGTCTGTCTCTCTCAAAAATAAACATTAAAAAAAATTAAAATTTTTTGAAATGTATTGAATTGAGTAGACGCAACCTGTAAGCCATTCTGGCTGCTAGAATTTCAGACACTTAATAACAGTAGTCAACAATGGTTACGTATATTGAGGTCAGCCCTTAAAGGGTTTTACTTCATTACTTGAGGGGAGAATTGTGGGGGGTGTGTGTGTGTGTGTGTATGAGTGTGATTTGTTTTGTTGGTAATTGTAATGAAGAACCTGGCTCTTTTGGTTGAAGAGTTTCTCAGACTTGGGACTACTGACGTTTTGGATGGATACTGTGGGGGCCTGTACTGTGTATCAGAGAATGCTTAGCAGCATTCTTGGCCTCTACCCACCAGATGCCGGTAGTAGTACACCCCCTCCGTTGTGACAACCAAGAATGTCTCCATTGCCAGTGTCCCCTGAGGGCTTAAAATCAACCTAGGTTGAAAGATTACTGGTTTAAAGGTGTTTTAGTTAAGACCATTATACTATTGTAAAGCAAGTAAGAACACCTGACTGATGAAATCAGATAGGTTGTGTGTTTCTTCCTGGATATTATTAGACTCTGACTTACTCCTTTGGATTCAGCAGCAGCGCATAATGCTACACCCTAAGAAATCTGATACACCAGAGATACTTCACAATTATTTCAATTTTGGGGAAGGTATTATAAGTCCTGGTTAAAAATACAGAGCATAAAATGGTATAGTCTTTCCACTCCCCCCAGGGAACCCCGTGTCCTTTTCTTGGAAATAGCCTGGCTATCATGATAATTTCCTGTGTGCCTTTTCAGAGATTCAGATTATTGTATATACATTTATGTGTATACATTTTTATTGAGGACTAACATGTACTGGTCACTGTGCTACTTTACATATATTATCTCATTTAACCCTCCCAATAAGGAAATAGTGACTTAGGTTGAGTTACTTGCCGAAAGTCAAGGGGTAGTAAGTTGAGTGGTACTGCTACATTCAGGTTGAGGGCCTTTTTATTTTGGAGACATTGTTTTTATTTATTAAATTTTAATTAATCAATTACACTTTATTGTTTTAATTGCCTATATTGCCTCCCAGGAAGCAATAATTAACACAAACGTGAAATAGCGTTTTATAAATTTAAGTATTAAGAGTTAATTTATCCAGTAACTACCAAAATGATTATGGAAATGTTCCCATCTTAAATTTATCGTATAAAATACTACATACACATTAAGATCTAAGTGATATTCTTTTTTTCTTTAATGTTTATTTTAGAGAGAGAGAGCGCGAGCATGCGCACATATGCGGGGGGGGGGGGGGGGGGGGAGACAGAGGATCCAGAGTGGGCTCAGCACTGACAGCAGAGAGCCCTATGTGGGGCTCAAACTCACGAACTGTGAGATCACCACCTGAGCCAAAGTCAGACACTTCATGGCCTGAACCATCCAGGTGCCCCGATCTAAGTGATATTCTTAAGGTAATCATAAAAAGATATTTTAGCCATTGTCAGCTTCAGGCCAGCGTCATAGGCTGAAGGAAGTGCTAAGCTTTTTGGTGTTGGTGGTTAACTATGAGAAAAATTTTGGGCTATTTGCACTTTCTCTCTTCAATCATACTAAATTTTATGGTATGACAAACATAAGGAATAAGAACATGATTTTGTTTTTAGTATTACTGGAGTTTATTTATTTGTTTTTTTAACTTTGAGAATATAGGTTTTCAGTAGTTAGGGTTTTATAGACACCTGTCATTCCAGTACTAAGAAGAAGAATCCTGTTATACTTTAACAATAAACTAATTGAGCTTCTTTTACTGTAGAAATTTTGATTGTTAATTTTAAAGTAACCTGGAAAATTCCCAAGTCATCTTCTCCTTGGCTACCCATGTAAGTAGGTTGTTTTGATGAGTTAGTTATGTGCAGATTTAAATGTGCAAGGGAATCATTTGGGAAATACAGATTCCTAGTCTCATGCCCAAAGATTCTATACATCTTGATGCTCAAGAAACTCCACTTTTAAATTTTTAGTTTTTTTATTAAAAAAATTTTTTTAAGATTTTATTTTTGAGTAATCTCTGCACACAATATGGAGCTCTAATTCACAGCTCTGGGATCAAGAGTTGTAAGCTTACCTTGCTGAGCCAGCCAGGTGCCCCAAGAAGCTCTTATTGTTAAAGGAGTACTGTGGGTGGCTGTGAGGCCAGGGATTTGGAGCCATGCTGCAGTGGGTGCTCTGAGCGGTTTCCCCGAGCCAGCTGCCTGCACTTCCCGGTTTTGTGATGTGCTGTGCTATGGGCAGCCCTGGTGTTTGTAAGATGTTCAAAGAATACACTTAAAAGGAGGAATAAGAAAGGTTTAATGTTTTTTGGCCTTTCTAGAATATATCGGCACACTGACATACAAATTCCATTGACAGTTTTAAACAAGCAGGTATAGAATAATTGGCTAGTGACAGGAATACTCTAGTATTCTGGGTGATGAACATAGTATTTAATATATATTTTTAATATTAAGTATTAATCTTTTTTTTTAAACATCAAAAAGTTGTTTTTAAGTAATCTCTACTCCCAGCGTGGGGCTCAAACTGACAACCCTGAGATTAAGAGTTGCATGCTCCACCGACCCAGCCAGCCAGGCTTCCCTTAACCATTAATATTCTTAATAGTTGTTAACTGATGTGGAAGAAAATGTGTAAAAATATGGAAATGGAAGGAAAGTCTAAAAGTAAGTGTATAGTGCATCACACTACTAATTGTTTAACAGTTTGGGAATTTTTATATCCAGAAATAATTCCTCTATTATAGCAATAATGCAACTTTTGCATATTTTACTATGTTGACAGAGAAAAGAGTGTGCGTGAAGCAAATACAAGTATGTACTGAGGCTGAGGATGCAGCGTCGGGCAGGTCGCATTCCCTGTGGTGGAGGAATCCTGTGTCTGATGTGTTGCATCACAGAATCTGAAGCAGCCTCCTTGTGCTGTGTATACGTGTGTCAGATCATTCTGTTGTGCACCTTAAAAGTACACAATGTCATATGGCAGTTGTATCTCAATGAGACTGGGGGAAAGTCTTAATATTTTAGTGAATAAGTGAATTTTCTTAACATTAGGGCATACATGATTTTTAACTAGTAATTTCTATCATTCAGTGAATCTTTTTGATAATGCAGTGAAATTTAGTTTTTTATAAATAATGGTAGTTTAATTTTCTATAAACTACTTCAGAATGAAACATACTTTCTACATTAGTCTTTTGGTTTTTAAGTTTTTCAATTTATTTTTTATTTTAAAGTTTACTGTGAGAGACTGTGCTTGCATGTGGTGTGAGTGGGGGAGGGGCAGAGGGAGAGGGAGAATCCCAAGCAGCCTTCGTGCCATCAGCACAGAGCCTACACCGTATGATCATGACCTGAGCCAAGATCAAGAGTCGGTTGCTTAGGTCGTTTACGCCGCTTAGCCGACTGAGCCACCCACGCGCCCTTACAGTAGTCTCTTGTAATGGTTGACCTCACTTTCTTTTTTTTTTTTTTTTTAATTTTTTTTTTAACGTTTATTTATTTTTGAGACAGAGAGAGACAGAGCATGAATGGGGGAGGGTCGGAGAGAGAGGGAGACACAGAATCTGAAACAGGCTCCAGGCTCTGAGCTGTCAGCACAGAGCCCGACGCGGGGCTCGAACTCATGGACCGCGAGATCATGACCTGAGCCGAAGTCGGATGCTTAACCGACTGAGCCACCCAGGCACCCCAACCTCACTTTCTAAAATACTGCTGACTATATTAAAATATTAAAGTAAATTCTACAATTGTAGATATTAGTGTTTAGTGTAGTCTGTATTTGCTATGATGTAGTCCCAAAGTATATAGTTTTATTATGTAGTTTCTATGTTAATACACATTCTATTTGGTGATACGTTTGTATGTAGTCATGAAATTAAGATGTCTTGATGATTAATAGAGTGGTATAGTGTTGGAAACCTGGAAATTCATTGACTCCCACTATATTGTTGCTTTTTTTATTAAAAATTTTTTAATGTTTATTTAATTTTGAGAGAGAGAGAGAGAATATGAGCAGGGCCAGGGCAGAGAGAGAGGGAGACACAGAATCGGAAGCAGGCTCCAGGCTCCAAGCTATCAGCACAGAGCCGGACACGAGGCTTGAACTCATGAACCACGAGATCATGACCTGAACTGAAGTCAGATGCTTAACCCACTGAGCCACCCAGGTGCGCCTGTTGTTGCTTTTTGATTTCCTTTTCTTAGGTGGAGTGTTTGTTTACGTTATCAAGATGAGTTTCAATCTTCAGATTATTTGGTTTTGGGTTCCTCAGTGCAAGGTTTTTTTGGGGGGGATATACTAATTTTATGGTTAACTGTAGTGTGGATGTGTTCTTGCTTCAAGCAAGTAAATACTAAGCGTTCCTTTGTTTTAATGGACTCTGTTCCGTTTAGGATGAAAAATTTTGTCTTTCTTAATTACTGAGAAATTTTTTTGTTAGAATTTGAAACATGAAATGACCTCCAACGTTCTATTTAATGCTATCTTTGATTGGTTTATGGGAAGTGACTTCTCAGAGAGAAAAGCAGAGAATATGCGTATGGAAATGGTCTGGCAAGGTAAACTTAGCGTAGTTACATCTGGTTGATGGCATTTCAGGTACAGAGACGTACAAATAAGAAAAAGCAAATCTTTTGCAAATTATGGTAACGAACAGATGAGAATGATAAAATGCATTTTTAGAAAATAAGATGCATGCATGTTAAAATACAGCATTATAAACTTTCCCCCTAGTGCAAGATAGTATTAGCCTTACTCAAGCAAATTAGAAATTTTTATCAGTGCTGTTCCACTGTCAGATTCTGGCACTCAAACTGCTGGGGAAATTACCGTAATTGTTGTTGCTGTAGAGGTGTATACCTCTCTTTATGATGTGAGGGTCTAGAAAATAAGTGAAAAGTTAGTTTATGTAAGAGAAAAGTTTCACCTTTTTTATTAAGAGAAAAGTTTCACCTTTTTTATTCCATCAGTGTCTAATAACTTAGAAAAACAGCTACTGTTCCTTCTTTACTTTTTGTCTACTTCTCCATTGGTTAGGGGTCTGTTAAAAGTGTAAACAACAGAGGAGCCATTTAAATTTTTACCTGGCAGCTGTTTTTGCTTTAATCTTGTAAAGTAAGCATTGCTTTTAAAGAACAACTTACCACATTTAGGATTTTTTCCCAAATGTTCTTTATGATAGGAGACACTGCTTTGATTTGATTTTGAAAGCGCTTACGCCTTTTGTGCTTCATCATTCTCTTATTCTTATGTGTGGTGCGCATATTAGGGTTTCTAGTTCAAGACCGTGTGGTGCCAAGTGAAGGTTTTATCGAAAGCATGAGGCATGGAAGGATCTGTTGGTAGACTGGGCGTCATCAGCATTGAAAAGTTATGTTTGCGAGAGACAACTGAAAAGGCAAGCTACAAACTGGAAGAATAAGAATATTTGCAATCTAAATATCTGCTGAAGGATTGATGTAGAATAAATGAAGAACTCTCAGAGTTCAATAGTATGAGAAAACGGTCCATTTAGAAAATGAGCAAAAGATATGAACAGACATTTCAGATGGCATATAAGCAAATGAAAACATATCCAGTGTTATTGACCGTGAGGCAAATGCAAATTTAGACCACACTAAATTATCACTACATATCTACTAGAGTAGCAATAAATAAATAAATAAATAAATAAATAAATAAAAACACCAAATGCTGTCCAGGGATGTGGGGAAAGTTCTCTCTCATGTGATGTTGGTGGAAAGGTGAAATGGTACAGCGACTATTGAAAACAGTTTGTAATTTCTTACAAAACTGAATAGGCACTTACCTCACAACCCATCAAGTGCACATTTGGGCATTTATTTTAGAGAAATGAATCTTATGTCTTTGTAAAAGTCTACATGTGAACCGTCAGGGTAGCTTTATTAGTAATAGCTGAAAACTGGAAGACAACCCAGGTATCCTTCTGTGGGTGAATAAACTGTGGTACATCCATACGTGGAGTAGACTTATCAGCGATACAAATAAACACACTGTTGATACACAGAACAACTTGGATGATCTCAAGGGAGTTATGCTGAATGAGGGGGAAGAAAGAGCTGATCTCAAAGGGTTACATACTGTACGATTCCATTTATGTGAAATTCTTTTTATTGTGATAAAAAACATAAATTTGACCATCTTAGCTATTTAAAAAATTTTTTTAATGATTATTTATCTTTCAGAGGGAGACAGAGCACAAAGGGGGGAGAGATAGGGACACACAGAATCGGAAGCAGGCTCCAAGTTCGGAGCTGTCAGCACAGAGCCCCACGAGGGGCTTGAACTTGTGAACTGGGAGATCATGACCTGAGCCAAAGTCGGACACTTAACCGACTGAGCCACCCGGGCGCCTCCCCCACTTAAAAAATTTTTTTTTAATGTTTAAAAGGGGAGGGGCAGAGAGAGAGGACCATCTTAACTATTTTTAAGTGTACCATTCAGTAATGTTAAGTGCATTCACACTGTTGTGGAACATCTCCAGAACTTGAAAAACTGAAGCTGTTTACCCATTAAACAACTGTCCCTCTCCCCTCTCCCCTCCCCCCTCAAAACCATCATTTTGCTTTCTGTTTGTATGAGTTTGATAACTTTACCTCCTGTAGATGGAGTCCTACCGTGTCTGTCTTTTTCTGACTGGCTTATTCACTCAGTGTAACGCCCTAACGTTCACCCACATTGGAGCATGTGACAGGGTTCCTTCCTTTTTAAAGCTAGATAATGTTCCCTTGTTTGTGTCTGCCACGTTTTGTTTATCCCTTCATCCAAGATGTGCATCTGGGGCACCTCCTCCTCTGGGCTGTTGTGATTATTGCTGCCCTGAACATGGGTGTGCTGATATCTCCTCAGAATCCTGCTTTCAGTTTTTCTGGCTGTAAATTCAGAAGTGGGATTGCTGGATCGTATGGTAGTTCTGTTTTTTGTTTTTGTTTTTTTAAGTAGAGTATTTTTAGAGCGGCTTTAGGTTCACAGCAAAATTGAGCAAACAGTACAGAGATTTCTCATACACCCCCAGCACTCCCGCCACATAGTTTCCCCCATCATCAACACCCCGTGAGTGGTGACTGTGTTGCAGTTGGTGAGCCTGCCCTGAGCAGTTCTGTCTTGTTTTGAGGAACTTCGTGTTTTGCATAGTGGTGGCTTAGTTCACACTCCTGCCAGGAGTGCAGAAGCCTCGCGAATTCTTCCCACATCCTTGCCAGCGCTTGTGATGACCCGTTGTTGTTGTTGTTGTTGTTGTTGTTTGACTGTAGACGTCCTGATGGGTGTTAGGTGACAGCTCGTGGTTTTCATATGCATTCGTCTGATGATTTGTGATGTTGAGCAACTTTTCATGTCTTTGGAGAAATGTCTGTTCAGTCCTTTACCCATTTTTGAATCAGATTATTTGATTTTTTTGTTGCTAAATTACAGGAGTCCTTTCATTAAAAGTTTTTTTAACGTTTACTTTTGGGAGGGGGCGGGTAGGGAGGGAGACAGAATCTCAAGCAGGCTCCACGCTGTCAGTGCAGACAGAGCCTGACCCAGTAGGGGTGGGGGGCTCGATCTCAGGAACTGTGAGAGCAAGACCTGAGAGGAAATCGGGAGTTGGGCGCTCAACCAGTTGAGCCACCCAGGCGCCCTAAGGGTTCTTTTGAATGTGTGTGTGTGTTTTAAGTAGGCTCCACGCCCAACTCGAGGCTCAAGCTCGCCCCGAGATCAAGAGTCGCACGCACCACTGACTGAGCGAGCCAGGTGCCCCGGTCTGAGTTCTTTGTGTGCTGTGCATATTAGCCCTTTGTTAGGTGACACACGCGATTTGGGAGCATTCTCTCCCTTCCACGGGCTGCCTCCTCTCTCTGCTGTGTCCTCTGACGCACAGTGGGTTTTGAGTTTGATGCTCTGTTTGTCTGCGTTTGCTTTTGTTTCCTCGGCTTTCGTGTGGTGTCATCAGGCTCCTGTGTGCTCTCCTGGTAGTTTTACAGTTTAGGTCTTAGGTGTAGATCTGTTAGCCATCTTGGGTTGATTTTTGGTGCACGGTGTAACGGAAGGGTTCAACTCCAATCTCGTGCACACGGACGTCCGGTTCTCCCGTCACCATTTGTTGGAGAGGCTGCCCGTTCCCACGTGAATGGTCTTGCTACCTGCATAGGATTCTTGAAATGACACACTTCTGGAGATGGAAAACAGATTTGTGGCCGTCAAGGGTTAGCGGCCGCCGTGGTGTGTGGCACGAGGGTCTCTGTGGCTGTGGCACAGTTTTGTGTCTCGTGGTGGTTACACAGATCTGCAGATGTGATCACATTGCACAGAGCTGTCTGCACAGTGAGTGATGGAATAAATCTAAATAAAGCGCGTGGACTGTGTTGGTGTCGGTTGCTTCGGTTCGATGTCCCGTAGTGATGAGGCTACTGACGTCCTGGGCAAAGCGTATCCAAGGCCTTTCTGTGCTGTTTTTTCCGTTGAAAGTATAGATCTGTATTTCAAAATGAATAGTTTTTAGAATGTCACCTGTAGCCAAAGCCTTTTTATCAATCTTTGTTCATGTAGAGAACACCCATTTTAAACTTACTTCATCATTACAAACAATAACATAATTGTCACATTAACACTTCCAAGGAACAGGAAATTGAGAGAGACTGGTGTAGTTTGAGATAGAAATTCCATCTTAATTTTGAATAATCCTTTTGTAGACTTGTTGTGCTGCCATTTGGAAAGTGAATGAAAGGATCAGCATGAAAGTTGATTTATTGAGCTCTTGTGTGCCGCTGCATGAGAAACGCAGAGACAATCTAGTACTCCTACCTTGAGGTGCTGTGTTTAGTAGAGGTTGATGGACATGTAAACAAAAGGTCAGTGCATATGATGAGTGCACATATAGATGTGTGGAAGGAATGGAACGTAGCCCTGAGAAAGGAGGGAGTAATTATGGGGGAGGGGAGCACGTGAGGTCAGGGAAGGCTTCCTAGGAAAAGGACTATATTTGAGTACATCAGAATCTCTTAAGAGCATTAGGTTGTATACTTTTAAGACATCTTTGCATCTGGGGCACCTGGGTGGCTCAGTCAGTTAAGAGTCTGACCTCGGCTCAGGTCATGATCTCATGGTTGGTGAGTTTGAGCCCTGTGTTGGGCTCTGTGCGCTGACCCTGTGGAGCCTGCTTGAGATTCTCTCCTCCCTCTCTCTGCCTGTACCCCATTTGCGCATGTGCGCACTCTCTCAAAATAAACTTGAAAATCTTTGCGTCTGTCATGTAAAGACAATAGTAATTAGAATTAGTTGATACGATGGGCAGAAATGTAAAACAAATAGATGTTTCTGAGACAGCTAACCCTGTTGAAGATTTCCAAGCAGATAGTCTGAACACAACTTTTAAGGGATGGCGGCAATTTGTAATTTAAGAAGGCCCTAAAATGTATGTATGTAAGATATATAAACTGATTCAAAAGAACAAGGAGGGCAGGAAGGAAAAAAATCAGTGAGTGCTTGTAATATACTCTTCCTGATCCTAGGACTTTCCATGTGTGGTCACACTCAGTTCTCACAGCAAATCTTTGAAGTAGATGTTACCACCTTTTTTGAGATAAGGAAGTTGAGGTTTATATTTGATCTGGTAATTTCCCCCAGGCTAACCCCGATGGAACTGGGTGGCAGACATAGGGCTGTCTGCTGATGAAGCCTGAGCCCTTTACCGATCAGCGGTTTCTTAGGACTTTTGACAATTTAATAAGAGTTAAAGACCTTTTCCTGAGAAAATTGTACATACACAAGTTTGGGTATAATTTCAGAGAGTTTTCTGATCTCTTGAGTGAAGCTCATTTGTGTATATGTAGTGCTGTCTCTTACATCCTTCATTCAACAAATTTGATAACTGGTTTTGTTTTCGTGTGCTGTAGGGATGCCAAATGAATACGGTATTGTTCTTTTGTTTCCAGTCACTTGTATTCTGTAGAAATCCCCTAAGAGGCATGCTTTAAAGTATCAGAGAAAGTCTAGGAATGGTTACTTCTTATCTGTCTGGTTCATGGGCGGTTTTGAGGAGTTGGTGGCATTTGTGCTTGACTTTAAGAGCATATGTAAACTTCGATCACATATCTAGGAACATATTTAACACTGAGGGAAAAGAGCAAGCAAGACAGAAGGTTTGTACTGAAAACAATTCAATGTGGTTGGAGTATGTGATAAACTGAACTAGTGGGAAAACAATATTTGGAATGATGGGTATTTGTGGAAAATCTTAAAAGTGTTGCAAGTGTGAAATTCTATTTGAGGAGGGGGAAGTGGTATGATCAAAGTGTGTTGGACCTGAGCTTCTTAAGTTATCTGTGATGAAAGAGCAGCTTTTTTTTTTTAAGATTGTATTTTTTTTTTAATATATATATTTTTTAACGTTTATTTATTTTTGAGACAGAGAGAGACAGAGCATGAACAGGGGAGGGGCAGAGAGAGAGGGAGACACAGAATCTGAAACGGGCTCCAGGCTCTGAGCGGTCAGCACAGAGCCTGACGCGGGGCTCGAACTCACGGACCGCGAGATCGTGACCTGAGCCGAAGTCGGCCACTCAACCGACTGAGCCACCCAAGCGCCCCTTAAGATTGTATTTTTAAGTAACCTGTACACCCAGCGTGAGCCTCAAACTTAGAACCCCGAAACTGAGAGTCACATGTTCCACCAACTGAGCCAGCCAGACACCCTGAAAGACCCACTTAAAAAAGTTCTAATTAATTATGTAATGATACTTAGAAAAACAATAAAAAATGAATTAGAAAGAGACGTAAATTTGAGCCTACTTTATAATATTAGGTTCATATGCAGTGACTGCATGAGTTTCTAAATGCTTGCTTGGCATCACGTGTCACGGACCAGTAACGGTTTTCTGCATCAGCGCCAGTTAATGGAGCATATTTGGAGTCTCACTGCTCTGGACAGGGTGGAGAATGACATTTAGATGATGTTCTCTCCATGAGGACAGAGATTATTCAAGTATAATTCACATGCAGTGTTCCACTTCGGTCCTAGGATACTGGGATTCAGCAATTCTATGTGTTTCTCAGTTGCCCATTGTGCTCATCATGACGAGCATGCCCTCAGTCCCCTTCACCTGTTTCCCCATCCCACCACCGAGGACAGAGGGTTTTGTTTTTGACTGTTGACATCACAGATGCCTTAGAAAGGTGATTGAAACATAGCATAGCAGGCGACCAATAAATTATTGAATGGATTAGAACTACCTTACTGGGGCCCTGCCCCGCCGCCCCCCCCCCCCCCCCCCCCCCGCCCCAGGACTTCAGGACATGTGAACTAAATCTTTTAAGATAGGAAGCAAAACAATTGGAATACTTCCATTTAGTAAACAGTTCTTTCTGTATGCCTGGCCCTGGGGTTACATGATACAACCCCTGGCTTCCCTATCTAGTGGGGAAGGCAGAGATTTATAGACAAATATTGGTTAATAGACATTGTTGCCCTTTTTACAGGTATAGCTTTGACCAAATGACTTTTGTTGGAATGCCTTCCCGGTCTCAGCAAGGTCCTAATTTTGTCTCTCAAAGCAGTTTCTTTAATGGACAGCTCTACCTACTATGGCTGTGGTTTTCCCAACTCTATAAATTGCCACAAAAATGAAGGTGTCCTTTCCACCACCACCCCTGGCTTTTGGCTTTTCTCTTTCCTTTTTTTTTTTTTTTTTTTTTTAAGTCTTTAAAGTTTCTCTCTGGTCCTTTACCTTAGCCACCTTAGGCTCCCTACCCAGGTGGCTGACCACATTTTCCAGAAGAGGAAACTTAAGTTTGGCTTATTCGCAATAGCAAAACCGAGACAATTAGATTTCTTTAATCTCTGAGGCTGTCTTTAATAGTATTTAAATTAGATGGGCATAGAGAATATACCAATGGGTTGATCTAGTTAGTCCTTTCCTACTTAAGTCCTAAGGTGTCTTTGGGGTCATATGTTCCTTTGATTTTCCTTTTTGAGGGTGAGTCAAATGTATTTAGAATAAATCTTTGGTGACCCAAGTCAAGACATTCTAGAGGAAAATGGCATATGTATGGTTTAAAATAATTTTACTAATTACAGATGAACATGATTATTGTAGGTTTGAAAAAGATAAAGCATATGTAATGTAAATATCAGCCATCCCTTTGAAGCCTCTGTTAACATTTGATTATTTTTCTTTTTGTTGTATTTTGCTTTTTTTAGGAAACTGACATTCTGGAAGGAAGGTCCTTTAGTGTTGAGATTCAGTGAGAATCTTAGTCTTTGGAGTTGAGTTCATTAAGCTTCCGGTTATATACTCATTCTCTTTCGGGAACGTAGCCCAGGATCAAGAAGCTGTTTTTCCAGATCCATTTAGCAAGTAAATGGCAGAAACAGGTTTCCACCCAGGTCACCTTATTCCGAAGACTGTGCTAGTTATAGAATGGCTTGCTGCTTGTTAGACTGTGGGAACTTGGCGACTTCTGGAAGGGGAGCTACTGTTGCTCATGGCCTCACCTGATGTTTTGGGTTTGTCTGTTTCTCATCTGTGCTGGAGCATTCTGAAACGAAAATCTCTATTTCAGGGCTTATGTAGAGAGGGATGTTATTCTGAGACCTTCCTTAATACTCTTTGCCCGAGGTAAGTAGAGGATGATATGTGTATTTTTCTTTAACAGTGCATAGGACAGTTTATATTGTCATCGTTAGAAGTCTGGGACTTCATAACATCTTTTTACAAACTGCTGTGGACATTTATGGTGTGGGCGTTCCCCTGAGAAATCTCGTGTTTTTCAGTGTCCTCCCTGGTTGTCTCTCTGTCTCTCCCTGAGGATTATACCCTTGCTGCTGCTTCTACCCTTAGCATTTGCTTGGTGGAACAGAACCAAACTGCCATCCAGTTGGTTTATATTTAAGTCTTGCAGGTGCACTGGTGGCCTGGGTGAGAGCTCTGTGCTTCCTGCTGCTCTCTTTGAGGTGCAAGGCCAATGGTGTGTGGCTGTTGGGGAAGCAGTACCATTGTGACAGGCTTTTTTTCCCTTAACTTTTAACTTTAGAACAGTTGTAGATCTATTGGAAAAAGCGCAAAGATAGCATAGAGAGTTCCTATATACTGTGTTCCCAGTTTCCTCAGTCCGCTAACATCTCACGTCAGTGTGGCACGTTTGTTACAATTAATGAACCAGTACGTTTACATTATTATTGTTACTTAAAAACATTTTTTTTAAGGTTTATTTATTTTTGAGAGAGAGCGCGTGACCAGGGGAGGAGCAGAGAGAGGGAGACACAGAATCCGAAGCAGGCTCCGGGCTCCCAGCTGTGAGCACAGAGCCCGACGCGGGGCTGGAACCCACGAACCGTGAGATGGTGACCTGGGCGGAAGTCGGACGCTCAACCGACTGAGCCACCAGGCGCCCCGTTTTTACGTTCGTGTTAACTAAAGTTCACACTTGAGGTTTTCGTAGTTTTTACCTGCCTTCCACTTCTGTGTCCCAGGAGCCCATCTGGGACACCACATTGTGTCTATTGTCCTGTCTTCCTAGTCTGCTTTGTTGGGTGAGTTTTCTGTTGGCAGAGTTTTATTGTTTTTCATGGCTTTTCTAGTTTTCAGGAATACTGATTAGGTAAACTGTGGACTGTCTCTCAGATTGGGTTTGTCTAATGTTTTTCTCAGGATTAGACTGGGGGTATGGGTTTTCAGAAAGAATACTGCAGAGGTGAAGTTCCCTCCTCATCACGTTGACCAGTGGCCCTTAATTACCACACGACGGCATTGGTCGTGTGAACTTTGGCCACATGGTTGAGGCATGTTGGTCAGGTTTCTCCACTGTAAAGTGAGTTTTCCCCCTTTTCTGTCCTTTTCTTTGTAAGCTAGGTCCAGCCCTCAACTCATGTGGGAAGGAGGGACTAGGCCCCACCTCCCCGAGGGGAGAGTCTTTACTTAACATTATTTGGAATTCCTCTGTAAGGAAGGCTTGTCACTTCTCCCCTATTTATTTGTTTATTCAGTGATTTATTGTGCATAGACTTTTCAAAAATTTTAAGTAGGCTCCGTGCCCAACATGGGGCTTGAACTGAATACCCTGAGATCAAGAGTTACGTGCCCTAGTGACTGAGCCGGCCAGGAGCTCCACAGACTTGTGTACTGTATTTTCTACTTTGGGTTAAAATTTGTATTAGTAGGGTTCTCCAGAGAAACAGAACCCGGAAGGATGGAGATACACATATGCGGTATATATGTACGTGTATGTCGTACTTATGAATCATGGTGTGTGATTGTAGACGCTGACAAGCCCAGAATCGGTAGGGGAGCTGGCAGGCTGGAGCTCTAGGGAAGGCTTCATGTTGCAGTTCAACTCTGAAGGCAGTGTGTCGGCAGAGTTTCCTTTTGGGGGAGGTTGGTCTTTGAAAAATTAAGGCCTTCAACTGATCGGATGAGGCCCACTCACCTTATGGAGGGTAATCAGCTTTACTCGAAATTTACCGATTTAAATTATGATCTTGTCTGAAAAATACCTCCACAGAAACATCTGGAGTGCTGCTTGACCAGGGGTCTGGGTTCTGTGGCCTGTTCAGGTGGACACCTACAGTTAACCGTCGCATGCTCTGTTCCTTTCTTCCATCGTGCGTGTTGTTCCTCAGCTTCTCCAGCTTTGGTCGTTGAGAGTTCTTTGAGCGTGGCCCCAGCGTTCGTTTGACAGGCGCTCATCCTTTCAACTTTTGAGCTCTCCCTTATTTTCTGCTGACTAGAGAATGCCAGACCTGTCTTGTATTTTCTCTGTTCCGGCCCTGGGATCGGCTGTTTTTCCAAGAACGTGAAATGTGGTATCTAGAAGCCAAGATCTGGGCGTTGGGAGTGCTTGGTGCCACTGGAATGTCCTCACTTTGTGGGACGCTTACGCTCTCCCAGGCCTGCATGTGTCCGTAACGTCGTGTGATCCATCTGTACAGTAAGCTACGCCTGGGTTCCTCCCGGGGTTCGGACTCTGATGAAAGTACCGGTGTTGATCCTCGCCTTCCCTTCTTGTTCTTCTGTCACTTACCTCTCTGACAGTGAGAAACGGCTCCCACCGTGTGTTTAAAAGTGGTTTCAGAATTGCTGACCCAGACCCTTGTTGGAAACAGATTTACAGCCAGAGTACAGCAGTTAGGACCGTTCTTTCTGTGCCTGCCTTCTCAGTTCTGGGCAGAACGTGGGATTTCCAGCGTTAACTTCGGCAGCTCCTTTTCCCTGAAACCCATCAGTAAGGTTTTGTCATACATTTGTGATACAGTCAGTCATTTGTCATAGTCTTCATTCCAGCCTCGTTGATTTTTGAAATTTATTTGCATATATTGCAGTTCATTCTGTGGGCTTTGGCAAGTGTGTAAGGTTGTGTGTCCACCGCTGCCGGACCCTATAGAAGAGTTGCATCGCCTACAGTTCCCCTGCGTGTCCCCCGTTGCAGCCAGTCCCTCCCTGCCCCACCAGTCCCGGCAGCCACCTATCTGATTTCTGTCTCTATGGTTTTGCCTTTTCCAGAATAACATAGGTAGCTTTTAGGTTCCGGCTCCTTTCACTGAGCGATACGCATTTAAAATTTGTCCACGTTGTTGCATGGATCAGTAGTCTGTTCCTTTTTATCACTAAGTAGTATTCCCTTGTATACCTTCTGCCGTATACATTCCATCGTACCACAGTTTGGGTATCTTTTCCCAGTTGAAGGATATCTTGGGATCTTGGTGTTTCCAGTTTTTAATGATTATGAATAGAGCTGTTGAAAACATTCGTGGACAGGTTTTTGTGTGAATGTGTTTTCAGTTCACCTGGATAAATACCCAGGCGTGTGAATGTGGATTGCATGGTAAGACTATGTTTAACTTGATAAGAAACTGCCAAATTATCTTCTTTTTAAATTTTTTTTTAATGTTTATTATTTTTGAGAGAGAGAGAGACAGCTCAAGAGTTGAGGGGCAGAGAGAGACGGAGACACAGAATCTGAAGCAGGCTCCAGACTCTGAGCTGTCAGCACAGAGCCCGACGCGGGGCTCGAACTCACGAGTTGTGAGATCATGACCTGAGCTGAGCCACCCAAGCGCCCCTATTTTTATTTTTATTTTTATTTAATTTTTTAAATTCACATCCAAATTAGTGTACAGTGCAACACTGATTTCAGGAGTAGATTCCTTAGTGCCCCTCCCCCACCTAGCCCATCCCCCCTCCCACACCCCCTCCAGTAACCCTCTGTTTGTTGTCCATATTTATGAGTCTCTTACGTTTTGTCCCTCTCCCTGTCTTTATATTGTTTTTGTTTCCCTTCCCTTATGTTCATCTGTTTTGTCTCTTACAGTCCTCATATGAGTGAAATCATATGACATTTGTCTTTCTCTGACTGATTTCACCTAGCATTATAACTTCCAGTTCCATCCACGTAGTTGCAAATGGCAAGATTTCATTCTTTTTTGATTGCCAAGTAATACCTCATTGTGTGTATATATATATATATATATATATATATATATATATATATACCACATCTTCTTTATCCATTCATCCATCGATGGGCGTTTGGGCTCTTTCCAGACTTTGGCTGCAGTCGATAGGGCTGCTGTAAACATGGGGGTGCATGTGTCCCTTCGAAACAGCACACCTGGATCCCGTGGATAAACACCTGGTAGTGCAGTTGCTGGGTCGTAGGGTAGTTCTGTTTTTAGTTTTTGAGGAACCTCCATACTGTTTTCCAGAGTGGCTGCACCAGCTTGCATTCCCACATAATTCTTTTTATTAAAACAATTCTTTAAATTATGAAAGTGGTGCATATTCATGGCAAAAAATGTAAGTTCTACTGAAGAGAATAGAATGAAAAGTTAAGTCTCTTACCCACACCCTCCTTTTCCCACTCTCCAGAGGGAATCAAAGAGTTCATGTGCATGGTTACCACTATAATTTACATGCTACCATTGAATTCGTGAGTTTATTTAACTTCTTATTGTGAAAGATAAAGATTTTAGTGTAATAACACTCCTTTCCTAATTCTTACCACATATTTGTAGCTTTTCTGATTGTCTTTATTTTTGTTAATGAAGTGATTTATCAGCCTTACATAGGAGTCCCTGCTATATAAAAGGTAAATTAGCTCATTTCCCCTTCAGTGATTTCTCCCCCTCCTACAGATTTTGCTAATTATATTATTTTTTATATTGTCAAGGTTTATAATATTTATATTCTCTTTATAACTGAAGTGGTCTTCAGGGCTTGTCTAGTCTCAAAAAAGGAAAACCAGAAAACAGCATTTATATGGTTGTTACTGTAATACCACATATGATTTTGGACCTAAAGAGGAAGTATAATTCTCATCACTGAAACTTTGTTGGCGGAGAATCTCTAAGCCCCCGAATCTTTCTTCCTTCTGCCCTCACCCACCCCCCATTTCTCTCCTAGCTCATGCTGTCCTTGTTACAGTATTTCTTAATTTTATGAAGAGTGGGTGGCAGTTGTGAGTCCTTGCATATTGAAGAATGCCTTTATTTTGTCCTAACATTTGATTGTTAGTTTTTTTGGGAATTGAATTCTGGCTTCAACATCTTTTCCTCACGGAACTTGGATGTCATTGTCCCATTGGCTGTGGCGCCCAGAATTCCTCAGGAGCAGATAGTAAAAGGAGAGTGACTCATGTCAGTCTAATTTTTGTGCCTGTGTAGATACTGTTTTGAAGTTCAGAGAGTTTTCTTTGTACTTGGGAGTTAGAAAGTTTTACTTTCCATGTGTGTTTCTTAAGTACAACATTTTTTTCATTCATTGTTTTAGTCTCTACCTGGGCTCTTTTGGGTTACAGGCTTAGGTCTGTCTTTAGCTCAGAAATGTCCTTCTTTCACTTTTTTGTCATTTGGATTCTCCAGCATTGTCTTTGGAGCTTCTACTGCTCAGGTGTTTGAACTCCCTAATCTCTTTTCTTTGCCCCTTTATTTTCATATTGGCTATTTTCTATCTCTTGTTAATATATTTTGGAGATTTTCTCTCCTTTTTCTGCCATATTAGTAACTTGGTTTTATAATTTGGTTTGGTCACTTAATGTTTTATTTGGCAATTATATTTCTAATTTCCAAGAACTTACTCTCTCCCTTTTTCCCCTAGAACCTTATTTACTTCTTTATTTTTAAGAGTGGGGCAGGGGCAGAGGGCGAGAGAGAATCTATTAAGAAGGCTCCACGCCCAGTGCTGAGCCTGGATGGTGGGCTGGATCTCATGACACTGAGATCATGACCTGAGCCAAAATCAAGACTCGGACGCTTAACTGACTGAGCCACCCAGGCGCCCCAGACGTTTATTTTTTAAAACAGATTTATTGAGGTTTAATTTGCATACCATAAAATCTCCTTGGTTTAGGTGTATAATTGTGTGCCTTTTGTACATTTAGAGTTGCATCTATCATCACAGTGTCATTTTAGGACATTTCCGTCACCTCAGAGAGAACCCTTGTACCTGTGAGCAGTCACTTTGCCAGCCTCAGTCAACCACTGGTTTACTCTTTGTCCCCATGAACTTGCCTTTTCTGGACATCTCCTAGAAATGTGTCTGGCTTCTTTCACTTGGCATATTATTTTTTAGGTTGATCTATGCTGTAGTACATTACATCTGTTCTAGCATTTGTGGAAAACACTGTAATTTTGCTCTGAATTATCGTAGAATTTTGTTGGAAATCTGTTGAGCAACCTGTCGTGCAGGTCTCTGTAGGGCGCTGCATTCTGTTACACTGGTCTGTGTGTCTGTCCTCCAGCCTGTGTCAGAGTCTCTGGACTGTTGTTATGTAGTAAGTCTCGAAATTACATAGTATAAGTCCTTCAACTTTGTTTTCCCTTTTAAAGATTGTTTTCGCTTTTTGAGGTCTTTTCAAGTCAGTTTGAGGATTTCCAAAAAAAGCCTGCTATGATTTTGAGTGGAGTTACAGTGAATTTGTAGACTAATTTGAGGAGAATGAACATTCTTAACAGTATTGAGTCTTCTGTTCTGTGAACATGACATACCTCTCCATTTTTTTATGTCTTTTTACATTTTAGCAAAGTTTGTTGCTTCCTTTGTGTAGCTCTTACACCTGTTTTATTGAATGTATCCATCAGTATTTCATGTTTTTTAAACAAATTTTATTTAAATCCACGTTTGTTAACATATAATGTATAACAATGGTTTCAAGAGTAGAATTTAGTGATTCGTCACTTACAGGTAATACCCGGTGCTCATCCCAACTAGTGCTCTCCTCAGTACCCATAACCGATTTTAGCCCATCTTTCCACCCAACACCCCACCAGCAACTCTCAGTTTGTTCTCTGCATTTAAGAGTCTTTTATGGTTTGCCTCCCTCTCTGTTTTTATCTTATTTTCCCTTCCCTTCCCCTATGTTCATCCGTTTGGTTTCTTAAATTCCACACGAGTGAAATTAGGTATTTATCTTTCTCTGACTTATTTCACTTAGCGTAATACACTCTAGTTCCATCCACATTGTTACAAATGGAAAGATTTCATTATTTAAAAAAATTTTTTAAAAAATGTTTATTTTTAAGAGACAGCATGAGTGGGGGAGGGGTAGAGAGAGAAGGAGACACAGAATCCGAAACAGGCTCCAGGCTCTGAGCTGTCAGCACGGAGCTCAACACGGGGCTCGAACCCATGAACCGTGAGATCATGACCTGAGCTAAAGTTGGAAATTTAACCCACTGAGCCACCCAGGTGCCCCAAGATTTCATTCTTTTTGATCACTGAGTAATATTCCACTGTGTGTATATGTATATATACACATATACATACATATGTATATATATACACATACATGTATACACACACACCTTATACATACATACGTAAGTATATACTATGTATACACACACACACACACACACACCTTATACATACATACATATATATACACACCACATCTTCCTTATCCATTTGTCAGTCAATGGGTATTTGGGCTCTTTCCATAGTTTGGCTATTCTTGATAGTGCTGCTATAAAGATTGGGGTGCATGTGCCCTTTTGAATCAGTACTTTTGTATCCTTGGGATAAATACCTAGTAGTGCAATTGCTGAGTCATAGGGTAGCTTTATTTTTAATTTTTTGAGGAACCTCCATACTGTTTCCAGAGTGGCTACACCAGTTTCCATTCTCACCAGCAGTGCAAAAGTGTTCCCCTTTCTACTTATCCTTGCCCACATCTGTTGTTGCCTGAGTTGTTAATGTTAGCCATTCTCACAGGTGTAAGGTGGTGTCTCATTGTGGTTTGCATTTGTATTTCCCTGATGATGAGTGATATTGGGCATCTTTTCATGTGTCTGTTAGCCATCTCGGTGTTGTCTTTTGAAAAGTGTCTGTTCATGTCTCTTGCCCATTTCTTCACCTGAAGAAGTATGTTTTTGGGGTGTTGAGTTTGAGAAGTTCTTTATGGATTTTGGATACTAACTCTTTAACCTATATGTCATTTGTAAATATCTTCTCCCATTCTGTTGGTTACCTTTTAGTTTTGCTGATTGTTTCCTTCACTGTGCAGAAGCTTTTTATCTTGATGAAGTCCTAGTAGTTAATTTTTGCTTTTGTATTCCTTGCCTCTGGAGACATGTTTAGTAAGAAGTTGCTGTGGCATGGGTCAAAGAGATCATTTTTGAAAATGTTGTCATAATTTAAATCATGAAAATTTTATTTTCCAATTATTCTTGCTTACGTATATGTATAGAAATAAAATATTTTTTTGTATTTTGACCTTGTATCGTGCAGTCTGGCTAAACTGAGTTAACTTTTTAAAAAAAAAAAATTTTTTTTTTAACGTTTATTTTTGAGACAGGGAGAGACAGAGCATGAACAGGGGAGGGTCAGAGAGAGGGAGACACAGAATCTGAAGCAGGCTCCAGGCTCTGAGCTGTCAGCACAGAGCCCGATGCGGGGCTCGAACCCACGGACCGCGAGATCATGACCTGAGCCGAAGTCGGCCGCCTAACCGACTGAGCCACCCAGGCGCCCCCGAGTTAACTTTTTGTACATTTTCTGTAGTGTTTTCTGCATACACAGCGGTCTGCAAATAAACACAATTTTTGATTTGTGCACCTTTATTTTATTTTTCTTGTTACATTGGCTGTGATCTGCAGTACAGTGTTGCATACAAGTGGTGTAGTGATTTCTTCTTGGTTTCACCTTTCTGAATCCGGATAGCGGTTGCTGTACTCTGTTCTTGAACTCTTAGCTCCAGGGGCTGTTGGTGGGTCAGTTCTGTGTTTCTCTGGTTGTCTTCCTGGAGGTTCTTTCTCTAACTTATTCCTTTAGCCCTTCTAGTAACTTTGTAAGCGTCCAGTTCCTCATTAAATTTCTTCTCCTTAAAACACCTAATCTGTTTCTGCCCTGAACTTTGACTGATACACTTTAATTTACCATATGGATCATTCTTAGGGCTCTTGGGAGACTACTTCTTTATGGGTAAAGTAATAATTAACATTAGGGTAACAAAAATGTGTTCTGGCCAGTGTCCTTTTTAATGGTTCCCTCGTGATCTGATGATACCACTTTTGAGTGGACTATATAGAAGCATTTTCTCTCTACAGAATGGGAAGACAGCCTTATGATGAAGATGATGTGGTTATATCATCTCAGAGTGGTTTAAATAAATTACAGTGGCCCTGCCATTTAATTAAGCTGCTTCTTTCAGCCCCTTGGTGCTCTTTTCACAAATAGTTTAGTTTGGAGAGTACAGCAGAAAGTAACACTGCTCAAAGTCAGACGTTCTGTGAATGCTTTATTACGTATTTGGAAATGTTAAAAGTGGCATTTGGATTTAACTGCCTTGACAGTGTTCTCAGCTAGTACCTGAGCCATGCTGTATGGGGTAGAGGTTTGGTCATTTGTGTATCAGGAGATGGTAAAATTGCCGAGGCTGATTCACTTCATCAGAGGTAGCCTCGTTCTTCAGGTACATATTTGGGTGCTGACCTGAAGTACATTTGACCCTTGAACAATTCAGGGGTCAGGGGAGCCCACCCCCTGCACAGTTGAAAATCTTCGTGTAACTTTTGACTCCCCCAAAACTTAACTAGCAACAGCCTGTTGTTTACTGGAAGCCTTACTGACAACATAAACAGTCAGTTAGCACATATTTTGTATGTTGTATGTATTATATATTGTATTCTGACAACAGAGTAGGCTAGAGAAAAGAAAATGTCACTAAGAAAATCATAAGAGGGGTACCATGTGACTCTTGATCTTGGAGTTGTGAGTTTAAGCCCCATGTTGGGTAAAGAGATTACTTAAAAGTAAAATATTTTAAAAAATTATAAGAGAAAATACACTTACAGAACTGGAGTTTACCGAGTCTCCAAGAAAATTTCCAGGTATATTTATTGAAGAAAAATCCATGTCTGTGTGGACCTGCACAGCTCAAACCCCTGCTGTTCAAGGGTCGGCTGTGCTGTCGGGTGGGGAAGACCTTGGAGAAAACTGCCTTTTTTTGCCCCACTCCCCGCCCCACCCCACCTGTTTCCCCGAGAAGCTGCTTCTTGTAGGAAGTGTGTCTGCTGGGCAGGAAGACAGACACGTGTAATGGCCATAAAACGTGAGGGTCGTACAGCAGGAGGAGGTGGGGAAGCATCACTGTGGAGGCGATGGCTGAGTCTAAGAGTAATCGGTAGGAACCGGCCAGATGTTCGAAGGTGCCAGGACTTTGGAGGCATCTGAGAGTCCAGAGTGGTTGGGGGCGATGGTGGATGTCCGGCAAGAGTGTTAAGCCATTGTAGGTGATCGCTGGGACAGTCTGTGCTAGGGTTTCCCTCTACTGTCCACACAGAGGGTGCGTAACTGCACTCTGGGTATCTGGCCAGCGAGTGCAGTCAGAGATCAGTTGCTACCACTCAATTCTACTTGGATTAAACTCTCTTTTTGACAACTGACTAAGGGCTCTGCAGTCCACCCTTCTAGAGGCCTTGGGTGGACATTGTAGTCTGGAATCCCTTGAAATTGTATTCAAAATTGTGCGTTTGGTGAAGGGAGGGGAGGCTCTGTCTCTTGATTTAGATTTTCATAGGGGTTTGAAACCACCTACCTGCTGAACTCCCTTAACTCCCCCTGCCCCCAGAGAGAGCTGCACACCTCCCCTATGTGGAGGGGTCTTTACTGAATTGTACTTTGGGTGCCGTCACTGCTGTCTCCACCTATGGAGGTGTGCTGACAGCTTGGAGCCTGGATCCTGCTTCAGATTCTGGGTCTCCCTCCCTCTCTGCCTGCCCCCCCCCCCTCAAAAATAAGTAAACATGAAGAAAAAGGGGGGGTACCTTCAGGATTAAATTCATTCTTTTTGTGAGCAATGAAAATAAATTCCTTTAATCTGTCAGATAATTTTTTTTTAAATCTTAGTGGCGTTCAGTTTGACTATCTGATCATACTTCCTTTTTCATATAAGCGGTTAGAAATCTTGAGTACGATGAACTAGTCATTCGTCAAAAGTAAGCACCCAGTAGCTTAGAGCTGAAATTGTAGGCTGTTGACTCTGTGAATGTAGACGATTCATATGCATTTTTGATGCATTTTTATAATGTCCATATTTTTGATTCCATTAAATGTCCCTCATTGTCTCTCTTTTTCTCATGTAATTTATTTTGTATTTTATGTATCTCTGTAATGCATACTATACTTGGGGGCAAGGTAGGATATTTAAAAATAAACCTTAAGCCATCTGTGTTTAGAGATTTCCCCTTTGGAAAAATGTTGTTCTCTTTTGTTATGTATTCCTTTTCCTATGTAGCACATACTTTTTACTTGGGACTTTTCTTTTTCCTATCTCTGCTTAGAAAAATACACTCACCCTTTATGGTAAAGGACTAGTTTAAATGCTTTTGCTGCTTAGATGTCTTATCCAATACCCTGACCCTTGCAAAGTAGTTTTCAAGTCTGTTGGCATTGAGAATATGTCTAGATTAGGGCCTGACATTTTTAGTGAACTTCTATCCTCTATGCAGTATTTTTTTTTTTTTTTTAATGTTTATTTATTTTTGAGAGAGCGAGAGAGAGAGAGATAATGCAAGCAGGGGAGGGGCAGAGAGAGAATCCGAACCAAGTAGGTTCCAGGTTCTGAGCTGTCAGCAGAGTCCCACGCGGGGTTCAAACTCATGAACTGTGAGGTCATGACCTGAGCCGAAGTCGGACACTCAACCGACTGAGCCACTCAGGCGCCCTGTGATGTAGTGTTTTTTTTTTTTTTATCCTTAAGGCATTTATCATTTTGTGCTTGGCTGTGATTTTTATATACGTGTTTGCCCTCACCCCTTCGTGTGATCATAACTGGTCAGTCCAGTATTAGTATTCTATTTTGTAATTCCCATCCCCTCCTCCTTCCTCAGTTGTGTGTAATCTTTGTGGTGATTCTCTTAAGACACTTGACAGGATGGCTCCTGGGAGCCAGTGGAGGCCTGGATGCACACGCAGGTGAACAGTTGTAATCGTAGTGGTGATTTGGTTGGTTCATATTAGTCATGGTGGATGTTTACTGGTTTGCATCAGGGTTCCTGAACTTGATCAGAGTCCCAAAAATAGTCACTTGGTTGAAGCCATTGCTGTATATACTAAGTTTGTAGGAATCACAGAAATTGAATAACCATTAGGTTGGTTGATAAAATCAGAATTTAGAGTTTTCTGTAGTTGGGCAGAAAATTTGCTAAAACAGTAATAGTGGTTATTTGTCTTTAAAAAATTGCCAGCATGAGGTCAGGGAGACCCAGGTTAGCAGTAGGCAGCTTGTGAGAAAAAGACCTCTATTGGTCACTTTTTACATTAGAATGGGCTAGGGTATATAGTGGTTAAACTCACATATGCGCACACGTACACACGCCTGAAGTCCCAGTGGCTTAAAATACAAAGGTATTTTCGGTATTTTATTTGTCATTGGCTCAGGTTGGCAGAGGTCTCTGCTCACGAGGGCGCTCCGTAAGAGTGCCGCTCGCACTTGCCAGAGGAAGGCCCTGTTTTTCTGGAGGCTCTGTTCCACCCAGGAGGAGTAAAAGCTCTGGCCAGAAGTGAATGGGTGCACTCCCACTTACAAGTCATTGGCCAAATGTAGTCACATGGTGCCTCCCCAATCACAAGGGGGTTCGGAAATGTACCCTTAACTGTGCCTGCCAGCCACACTGACGACTGCTCCACACATGACTGTTCTAGCACATGACTGGCTGGTTGAGCTGTACTGAACGCTCGGTACCGTTCTGTTCAATGGATGGGCCCCTGCTAACTTTGCATCTAGAGAGGGAGTTCCTTACAGATGGTGTTACGACTCGACGGTCTTTTGTTTTGAATTTCTACAGTTGTGTTTGCTTCCTCATTGATACCTTTTTTTCTGAAGCATCTTTATTATTTTTCTCCGTTTCTCCTTTCTTGACTCCTTTTGAGAGTACAAGTTGTATAAATGAGGCTGCACTGTCTTACCTGCTTTGAGGGACCGTGAAATTGACTCTCCAATCCATATATTTAGGGTTGTTTTAGTTTAGGTCTGGATACAACGTTTATACCTGTTGACTAGCGTTAATATTTGATGTTCATTGGGTTAGTATAAAGAGTGATCTGCATGTAAAGCCTTCTTCTAAGATGAGAACTAATACTGGCCTTCACAGATTGGTGGCAGTAGATGCTACTTGTATTTTAAAGGAGGTACGCTCGTTTTTATGAGGATCAGAGTTGTAAGTTACGTGGCAATTTTGAATACTGTGCTAAATTCGTGAAGAGCAGATGTGGACTCTCCTGTTGGCCGTCCTGATGTGAAACTAGTTTGAAGAGTGCAATCCTGAATTTTTCGGTACTGTGTATTCAAATTAGCAGAAACCATCGTTTTTTTGCTTTTGTTGTTTTTGAATAGTACCGTAGGTTGTTTTCTTAAATAAGGTTGACTGTGTTTTTCCTCCCCCTGCTCAATTTGAGTCTCTGGAGCCTGTTCTATTTTTACTTGTGGATCCGGCAGGCTGAGGCGGTCTCTGATTTCATGCTCTGCAGATCAACAGGAGATCTCTTGTAAGATGAGAATTGTGTAGTGGGTGACTGTTTGGAGAGTAAACAGCCCTTACTAGTTGGTAAACACTTACTGAGCTATGTTTTCAGTAACGGCAATTTTTAGCAATGTCTTTGGTACTGTGACTAAAGATAGTCAAGAATAAATTCAGTAGTTGGCTTTTTGCTGTAAGTAATTGTTAGAAGTAATTTTTTGAAGTATTGTTGAAGCTTTATCTCCTATATGTTTTATTTTTTAACTGTCTTTAAGGGATCACTGAAAGTAATTTATGTGGAATATTTACACATTCTTGGGAATAAGCCAGGACTGTTGAATTAAAAAAGTTTACAAAAAAGTCTTGCAAAACCATTTCATTATAAAATGAAAGTAAAACAGTACCGTTTAAAATTCAAATCCAGCAACACTTATTCTTTCCAGCGCCTCAGAGTCTGCTTGGGGCTGGGGTTGAAAAGATTGGTTGATTATTTGTTAGAGTACCTTTGGTAAACATTGCAGAGAAGACCTGATGACACTTCCCCCCTCCGAGTGATGGACATTTGAGCTGCTTGTTATGAGACTGGGCCTTTCTCGCATTTCTGGCTCTCTGCTGCTGGCATTCTGCTTGCTCCTTACTTGCTCCTTCCGGGTCTCTGGGTGACCTGACGTGGTGTCCGATTTCAGTTGATGAGTTCATTTACTTTGCAAAACTGAGTTAAGTTTTCAGATAGTTTTGTTTTAAAGTTGAAGTTTGATCTTCTATTTCTTGGGCAGGTGAATGAATGCGGTAGAGCAGAGCTTGTTTGAATCACAGGACATTTCGAAAGGCAGCTAGGATACTTCCCCACCATTTTCCCACACTCTAACTCTTCCCGCTTTGACAAACTCTAAACTCTTGGTTGGTCTGTATATTCACAGTGTATTCTCTGACGTTGGTATGCCCAGTCCTTTTTTTTTTTTTTTTTTTTTGTAAAGGTATGATTTTCTTTTCCCCGAGTTTTCCCTGCTCGCCACTGCTCCTTTTTTCCTTAATCTGTTGCCGAATTAGACGTACCAGACGTGGTGGAGAGCCGCATGGAACTGTGTTTGTTGGATAGACAGTTGTGTATTTATGTTGACGTTGGAGCACCAGGGTGTTGATAGGAAGAGGGGCCACAGGGTGTGATAACATATTTATTACTGTTTCTCACTAAATGGAACCAGGGCTCCATGGAGAAATGGCTGATTTGCCTGGGATTGGAAATGTTCAGAACGTCCTGTTTAGGTAACAGAAAGCAAGAAAGCAATCAAAGATCAATGGGCAGGCAGCTTTATCACTGGGCAAGGTTCCCATTGCATAGATTGCTCGGTGGGATATTTTGGGTGGATAAAATGAGTAGAAATCATGGATTAAAACACAGAACTGTGTTAAAATCCATGACTTCATAATACTAAAGCCAATAACAAACAACAGCAACAGCAGTAATAACAAAACACCTAATGGTCACCTTTGGAAGATGCTGTGCAACCAACTTATTCTGAAGGTAAGAGTAAAGAATCAAGTATTTGTCTTTCCAGACTTTCCTAGGTAACTGAAGAGTTGATAAAGAGAAGTTTCTCTTTATACATTGCAGCTAATCAGTGAAAGAATTAGAATGTCGTCATTTTGCAGCTTGTAATGAAACAGATGTAGGCAATGATGAGTAACCGCTACTGAAGCCACAGTGTGACACAGTGGCAGCTCCTGAACCCACACCTCATCAAAAGAGGGGCCAGCCAGACAGGTGCCTCCTCGGGAGAGGCAGTGACCCCCTGTGCCTCTTGATCTGCCAGTTTACAGGAAACACAACGTATAGCAGAACGTGTTCGAAGACCCGGTGAGAGGACACACTCTGTAAAATCTAGACGTGAATTCTGTAGGACGGGTGTCTTGGTTTCTTCCACACATGAGTGACCAAAGAAAAAGGCTTAGGGAACCTGTAAAGACCCTTACAAACCAGATGAAATGCGGGATCTTACTTGGGTGGATCTTGATTGTAACCAGCTAATTGTGAGTCTCATGCAGCAGAAGGGAAAACGTGAGTGCCGTGTAGGGGATACGAGCAAAACGCAGATCTTTCTCAGGGTGTAATATCGTGCTCATGTTTTAGAGCGTATATTAAAGTTTTGACAGATGGAAGTACGGCAACTGGTGTTCCTCGTGCGCCGCGGCCGCGGCCCAGAGTGTGCTCAGGCTTCAGGAGAGGCTTTGCCTCCGGTGTCTTGTGGGGTGGCAAAAAAGTCCGGTTGGACCCCGGGAGACCAGTGAAATTGCCAGCGCCTGCTCCTTCCAGTAGATTCGGAATGGGATCAGAGGTGGACTGTCCGCTCCTGGCTCAGTGCCGGAAAACCAGCTTGGGCATGTGCTCGAGTGCCCAAGAAGGTGACCTGGACCTGCACGGTGGCACGTAATTTTACTGTCCCACTTTTCCGCTGAAAATTCACTCATTTTTAAAAAAATTTTTAAAGTTTTTATTTATTTTTGAGAGAGCGTGCTGGAGCACGAGCGGGGGAAGCAGAGAGAGAGACACACACAGAATCCGAAGCAGGCTCCAGGCTCCGAGCTGTCAGCACAGAGCCTGATGCGGGGCTCGAACCCACAGACCGTGAGATCATGACCTGAGCTGAAGTCAGATGCTTAACCAACTGAGCCACCCAGGCACCCTGAAAATTTGCTAAATTTTAAAAGTCATATATGTTGATGCTTTGATCCTAACTGAATTGAATAAAATTCAGCTCTGTGTGGGGAAATGTGTTTTCTCAATTGTTAAGTGTTTTATTTTGAGTTGCTTACTCAGACTAAGACCTGTAGAACTTTTGGTGATGGTATTTATGGTTTATAATTTGAATTATCTGTGAAACTTGAATTCATGCCTAATTTTTTCAAACGTAATATTAACTCTAACTTATCATCAATTCATGATTGTCTAATGGTGTGCATTTTACTAGGGTGTACCCAAAACTACAGGAAAAAACATGGTACCCCCTGAACTACAGATTTACCGAAAGATTTAAGAAAAACCATGAATATTGAATTAAACAAGGATATATTACAGGGTTAAAGTGAAAAATGTGCCTTAATCTTTAAGATAAAAAAGATTTGAGGGGCGCCTGGGTGGCTCAGTTGGTTAAGCATCCGACTTCGGCTCAGGTCATGATCTCACGGTTTGTGGGTTCCAGCCCTGCGTTGGGCTCTGTGCTGACGGCCTGGAGCCTGCTTCGGATTCTGTCTCCCTTGCTCTCTGCCCCTCCCCCACTGATGCTCTGTTTCTCTCTGTCTTAAAAATAAATAAATATAAAAAAATTTGAAATAAAAAAATGATATTTGAAAGAAATTTATGTTTGAGGATCTTCATGATTCTCTGTAGAGTTTTATTTTGTCACCTTCTTAGTTTATTTATGTGTCTCCTGGTTGGGCTAAGGATTTTTTTTTCTTTTTTTCTTTTTTTTTTTTTTTTTTTTTGAGAAAGAATGAGAGAATCCCAGGAGGGGCAGAGAGAGAGAGAGAAGTGGGGCTCACCCGAAGCAAGCTCAAGCTTACCTGATGTGGGACTTGAACTCACCAACGGTGAGATCATGACCTGAGCTAAAGTCAGATGCTTAATGACAGGGCCACCCAGGTGCCCGTGTTTTGTTGTTGTTGTTGTTGTTGTTGTTGTTGTTGTTGTTTTACTATTAGGATTAAAATAACTTTTGAGACCCATTTTTTTTAATGTTTATTAAGTTTTTTTGTTCTTTTGAGAGAGGAAGGGCACAAGTGAGCAAAGAAAGGGGGAGAGAGAGAGAGAGAGAGAGAGAGAGAAGCAGGGCTCACCCAATGGAGGGCTCGAACTCACAAACCATGTGATCATGACCTAAGCTGAAGCCAGATGCTTAACCAACTGAGCCACCCAGGTGACCCGAGACCCATTTCTTTTAATTAGATATTTGCTTGAGTACTAGGCAAGCTGTATTGAGAACCTTTGTTCATATATATTTTTTTAAAGTTTGTTTACTTATTTGAGAGAGAGTGCACATGCTTATGCATAGGGGAGGGTCAGAGAGAGAGGGAGAGAGGGAATCACAAGCAGGCTCTGAGCTGTCAGCACTGAGCTCCGTGTGGAGCTCAATCTCATGAACTGTAGGGTCATGACCTGAGCCAAAATCAAGAGTCAGATGCTTAATTGACTGAGCCCCCCAGGCACCCCTTTGTTTCATCATTTTGATTGGGCTTCTTGGTTGTAAATTCTTTGAGGTACAGACGGTTATGTTGTGTGCCTAGTGTTAATAGCATAACTAGCTACTCTTTATTGCTTGCTTTCCTGTTATGCTATTTGTTCCTCATGCTGACTTGCTTTACTGTTCTGTTGAGGATAACCTTGGCTCTGCCTTCAGTAAATGGGGGACTCAGTGCTGGTTTAGAAACCTGCTGGGGACCAATGAATTTGTTTGCGTCAGTATTTTTCTTGGGCTAAAAGTCTTTGCTGCGTTTTTCCAGAGGAGCCCTCGGAGCTTTAGTCCCCAGACTTTACATCTGTTGCAACTGAAGAGAAATTTACCAGTAATACATATTTTTTTCCTTTCCGGAAAAAAGCTTTGAAGAAGAGTATAGTAAAATCTCTTACCCTCTTACATAGGGAAAGAGGGCTTGACCTTGTTTGAAAGTTTTATAGCTTTTCAGCCATAGGATCATGAGAATTACCTTAGATAACACTTAAAGTGCTGACATATCAGATTTAATCTTCAAATTTAATTCTGCAGTCGTTTAACAGATATTTGAGCGCCCACGTCTCTACGAGTAACACTTAACAGAATGTAAAAATCTTGCGCAGAGTTTACATTCCGTGTGGGCAGACAGGTAATAAACTAGATAATTAAGTTAAAATGTGGTGTGTTAGGTCGTGATAAGTGCCCGGGAGAGAAAATAAGGCCGAGAGAATGGCACGTCGGAGGTGGTGTCTCCAGGCTGAGGGAGCGACCTTGCGGCTCCCAGGTGGGGGGAGAGGCTGGCAGAGGGGCAGCTCGCGGCGGGTGGCGGCCCGGCCTTTACAGCAGTGAGACTGTGGTTCTGACTCTGAGGTGAGACCAGCCTGTAGAAGTTCTTCAGCAGAAGAGTGACATGATCCAGCTTGCGTTTGAACAGGATCACTTGGCTTGCGGTGCGAGCATGTGGCCTGCAGGGAGATGAGCGGAAACAAACTGGTTGGTGGTTATGAGGCTTGAGTGGGAAGGCGGGCGCGACGCCCGGTGGCCCGGACCAGGATGCTGGCCGTGGAGATGGTAAACGGTTGAGCTCTTGGTTACATTTTCTAAATGGAGCTGTCAGGATTTACTGGGGAATCAGATTTTTTTGGAGTGGTGCGTGTGTGCGTGTGAGAGAGAGAGTTTTCAGGGTGCCTCCAGGGTTTTTGGCCTGAGCAGCTGGAAGGGCGGACTTGGCACTGACTGGGGTGGGAGGACCGCGGGACCAGGACATTACCAGGGGCTTGTTTTGAACACACAGGGTTGGGATGCTCGTTAGACATCGATGTGGGGGAGTCACGTAGGCAGCTTATCACATATGATCAGGAATTCCGTGAAGAGCTTTGGCTCGGAGACCTCACCGGGCAGCTGTGTGTAGATTGTATAGAAACCACGAGGCTGGCCGGGATCAGTAAGCAGGGGGTCAAGGAGGAAGGTTTGGCACGCCGGCATAAGCAGAGAAATTCGCAGAAGCTAGTGATGGGGCTGTGAGGGGCTGTGAGGGGGCTGTGAGGAGGAGTGGTCTGGGAGGTAAACGGGCAATCAGAACATGGCAGCTGTCAGCGGCCAAAGAAAGTTCCAAGGAGGGCTGGGGGCACCTGTGTTAAATGAGAGGTCAGGTAAGATAAGGACTGATAAAGGTCATTAGAGGTGATGGGTGACTTGGAGGACGGTTTCTGGGGTGTGATGGGGGGGCAGATGCCAGATCAGTGGGAGCCTGAGAGAGCGGGATGGGGGAAGTGGAGGCAGACACGCAGAGCAGCCCTCTGAAAAGCTGGGCTGTAAAACGGGAACAGAGATGGGGCAGTAGCTG
This sequence comes from Panthera onca, assembly GCF_046562875.1. Taxonomy (NCBI): domain Eukaryota; kingdom Metazoa; phylum Chordata; class Mammalia; order Carnivora; family Felidae; genus Panthera; species Panthera onca. The sequence goes on along the minus strand of NC_138352.1, from coordinate 16,850,895 downwards.
GAATGAACTTGGCTTCCTGTTTCTCGTACAGATTGGAGAAATGATCGCATGTTTATTGATGGGATTGAATTCAGTAGAGAGGGGTGCGTTATGACACGGAGAAGGTAGGGTGATATGGGTTGAAGTTTAGGGAAGAGGGTGGGTCTGTGTAGAGTGTGGAAAATCTTGGAACTTACCTCATAGGTTTTTTTTTTTTTTAATGTTTTATTTATTTAAAAAAAAAATTTTTTTTTTTTAACATTTTATTTATTTTTGAGACAGGGAGAGACAGAGCATGAACAGGGGAGGGTCAGAGAGAGGGAGACACAGAATCGGAAACAGGCTCCAGGCTCCGAGCTGTCAGCACAGAGCCCGACGCGGGGCTCGAACTCACGGACCGCGAGATCATGACCTGAGCCGAAGTTGGCTGCTTAACCGACTGAGCCACCCAGGCGCCCCAATGTTTTATTTATTTTTGAGACAGAGCATGAGCTGGGAAGGGGCAGAGAGAGAGACACACACACAGAATCCGAAGCAGGCTCCAGGCTCCGAGCTGTCAGCACAGAGCCCAACGCGGGGTCGAGCCCACAAACCGCGAGATCATGATCTGAGCCGAAGTCGGACGCTTAACCGACTGAGGCACCCAGGTGCCCCATGAGTATTTATGTTTAAGAAACATGTTAATTTGTTTAATTTTGCAAGTGACTAGTTTGTTGTACTTTTTTTTTTTTTTTTTGGTTTGGTTAGCTTTCCTAACTGGAGTAATCATGTTCAGATCTCTTTAATCATTTGTTTTTAAGCCTATGTACATTGCCCAGTTGTTCTAAAACAGTGTTAAATATTTGTGTGTTTTTTTGTAGTAATAGTTTAACTATTAACTGTGTTATATACTTTAATTTTTATATTTCTTTCCTAAGGGAACCCTAGTTTTATTATTCATCTTCCTGGCTTGTCTTCCGTTAACAGTTGTCACGGCAGGCACCCTGGTTTTGTCTTGTTGCCTGACTTCAATGGAATGCTTGTCGTTTTTACCTTAGTGGCATAATGTGTCGTGTGTGTACTAAATCTTTAATAGATGTACACATATTTACAGCTTGGTATATATTTAAAAAATTTTTTCTAAAGTTTTTTTTTAAGTTTATTGTTTTTGAGAGAGTATGTGGGGGGGGGGGAGGGGCAGAGAGAATCCCAAGCAGGCTCCACACTGTCAGTGCAGAGCCTGACGGGGCTCAAACCCATGATCTGCGAGATCATGACCTGAGCCAAAGTTGGATGCTTAACCGACTGAGCCACCCAGACGCCCCTATAGCATAGTGTATATTATGTGGTAAGTCTTTCTTAGAAATACTGGTACTCTATCTATCTCTGTTTTATTGGGTTTCTTTTTCCAATTAATATCATAAAATAGATCGTGTATATTACACTGTATGAAAAATTTTCAGCAGCAGTGAAAATCGTGATTGCTTTTTCTCCTTGAACTTTCGTTGGATGTCTGTTCAAAGAATTGAGCCTCTTGAATTTGTGGAAGATTCACACTTCTAAAATTTATTGTTGGTAATATTTACTAATATTTCGTTTCAGAAAGAGGTGAATGCCTAATCTCTGAGGCCTCATTGTGCGGATTCAAACCCCAGCCTCTCTGTTACAGAACCTCTCTGGGTCAGCTTCCACACCCGTGAGATGAGAAGAAACAGTGTTCAACTCCTAGGCAGGAGAGTGGTAATCAGTCCGTGGGAACTGTCACTGATGTTGTGATGTGCAGGTTGTTGGAATACTTGCCCCGTCTTGGGTCTTAGGTTTTTCCTTGTGATCTCAACCAGTGAAGGGGTCATGCATGGCACAAAAGAGGGCCTGGAGGACTGTGCTTCCAGCTGACGAAGGCTCTGGCACCCTTTTGACGGATGGGTTGTGACTCTTCTGTGCCTGCATTAGACATGTTGGCCCTCCAGCGTGTCAGATTGTTTGGAGACAAAATGAGGTGATGTTACGTGCATTGCTTATCTAGATTGATGTCTACAGTCTAGTAAATCCTATATGATAGTGTTTGCTGTTATTAGTATGAATTTTTGTCAAGAGTATTCTCTGTGCTGTTTGTGCATGACAGGCTTCATGAAATGAATTGGGAAATTTTGTTTTCTGGATATGGCTTAATAAAGGAATTACCTTTTGGATTTACTCTGAAAATGTCTGGGACTCGTGTCTGGACTGGTTGGGGAGCTAGGTTCTGACAATATCGTGTTGTCTTCAAGTGAAACCATGTGGAACTGAGAGCACTCTGTATTTTCCTCTATTTCACCTACATTACATTGTTTAGTGCTTAAAATTTACAGGAAGCTTACTTCATACTTATTTTGGTTTCCTCTGTTACCATCTTATTCCTTTTCAGCCCTGATTTTTACATAATTATTCTTTTAATCCAGGTAATACGGTGTATCTGTTTTTCTTCAAAATTCAGCTTCTTGGTTTTAGAATTAAACCTGCTGTCTTCTGCTTTCCTAATTGAGTAATTTCTCCATTTCTTTAATTCCTTTATTTATATATATATATTTTAATTTTTTTAAATGTTTTATTTATTTTTGAGACAGAGATAGAGCGTGAGCAGGGGAGGGGCAGAGAGAGAGCGAGACACAGAATCCAAAGCAGGCTTCAGGCTCCGAGCTGTCAGCACAGAGCCCGACTCGGGGCTTGAACTCACAAACCGTGAGATCATGACCTGAGCCCAAGTCGGATGCTCAACCGGCTGAGCCACCCAGGCACCCCTATTGATAATTTTTAGTTCTGTTTATTTTCTAACCTTGAGTTGAATGCTTAATACATTTAATTTTAATTCTTGATGAGTTGACAGTAGTTAGATTTGGATCTTTGGGAATAACTTTATTTGTGTACCGAAGACTTTTATATAGTTAGTTTCTTATAATTGCTATTTACTAGGTAATTTGTACTAATTTTTATTTCCTTTTTTTTTTTTTTTTTTTAAAGTAAGCTCTATGCCCAGCGTGGGGCTCAAACTCAGGACACCGACATCAAGAGTTGCATGCTCTCCCGACTGAGCTGGCCAGGCAGGTGCCCCTGGATTCCATCTTTGCATGGAATAATTCAGCAAGAGGTAGCACATAGATGGTCAAGTCCCCTCCCCGAAGTGGAGTAGTTTGCTGAATTTTGAGCTGTTGTGGCCTAAATAGACGATCTGCTCTCATTCTGTCATGTGTTCAGCCATTTTATTATTTTTGTCTTTTGATCTTTCAGGACTGAAACAGTGATGGGCTTCTGTGTTTACTTTGCCAGTTATCTTGTATTTAAAGTTGTGGCTGTGAGTATATGTTTTGAAGTTTTATAGTGTACATAGTTTTATAAGCATGTCTTCCTTCTACCGTGATCTTCATCGTTATAGAAGGTGGCCCTTTGAATTGCACTGGTTTGGGGAGTGTGTTGATACTTGCTTGGTGTACTTTTGCCTCACCTTCACTTTTAACGTTTCTGAGTATGTTTTGTTTTTGGTTGTCTCATGGAGACCCTGTGTCGTTGGACGAAGGTTAGTCTTTATGGACCCAGTGTGAGTTGTTTGCATTCATTTTCGTTAATGTTGTATGTTTGGTTTTGCGTTTGTAATACTGTTTTTTCATTGCCTATCGTTTTGCTTATTTCTTTTTGCTCTTAACATTATTTTCTTGATTTGCTGTCCCTTACCTCATTTGGTAAGTCATGTATCCTGTTTCATTACGTGTATGGTACCATTGGTGGTAAGATGGCTCGCTATTCTGATAACCACCACTGTGGTTAAGTGCTGCTGAAGAAACGCGCATGCCATCGATTGTGATACGCGTGCTGATTTCAGGTACACTAAAAAGTGAAAAACGGTGCAGGGGCGCCTGGGTGGCTCAGTCGGTTGGGTGTCTGACTTTGGCTCAGGTCACGATCTCGTGAGTTCGAGCCCTGCATCAGGCTCTGCGCTGACAGCTCGGAGCCTGGAGTCTGCTTCAGGTTCTGTGTCTCCCTCCCTCTCTGCCCCTCCCCTGCTTGTGCTGTGTCTCCGTCTGTCTGTCTGTCTCTCTCTCAAAAATAAAAAACATTAAAAAATGATAGAATGATCAATAAAAGATTTTTTAAAAAGGTGAAAACCGGTGCATCTTAGATGAAATAAGGTGGTTTGTTTATAGTTCTGCGGTTACTATTAAAAAGTTGTAGCTTTAATATACTTAAATCTATTATGTTCATTAAATAGATTTTGTTTGAGGAGTGGTTTGTTGTATTCTCAGAGTTGTTGTCTGTTTAAACATGTCTGTCAGTGGCTTTCACAAGTGAAACGATACTTATTAAGAGTTTTTGAGCTACGTTACCTTCCCCTTAATACCCAGTAAACATCACTTAACTCCGTTATCTTCTGGCATCGAGGGTTACTCTAGAGAAATCTGGGGCCAGCCTGACTTTTTCCCCCTTTGTAGGTGACCTGCTTTTGCCTTGGGTGTTGGTAGAATTCTTTGTTCAGCCTGGAAGTTCAGTAACTTCGTCGGGATGAGCCTCGGTCTGGGTGTGCCTCCCTGTGACACGTTCCTGCCACACGGTGAGCCATTTCAGTGTGTGATTCGGGGGTATTTCTGACACCCCTTTTTCTTCTGTTCTTGTTCTTGCCTCAGGGAGGATCAGCTTGGTGATTGTTGCTCTTCGTTTCCGGTCATTCGTTTATTATTTTTCCAGGTGCTTCCTTTGTGCTTTTCCTCCGTGTTCTGTGTGATTTCTTGAGATGCTTTCAGAACATTGTCTTTGTCACATCAGGTCTACCTCTTCCTTTGTATGATGTGGTTTTCACCTGGCCAGTGGCTTCAGTACATCACTCAGTCTTACCTATTTATGTCTGTGAGCAGCCCTTTCAATTTGTCTCATTTATTTCCCTCTTTTTAAAAAAACCTTTGCTTCTTGTGGTAAAAACAGGTACAACCACATTGTTTTTGAGAAGATGGGAAAACCAATTGCAAAGCAGCTAATAGCAAAATACATTCTCCAAGAACACAACTAAGTGACTCGTAGGTGGTTCTACCAAGATACGTTGTCACGCTCGTTTGCAGGCCTAAAGATGTTTGTTTTTGCAGTTGGATGAACTCCTTTTGTGCACGGTAGAAATCTGTTTTTGCCAGGTGTCCTTTTGTGTACAGGGGAGAAGTATTCAAAGGCCTTTTCCCTATTAATTATAGAAAATCTGTTGAAGACTTTTTCGTCGTTCAGTGAGTTGTAATGTAGACTACAAAACAGTTCACTGAAACCACGACTGACGGGCGCCGGAACAGACCCGGTGTGTGCGTTTCTCCTTCCTGCCGACTTGTTCTTGTTTTATTCTGAAGAGATGAAGGTGACCAACACTGTGCCCCTTGACCTTCGTTCAGGTTGAAGGACGTAGTGAAACTGAATGTGCGCAAATTGTGGTTACCGGGAGTGAGACTTTGTGGCTTCTGCACTTTAAAGCTTGTTAGCTGCTTGGGGAATAGGTTCTCCCTTGGTTCTGTTTGTTTTCAAAGGTGGTGGACACACAGCTTCCTTTTTGTTACTGTGGATGCTAACAAAGGTTGTCTTAACTGTTTTCGTGGGCTTGCACATTCAGAGTGGCACACAAGTATGCTGGCTACATACTCAGTATTGTGAAAAGCCTGAATTTACTGCTTGAGAGTCTAAACCGCAGCTTATCTCTGTAATTAAAACGATCAGCTTCCTAAGGGTTTCGGACTTAAAACTTAAACACACACTTAAGCTGTGCTCGATTGCCCGTAATGTGGCATCTTCCTAAGATACATGTATTTTTACTAATCCGTGAATTCAGCAGATAGTTTCTGAAGGCTGTAGCACGGAGCGGATGGGGTCCCTGGGGCTACACCAGTAAACAAACATCACCGCCGATTCAGAGCCTTGTTCTGGTGGTGGGGGTGGGGTGGGGTGGAGGAGATATACAAAGTTAAGAGGAAGGTGTGGAGGGCTATGGGGGTCCTAAAACAGGGAGAGGGGATAAAATAGGGAGTGTGTAAGCACCGGGGGGTGGGGGGTGTAATTTAAAATAGGGTGACGGCAACGAATTGAGTTAGGTGAGGAAGTGAACCGTGGGACGATGCAGCAAGCAGGGAGGGAGAGGCAGGAGAGCAGTGGGCTGAAGGCCAGCGAAGGAGGCAGCAGGGGGAGGCTGAGGAGACGTGGGGGCAAGTTCTGGAGATCGTGAGCTGAAGCCCGGGAGACCCTCACTGAGAGGGAGACAAGGCACAGGCTCAGTGGTGACGCGGTCCAGACTCACGTGTGAGAACAGACACCCTGACAGAGGGGTTGTACGTGGCGTCCCACGTGTGTAAGTAAACATTCGTAACTGAAAGCAAAGCTTCACCAGCGCTGTCCCTATTGGATGTTTTCTTTTTATTAGGAAAACAGATGCTGCTGGTGTCCCTCCCTGCGCATGTATGTCACGACCACATTTCTTGTGATTGAGAAACACTGCTAAACGAGATGCGGCCTCTGCCATGGTGGGAAGGAAGAAAAGAGAGCGTAGGGCGTTGTGTGTTAAAGGAAAATGAATAAAGTGTGAAAATATAAAAGAATAGAAACCAATATCAAATGCACCCTTAGCTTAAAAAATAATTAAATACGAGGTCTACAAAGGCCTAATAGTGAAGAGCCTCACCCACCAGAGGCGACTATTTAAAAAATATTTTTTGGGGGTGCCTGGGTGGCTCAGTTGGTTAAGCGCCTGACTTCTGCTCAGGTCATGATCTCACAGTCGGTGAGCTTGAGCCCCGTGTCAGGCTCTGTGCTGACAGCTCAGAGCCTGGAGCCTTCTTTGGATTCTTTCTGTCTGTCTATGTCTCTCTCCCTCTCTCCCTCTCCCCCTCTCCCCCCTCCCACCCCTCTCTCACTCGCACTCTCTGTCTCTGTCTCTCTCTCTCTCTCTCTGTCAAAAGTATATAAACCTTACAATTTTTTAAAAAAATATTTCTTTAAATTTATTTACTCAAAAGTAAATAAACATTAAAAATTAAAAAAAAATTTTTTTTTAAAAACTTTTCTTATTTGAGAGAGAGAGTGAGAGAGCAGAGGAGGGTAGAGAGAATTGCAAGCAGGCCCCGTGTCGTCAGTGCACAGCCTGATGGGAGGCTCGAACCCACAAACCATGAGATCATTACCTGATCCGAAACCATGATGCTTAACTGACTGAGCCACCCAGGCACCACCCCCCAAATGTTTTTTAATGTTTATTTATTTTGGGAGAGCGAGAACTAGCGGAGGAGGGCAGAGAGAGAGAGAGAGGAGGACAGAAGATCCAATGCCAGCTCTGTGCTGACAGCAGAGAGCCTGCTGTGTGGCCCGAACTCATGAACTGAACCGTGAGATCATGACCTGAGCTGAAGCCAGATGCTTAACCAGCTGAGCCACCGAGGCTCCTCAGAAGCAGCTACCTTAAAAATACCTTTTTGCTGCAAATTTCTTGGGGCCCCATGTTTCTAAATAATATGCTTATAGTGTTTGTTTTTTGTTTACCAACTTCAGGCATCCTCTCTGTTGACTTATTGCTGTGACAGATGTTCCCAGTCTCACTTCCTACTGCTGACAGGCTCTGGGGTTCTGCCCAGAACATTAGCTACCACCTGCCCCCTCCCCCTCCCCCCTCTATTCCTCCCTGCAGCTCCTCTGCGAGTGCCCTGTGCTGCTCCCTGCACTCTGCCTGATCAGTTTGCCCTCTGCCGCCCATTTTCCATCTTGCAGAACCATGGGCAATCCACCTTGTCTTTTTTTTTTTTTTTTTTTTAATGTTTATTTATTTTGAGAGAGAGAGCACGCACGCCCAAACGGGGGTGGGGAGAATGGGGAGAGAAACCCAAGCAGGCTCCCGTGCTGTCCGCACAGAGCCTGATGTAGGTCTTGATCCCACGAACCATGAGATCATGACCTGAGCTGACATCAAGAGTCGGACGCTCAACCGGCTGAACCACCCAGGCGCCCCTACCTTGTCTGTAAACAAAATATTTTCACTTAAATGGTTATTTTTAAATTTGGTTCGATAAATTTAATTATTAGGAAGGAAAGGAAATGAACATGTGGGATCACACTGGTGCCGTGAACTGGAAGATAGATTGGAGGTTGGCCACAGCTTTTTGTTTTGTTTTGTTTTATTTTAAAATATGTGCAGTGGGTGCTTTTTTAAGAGTTAGAGATATATTTACAATACTTTATCTTTTTAAAACAAATTCTAAACATTTCCCCGTGTCATTAAAGTACTTTAAATAGTTGTGTAGCAATTTTCCATATCCTGGTACCATGATAGTCCCCCAAATTTGACTTTTAGGTGGTTTTTAAATTATAAATAATTATAAACTATTTAAATTACAGCTAATGCTTCCATGGGTTTTCCTTGTGAACAATATTTACATGTTATGTTGGATTGCTTCGCTTAGGATAAATGTCTAGGAGTACTCCTTGCTGCATCAGAGAAGATAAACGTTTTTTGAGGTTCGTGTTTTCTTTCCGTTTTACTGAGACGCAGCTCACGTGGTACCCGTTTAAGGTGTGCAGTGTCCTGACTTAGACATATTGTGAACCTCCATCACTGTACAGAGCTACAAGAGAAGAGGAAAAAACTGTGTTTGTGCTTGGTTCTGTTGTTTCCTTTTGATGAGAACTTCCAGGCTGTGCTGTCCTTGTGTCAGGTATGCCGCGCGGCTGAGTTAGCCAGGCCGTGATGTTGTACCTTACTCACTTTATAGCTGGAGGCTTGTCCTTTTTGACGTTCTGTCTCCGGTTCCCTTCTGGGAAGGCTGTGTTCTTTTATATTCCCACTCTCACTGAATTGAAATGCCACCTTTTACTGTGTTCTCATTCTTACTGCTTATCAGGGACTTCTGAAAATGTTTGATTCTGACAGGTAAGAAGAAATTTTATTTTAAAAATTCCCAGGGCGTCTGGGTGGCTCAGTCGGTTAAGTGTCTGACTTCAGCTCAGGTCATGATCTTGCCGTTCCGGAGTTTGAGCCCCACGTCGGGCTCCGTGCCGACGGCTCGGAGCCTGGAGCCTGCTTCGGATCCTGTGTCTCCCTCTCTCTCTGCCCCTTCCCCGCGCATGCTCTGTCTCTCTCTCAAAAATAAGTAAACATTAAAAAAACCCCAAAACTTAAAAATTCCCGAGAAAGTTGGAACACTTCCTGACAGTTTGGAAGTTTGTTGGTTGTTTTAGAGGTTCGTGACAGCAGTAACTTGCCTTTTAACTTTTTTGGGCTATTTTGGTATGGAAATTGTTTTAGTTGTCCAATTAATTAGTCCTTCCTGTCTTTTCTTCCTTTTCTGTGACACTTAGAATGTTTCCTCTTTGTAAGATCAGATAAGACTATGGAAAATTTGAAGGTGGCTTTGAAATGGGGGGGGGGGGGGACTTGACAGCAGTGTTTTTAAACACGGCTGGCCTTTGGTCTGCTGACAGATATCCATCATACTAATTTAAGTTTAGTGTGTTGCTACTTTGCCTCGTACTGTGGAGGTGTTAAATTGTTACTGTATTTTTTTTTGTTTTTTTAAATCACCTTCCAAGTGAGCGTGTAGTGCGGTAATGTCTTCAGGAGTAGAATCCAGTGACTCATCCCCGACAAATAACACCCAGTGCTCCTCCCCCGTGGCCTCCCCCACGCCCCTCCCCCACTTAGCCCATCGCCCCTCCCACAACCCCTCCAGTTTGTTCTCTGTATTTAAGCGTCTCTTCTGTTTTGTCCCCCTCCCTGTTTTTAGATTATTTTTGTTTCCCTTCCCTTCTGTTCATCTGTTCTGTCTTTTAAAGGCCTCCTGTGAGTGAGGTCATATGATTTTTGTCTTTCTCTGATTTCACTTAGCAGAATACCCTCCAGTTCCGTCCCTGGAGTTGCACTGGCAGGATTTCGTTCTTTTTGATCGCCGGGTAATACTCCATTGTGTGTAGACACCACATCTTCTGTATCCATTCATCCGTCGATGGACACGTGGGGCTCCATCAAAGTACTTTGTAACGTGTAAAGCTTTTGAGACCTGTGAGGAGTTTCTAGGACTGGTAGCGGGCAGCCCTGGGCAGTCTGGGCTGATAGCATAAGCTTTCTCTACGGAGCCATGGAGCGTCACCGGGGAGTCTGTCACTCTGTGGCGTGCTTCCATTAGGAACCTCTGGTGATAGTTTAGTCCTTCTGGGGGAAAAATTAACTCATTTAATTTTAGACTGAGAGCACTTTCACTGACATTTTAAGCTATTTGTAAATAGCAACATGGTATAAAAATGTTTTGAAAATAAGTTTTAAAAAGCCTCCATGGGCAGTGGACCAGGCGGCACAGTAAACAAGGTCATACTGAGAAGAGAGAAATCGGTTTATGAATTGACTACAGGGTATATAGGTCCCATGGGCCTTTCAGTATTACTTTGAAGGGATCCTTGTTTTTTGTGGTTGAAATCCTTAACCACTGTAAAAATGTCTTGAATTTTCAACACATGAAAATCTTTAACCTACACAAGTAAATTCCTGTTTCTGAGATGTTGATTATCAGTTGTAGAGTGAGATTTCACTTCAACACGATACTTATGGTTTTGGTGTATTTTTTTCTCCAACTTTTTTTTTTTAAGTTACAAACTTTTTTTAAAAGTTTATTTCTATTAAAAACATTTTTGTTAATCTTTATTTTTGAGAGACAGAGAGAGAGAGGACGCAGGGAAGGGGCACAGAGAGATGGAGACGCAGAATCCGAAGCAGGCTCCAGGCTCCGAGCTGTCAGCACAGAGCCTGATATGGGGCTCGAACTCACAAGCTGTGAGATCATGACCTGAGCTAAAGTCGGATGCCCAACCAACTGAGCTACCCAGGGGCCCCGTTTTTATTTATTTATTGTGACAGAGACACAGAGAGCATGAGCAGTAAGAGGGGCGGAAACAGTAGGAGCGGGAATCCCGAGCAGGCTCCACGCTGTCAGTACAGAGCCCGACTCAGGGCTCCCGACTCATGAACCGCGAGATCATCACCTGAGCTGAAATCAGGGGTCGGATGGATGCTCAACTGATTGAGCCCCCCGGCTGCCCCCCCAACCGCTTGAATACACATTTGTTTCCATATCTTGGCATCACGTGTGCGTCAGCCTACTCAGGAAACACGCTCTGTTAGGCTGTGCTGTTGTCTTGTCCCGCCGATGCAGCCACATCATTTCTCACTTACACACTTTTGTAAAAGTTTTCATTGAATTTCCGGTTTTTCACGTAGGTGCTCAGGTTTCCTGTATACATTTCAGCAACTACGCAGAAAGCGTCAGAGTCTCACGGGTTCTTGGTGTGCCCAGCAGTGACGCTGGGGGCCGAGAAGCAGGCACTCGGGCCGGCCTGGGCCCCCACCACTGTCCCTCTCTCTGGTAGTCAGGGCACAGGGCCGGGAATTCTGACCAAAATCTCAGGCTTCACTGAAATATTTGCTAATTCCTTTGACATTTATTGCGTCCATTATCCCCCCCGCAGTAAATGCAAGAGCTTTTGGTGTGCGTGAGGTTCTAGACTGCTTTTGCAAAAACACTCAGTATGTCAGTATTCTGAAGAGTGAAATAATTGCAGCTTGTTCATTTATTTAAAAAGTTAGTTTGTGAAAAGCGTATCTGGGTTTTTTTTAAGCCAACACTGGCTCTTCACGTCTTGGTTCTCAGCTGGAGGAACCAGACTGGCGGTTAATTGTCTAGTCCAGGCTGTGACGTCCTACTCTGCACAGCTAAAGGCCCCCACCACGGTGGGATTTGGTATCTCTTGTAAACCTAGGCGGTCTGGGGACCCATCTGGGGTTTTTTCTGCCCTCGTGTCTTTAACAGTGACAGTGAGGATGCTGGCTTCCTTGTGCGTGGCAGGGACTCCCTCCCGTGGACCTTTTATCTCTGCAGAGTAAAGGAGAACACAGTCCCACGTGGGAAGAGAGGGCACGTGTGTTTCAAAGGTCACGCGTATCAAGGCAAGGGTGGCGAACGTCTCATGACGTGTTCGTTTGGCTGGAGTGGCTGCTGCGCACCTGGTGAGAAACGTTGAGTTCCATGATCGGTGATCGACGGGGCCTCCCTCCTGCGGCACCCGCCACGGGCTTGACGTGAGTGGGCACAGTGGTACCTGCAGTCTGCTCTTGGCTTCCCTTTGACAGGGTCCACATTTACCTGATTTGTATGTCGGGCTTTTGTGTTGTGATGATATACATGTAACAATTTGTTAACCACAGGTGTGGAGTTCATTGGCGTTAAGCACATTCACATTGTTCTGGAACCGTCACCGCTGTCTGTATCCAGAACTTTTTCATCCTCTCAGACTGAAATTCTGTGCCCATTAAACAACATGCCCCATTCGCTCCTCCCCCGTCTCTGTGGATTTGACTAGTCGGGGGTGCCCTGTGTGAGAGGCACACAGAACCTGTTCTTTTGCGTCTGACGCATTTCGCTTGCTGTAATGTCGTGCTTCCAAGGCTTGTGCGGGTTGTAGCACGTGTCAGAACTTCTTTTTAAAGGCAGCGTGCTATCCCACCGGCTGTTTCTGTGTGTCCTGTGGCCCCTCCTCTGCCAGTGGACGCCGGGTGTTTCCTGTTGCTCGCTGGCGGCGTATGATGCTGCTGTGGACGTGGGTGTGCCGCTATCTGTTTGAGTCTCTGCTTTTCAAGCGTATTTATTTATCATGAGGGTGAGACAGCGTGAGCGAGCCGGGGTGGGGGCAGAGAGAGAGAATCCCAAGCAGGCTCTGCCCCGTCAGCGTGTGACCCGTGAGGTCATGAGCTGAGACCAAGAGTCGGACACTTAAGCGACTGAGCCGCCCAGGTACCTCTGAGTCTCTGCCTTTAATCTGTGGGCTAGGTACCCAAAAGTGTCGTTGCTGGGTCATACAATAATTGCCTTTTAAATTTTTGGAGGCACTCCTGTACACACTCTGTCATTTCGTTTAACACTCCCACTAGCAATGCACAAGGGCTCCCAATTTCTGTACAACTTTGTTAGTAATTGTTATTTTGTTATTATTTTTTTAAAATAACAGCCAACCTAATCCGTGTGAAATGGTGTCTTCTTGTAATTTTGGTTTGCGTTTCCCTAATGGTGAGTGATGTTGAGCGTCTTTTCCGTGCTTCCATCAGTGTGTGTTCTTTAGAGGTGTGTCTGTTCAAGTCCTTTGCCCGTTTTTGAACTTTGATGTGTGTGTGTGAACGTGTATAAAGTTTGCACGTTCAGGATGCCAGTCCCGGGTCAGGCAGGTGATGTGCAGGTGTCCCCTGCTCTGCGAGGGCCGCATAGACTTTCGTTTTGATGAGGTCTGCTTGATCTTTCCCTTCTTTGGCACTTCTGTAGAGCGCTGTCAGTGGAAGACGCTGTCCTGTCCCCAGCGAGCAGTCTTGGTCCCCTTGGCGAAAATCCTGTGGCCATTTGTGCGAGGGTTTATTTCTGGGCTTTTGTTCTAATCCATTGGCCTGTGTGCCTTTTTATGCCACCACTACACTGGTTGGAGTATCACAGCTCTGTAGGAAGTTCTGAACTTAGAAAATGCGAGTCTTGAGGTTTTCACCTTTGTTCTTTTTCTGGATTGTTTTGGCTACTTTGGAGTCCCTTGAGACTCCTTACGAATGTTAGGAAGGGTATATCTTCTTTTGTAAAAAGTGTTTTCAAAATTTTGATAAGGATTTTGTTGAATCTGTAGATCTCTTTGGGTGGTTTTTATATAATTTGAACAAAAAATTCAGTTGCTTCAAGGCCTCTTTTAAAAAAAAATTTTTTCGGGTATTTCAAGTATTTGTCCTTTTTACTTTTATGCTGTATGTCTGTGTATATAGTGTGTGTGTGTGACACGTGGTTTTAAGAGGCACATATGACGCAGGTTGTGACTGCTACTCAGGTGAAGAAATAGTTGTGTGAAGTTTTAAAACCACCAAACTAGAGCACGGATAAGCAAATGGTTACGACTTCAGCTGAAGTCATAAAACAGGACCGTGTTACTGAGGTGTGCCGGGAAGAATGCGGCATTAGGTGCATGTCATTAGCTAGGCCTGATCGGAGCCCTGGTGCGCGGGACGACGTTGCCTGGAGAGCCTGGTGGCGCGTCTAGAGTAGGGACCCCTGAGTGCCGAAGTCTGAAAGCCCCACTCTGGACACCAGGCAAGGGTCTCAACTTGTCTGTTCTGTGCAGGATTATGAAGGAAGGGGGTTGAGAGAAGTAGCTAGAAAGCAGTGCCTGTTGAAGCCGAGTCGTATTGGGACAAGAATTAGAACTATTTTGTTCCTAATGGCCGCTCTCAGACCCCGCGCTCTGCGTAATTAGTCCAGTGTGATTGTGCACCCACTGGAACTGCCTTCGTCTATTTATTTATTTATTTTTTAAAGTTGATTTATTTTTGACAGAGAGAGAGGCAGAGAATGAGCAGGGGAGAGGCAGAGAGAGATGGAGACACAGACTCGGAAGCAGGCTCCAGGCTCTGAATTGTCAGCACAGAGCCTGACGCCGGGCTCGAACTCACAAACTGCGAGATATGACCTGAGCTGAAGTCAGATGCTCAACCAACCGAGCCACCCAGGCGCCCCGGAACTGCCTAGGTTTAAATGTGGCTTTGGCGAACGGTGATGTACCTAATACAGACTTTCTGTGATTCAGCAAGTCCTGTATGAAATCATGCACGTAGCTTGGTTGTTTAAAGTGTGGGGTTTATGCTTGAGGGTTCAGATGTTAGAGCAGTCAGGTGAGTTCTTACATTTCCACTGCCCCAAATTAATGGCTCTCCTTGAGCATTTTACAATATAATTGAGTTATAAAAACAAACCTAAAGTAATTTATGTAGCCGGAATATGGCAAACTTGGTAATACACGGTGCCAGGGATCACAGCCAACAACTTAACTTATATTCTGGGTTTGGGAAGATTTTAGGAAGCTCTGATGCTTGAGGCAGCTCTCTAAGGTCTGATAAGTTTTCATGGGGCGCCTGGGTGGCTCAGTCAGTTGAGCGTCCGACTTTGGCTCAGGTCATGATCTCACAGTTTGTGGGTTCGAGCCCCGTGTCGGGCTCTGTGCTGACAGCTCAGAGCCTGGAGCCTGCTTTGGATTCTGTGTGTCTCCCCCTCTCTCTGCTCCTCCCCCACTCATGCTCTGTCTCTCTCTCTCAAAAATAAACAAACATTAAAAATAAATGAATACACTTAAAAGAAAAAAAAAAAAAAGGATCCCTAGCAATTGTCTCTGGTCCCGGGTACTTTCTGGCTGCGAAGTGAAGGACTTAGGGGAATGCACAATCAGGACCGGGGAGACGTGGGGCATCCTGACCACAGCCACCCTCCCCCCTCTCCTTGGACTGGACAGTATGGGGGGTTTTAGACTCATCCATCGTTCCTGTCTGCGTTAGGTCCCCCAAACTCCGTCCCTACCTGAGAGCTGTGCCCCCAGGATGCCCGCTCCCAGGGACACTTGGCACTGAATGGTTAGGACGGACTGAGCAGCAGGTAATAGGTGTAGGGGCTGTGAGTCCACCTACTAGGAAGCAAGGGGTTCTTGGGGCGCCTGGGTGGCTCAGTCAGTTAAGCGTGGACTTCGGCTCAGGTCATGATCTCACGGTTGCGCAGTTCCTGAGTTCGAGCCCCACGTGGGGCTCTGTGCTGACCCCTGAGAGCCTGGAGCCTGCTTTGGATTCTGTGTCTCCCTCTCTCTCTGCCCCTCCCCCCTTGTGCTCTGTCTCTCTCAAAAATAAGCATTCAAAAAAAAAAAAGATTTGATATGCTTTCAAAAGCAGAGGTAAGGGGCCGTTGAAGTATGAATTTGTGTTTAAGGATCGGGGGTTGGCCTGAGGAGGGAGGTCAGATCTGGTTTAAGAGCAGTTCGGTGGTGTGGAATCATGAGCGCCCCTGGGGGTGTGTTCAGGGGTGCAGGGCAGGGGATAGGGTGAGAGATAAAGATGGAAAGATTTGTTTTGAAGTCGGTCATAGAGGACCAGAATTCTGTGTGAGCAAGAATAATCTGGTGGTGGTTTGCGGGTTGGGTCGCTGGGAAACAGACCCTGGGGGACGTCTGCGGGAGGCAGGTTGCAGGGAGGTTATAGCTGCAAGGCTGGGTGAGGGCAGGGGAGGGAGTGATGGGAGGTCAGATGGAAGAACCGTTTGGGAGGGACCGGGTTGAGCCCTGCTGAAACCCTCAGAAGTTGGGGAAAGGCACTCTTGGAACCCCCTTCAGGAGGTAGAACTGGAAGGCTTCAGTGTGTGTGGGTGCCCGGGGCGAGGGCAGATGGTGGGATGTTCTGGGCTGGGCTGGCACTGGGGGGGGGGGGGGGGGGGCGGCACCCGAAAGAAGGGGGAGGGGCTCCCAACCCTGAGGGAGGGAAGCGGGAAAGGGGGGAGTGTAGTTCCTGAAGCCTGGCGTTGACAGCAGCAGGATGGAACTTCCTTCGTCTGAGGAACTTGGAGATCCCACCACGAGGGGAGGGGGTTTCGCCCTTTCGAAGGGCTCTGTGTAGTGGGTGTAGTCGCGTTGCGTCGTTCACA
Source organism: Panthera onca (assembly GCF_046562875.1). Lineage (NCBI taxonomy): Eukaryota > Metazoa > Chordata > Mammalia > Carnivora > Felidae > Panthera > Panthera onca. The sequence continues at coordinate 16,834,435 of NC_138352.1, read as the reverse complement.
TTGTTGTGCACACCGTTGCCGGCGTCCACAAAGGTATTTGAGCAGGGAAAGTGTGAAATAAAGGGCTGCTTACGTAGTTGTTAGTTGGAGGACTTGATTGGGCTGCTCGTTTTTTCTCCCTTACTCGAAAAGCGGCTTGTGATGGCTTGTGGGGATGCTTGGAATCCCTCAGCGTGTGCATGCGCTCCAGGCTGCGCAGCCCCGTCCTGCCCTCCTCGCGTACACCGAGGTGCTTTTCTTCCAGAAGGCATCGCCACTGAGCAGCGTGCTGTAGATTCGTTGGTCGTCTTTCCCCGCCAGAGGGAAGGACCCGTAAGACTGTTCTCTCCCGACCACAGGGAGCAGCGGCTCTTTTGCTCTTCGGTGTGTCTCCGGTGTCTAGCGCATACTCACATTAATTTTTGAGTGAATGAACAAGTTTAGGAAAGTGGACATCGATTATCAGAAGGGAGAGCTGTGGTTCGTGAGTTCAAGCCCTGTGTCGGGCTCTGCGCTAACACCACGGAGCCTGCTTGGGATTCTCCCTCGCCCTCTCTCTCTGCCCCTCCCCTGCTCACTCTCTCTCTCAAAATAAATAAATAAACATTGAAAAAAAGGGGGGGGGGGAACAAAAAGGAAAAAAATGGATACAGGCATCAAGTATTCATTAGAGTTAGCTTATAATAAAAATACATACCAAACAATTCTTTGTTCTTAAATGTTCTCACAGCCAAAATTTCGAGGCAGATTTGATCAGTTACACAGTTTATGAAATAGAGATGTAAGATAAGCCATATGCTCTGAAGAGTCTATGCATTACTGAGGTCAGAAAGTTACTTCTCTTGAATGCCTTCCTTCATTAAAAAATTTTTTTTAATGTTTATTTTTGAGAGAGAGCAGGGTAGGGGCAGAGGGGGGTGGGGGGGTGGGCAGAGGATCCGAAGCAGGCTGACAGCACAGAGCCCGATGTGGGGCATGAACTCATCAACCATGGGATCGTGACCTGAGCCGATGTTGGATGCTTAACGGACTGAGCCACCCAGGCACCCCCCGCCCCCACCATTGAATGCCTTCCCTCATAAGGAAGGTACTATTTGAATATAATAAATACCATCCTCAAAACACATCCTTCTAGTAAATACAGAAGACAGCTTTCTGTATGGGTGGGAAACAGTTGGGATGGTTTTATCGTATTTTCGGGTTAGACCTACGCTAATGGTGTTAAATGGTAGTAATGCTGAGGTAGAGAGATGCTGGGGACAGTTGGGAAGGAGGGAGGGAGAGTCAGGCACAGGGACTAGATGGTCTTCATTTACGTGGAGCCACTGGTCCTAAATGGAAGGGATGGTCAAAGAGGAAGTCTTGAGCCTGTGTGGTTGTTTTAGGAAGTGGGGAGGTTGAGAAGGGAGAGCGTGTAGGCCGAGACTAGACCCAGTACCTCTCCTGCCATGGAAATAGCTTCATTTTCTGGTTATAAAAATAAGAACATGCTTTTTAAAAGTGCCAGCCCCCCATTCCCCCCCCCCCCAAATACTAAAAAAGTATGTATAGAAAAAAATATTTTGCAACATTGTCTTAAGTATCGTATTTTTAGAGCATACCAACAGGCTTTAGGGGAGCCTCTCGTAACTTTTCTGTGTGTAAGCGCTGTTAGCCTGACATTTTTTCTTATGAAATGAAAATATAAGATGGCTTTCATTTCCAAAAAGCCTATTTTCGGGATTACAAATTTGCTTCCAACTCTTACCATAGTTATTAGCAGCTTTCTACAATTCACTAGGAAAATTTGTGGTAACCTCACTGTCCGCAGAAGCTTTTCAATGATGCTTAATTTGCGTATTCTTGCACTGTTCATAAATGACCACCCGGAGCTTGCTTTGCAACTGACTTTTCTGTGGAACCCTGCTCTTCTCTGTTCTCGCCCTCACCCCTTCGAAGATACCAAATGCCTGTTGTGGTGTCCACACGGTGCTCGGTGGCGTCCCTGCTGACTCTGGTTATACATCTGTTGTCCGGAGTCTTCCTTTACTTTTCGGAAGAGCAGCGGCCACGCCTGCCCATCTGCCTTGTCTGGCGTGGAAACAGTCTCCGCGTGGTAGAGGGAGGTTGTGGTCACGGTCACGCTCCTGTCTTGGTTCTCTTAACGCACCTTATCGCGTCCGGGGGTTTTGTTTGAAGGTCTGTGCTCCTCTGGGCCTTTGCTCACGCTCACCTGTATTTACACAAGACATCCTGTTTTCTTAGAAGCCGCTTTGCTCAGCGTGGACGTCACTGGAACGTGTGATCGGCCTTCCAGTGAGGTTCGTGTTGCACTCATTCCACTCACTCCACTTCTGATGATGCAGCAGGGTTCTTTCGTCTTGCTAATAGGATTATAATGAACACAAAAAGCACATACAAATAAAGTAAAGAGTCGTTAGAATTCAAAACGCATAATGTTAGTACCACCCTAGGGAAAGGTTTGAAGAGGAGTTTAAGGTATGGGGACATGCGCCAGAAAGTGAACTAATAGCAGTCTGTCACTGCTGTTTCCACCTGGTCACGCGTGTTCTTTTCCTCTTGGGAAGAAATCTCGGCCTGGCCTGATGCGTGTGTTTCTCCCTGTGGCAGGTGGGGATCGGGCCTACTTAGGGGAAATGGTGGTGGGTACAAGAGTCAACATTGTGTAGGGTGCGCTCGATGTAGCGTCCTGTCCTAGTTTTTACTTTGTGCGTTGCCTTTTCTTTGGTACTTGTTACATGCACCAAAAGTACATTAAAATTTGGTCATATGTTAGTAATTTTTTTTTTTTTTTTTTTTTTTTTTTTGAGTAAGCTCTATGCCCAGTGTGGGGCTTGACTCACGACCCTGAGATCGAGAGTCTTATGCTCTACCAACTGAGCCAGCCAGGCACCCCTAGTAATTTTTTCTTTTTCTTTTTAAAGTTTATTTATTTTGAGAGAGAGTGAGGTAGGGGCAGAGAGAGGAGAGAGAGAATCCCAAACAGGCTCCACACTGTCAGTGCAGAGAGCCCTATGCGGGGCTCGAACTCACCAGCCGAGAGATCATGACCTGAGCAGAAATCAACAGTCGGATGCTTAACTGACTGAGCCATCCAGGCGCCCCGGTCATTTTTTTCTATTGTTTCGTTTCTGTGTACACAAAGCTGTCATTCTGACTTAGTTGCACGAGTTTTGCATTTCAGGTCTTGCTTAGTCCAGCTAGAGAACAGCAACAACAACAAAAGATAAAAGATAAATTATTTAGTAAAGCTTATGTAATGTATAAACGTATAACGTGAGAGAAGTTTTGGACTTACTCCCCTCTCCCCCAGTGGACGGCTCTATAAATTCCCAAAGAGCCTGTTTTTGTCTAGCATGTTGTATTGACCTGTTTATTCTGATACTCCTCTCCCTTTGTTTTAATTCCTCCATCATACAAATTGTAAAGCTTTCTGTTTCATTTTGAGCCTATTAATAACCCTGATAGCTAAATCTAACTGCACAGAAATACTCTGGCCCTGGGGGGTGGAGGGGATGGGCAGAGGGCGAGGAGGCGTGGGAGGCACGGGCTTCCAGTCAGGGAATGAGCAAGCCGCGGAGATAGAAGGCACAGCATAGGGAATATAGTCCATGATACCGTCATAGCCTTGGATGGTGACAGGTCGGAGCTACACTGGTGAACACAGCATCACATCAGAGAGGTGAGTCGCCGTGTCGTGCACCCGGGACGAGCGTACCGTTGCGCGTCCGCTATACCCAAATGAAAACATTTATTAAAAAAGAAAAGAAGCACTCTGGACCAACCCCAGGACAGATGCCAGCATCCTCAGTAAAATCTTAACAAGCTGAACCCTGCAGAATAGTGAGTGACCAAGGGGACTCTTGTCAGGGATGCGCCCGTGATGCATTCCTGTTACTGCTAGGACTGTGCATGAAACCCCTAAAGAACAAATACACCCATGTGATTGTGGATCCGCAGTAATACACATGGATGTCAAAAGGCATTTGAAAAAAAACCCGCTTTCATTCTTCAGCTTAAAAAAAATTTTTTTTAGTGTTTATTTTGAGAGCGTGCATGTAGGCACGTAGGGAGGGACAGATACCGGGAGATAGAGAATTTGAGCCGTCTCCAGGTGTCAGCATGGAGCCCGATGCAGGGCTCGGTCTCATGAACCTTGAGACAAAGATCTGAGCCGAAATCAAGAGTCAAACACTTAACCAACTGCGCCGCCGTCCAGGCGTCCCTTATTCTTCACGTTTTAAAGACAAACCAAACAGCAACAAAAAAACAATTTAGAACTGTAGGAAAAGAATAAAAATGCTTTAATCTTTAAGTACTAGTTGTTGAAAATCAGTACTAATTATATGAATATTTAAAAGTCAGGAATAACAAAAAGTATGTCATATATTTTTTAAAGATTTTATTTTTTATTAAAAAATTTTTTTAATGTTCATTTATTTTTGAGAGCGAGAGAGAGAGTGCCTGAGTGGGGAGGGGCAGAGAGAGGGGGAGACACAGAATCCGAAGCACCTCCAGGCTCTGAGCTGCCGGCACAGAGCTCTATGTGGGGCTCGAACCCACAAGCAGTGAGATCATGACCTGAGCTGAAGTTGGACGCTCAACTGACTGGGCCACCCAGGCGCCCCTGTTAATCACATTTTTAAAGGAAGTTTTAGCCAATACGGGGAAAAAAAGACCAAAAGTAAGACACAAATAATGGAAACAAGGAAACCAAATGTGTTATCAAAGGAAGATCTATATTAAAAATCCAGGAAAATCAACTTCAAGTGAGAAATGAGGGCTAAGATGTGTATCTGAATATAATATTTAAGACTTACTTATTTTGTTTATTTATTTTGACTTTATTCATTTTGAGAGAGAGGAGGAGAGAAGGAATCCCAAGTTCGTGGGGCTCAGAGTCACAACCCTAGGGTCATGAACCGAGCAGAAGTCAAGACTCGGGGACGTTTAACTGACTGAGCCACCCACGTGCCCCGATAATTTTGTTTACTAAGTTAATTAAGAAAAACGAAAATCTTAAAAAAAGGTAAATTACAAGCACCGCATGTTATTTAATTGTAATTAGCTCATAAAATAAAGCTCACCTCACTAATCATTTAACAGTTACATTTTTGCCTACCAGATTAGCAGAATACAAAATGTTTGCAGCTGTAGTCAGTTTAAAACTGTGTAAATAGGGACTTCACTAAATGAAATTTAGCTCATATCCACAATAACTTATTTTAAACTCCGGGGTGTATTCTACACTGATATAAACACTTGGGGATGAAATGCCTGCCTACGCGTTCTCGCCTTCGAGGAAGGCCGTGGAAGGCCACGAAAGGACTTCGTGCTGCTGCTGCACCTGAGCTCTGGGTGGGTGGGTGCTGTGCAGAGTTCTCACTGATGATTGGGAGCGGAACTTAGCCAAGCTGCTTATTCAGATTGTTAATGTCCTGAGAAGTGGCTTACTTTGTTTCCTTTTCCTTTTCCTTTTCCTTTTCCTTTTCCTTTTCCTTTTCCTTCTTTTCTTTCTTTCTTTCTTTCCTTTTCTCTTTCTTTCTTTCTTTCCTTTTCTCTTTTTCTTTCTTTCTTTCTTTCTTTCCTTTTCTCTTTCTTTTTTCTTTCTTTCTTTCTTTCTTTCTTTCTTTCTTTCTTTCTTTCTTAACAAGAAAGTTAAGGACACAGCAGTTGAGTTTGACGGTTCTTACATGCTGGTTGGTGTCTCAGATTTGTCAAAGTTGGCTGCCAGCTTTAGTAAACAGTGAGAGTTTGGGTGCTGTAAATGTCAGGTGCCTTTGGTCCCAAGTCCCACACCCTTCTGTAACCTTGAGGGTGGAGTTTATCAAGGGGATTGGGGGTGGGGTAGGGGAGATCCCATTTGGAAGGGGACAATACATGGCTCAGTTGGTGTGTTCTCCGAACCATCTTTGTGAACTTGTCTCCTCTCACCCATTTGAAGCCAGTGGGATGTAGTTAAGGGAAACCACTGGTTAGCAGAGGAGAGAGTTCACTTTGGATGCAGCACCTCCCTAAATGCCTAAGAACTACCTGCCTTCTGTCTAGATGGTCAGCGGCCATCTGCCTCAGTCCTCAGTACCTCTTCCTGTTTTCTTTCTTTTATTTTTATTTCTGTTTTATTTTCGTATACTTTAGTTTCTTTATTTCCATCTTTTTCTTTATGAAATCTGTTCCCCCCAATTGGAAATAGTTTACATGTCTGACTGTCCTATTAAATTTTTTTTAATTTTTGAAAAAAGAAGGGGCACCTGGGTGGCTCTGTCGGTTGAGCGTCTGACTTTGGCTAAGGTCATAATCTCACGGTTCGTGAGTTCCAGCCCCGTGTCGGGCTCTGTGCTAACAGCTCAGAGCCTGGAGCCTGCTTCAGATTCTGTGTCTCCATCTCTCTCTACCCCTCCCCCACTAACGCTCTTTCTTTCAAAAATAAACATAGAAAATTTTAAAAAAGAATAGAGTCAATTTAAGTTTTTTTTTTTTTTTTTTTTTTTTTTTAAGTTTATTTATTTTGAGATAGAGCACAGGCGGAGGAGAGGTAGAGGCAGAGTCCCAAGCAGGCTCTGTGCCATCAGTGCTGAGCCCAACGTGGGGCTCGAACTCATGAACTGTGAGATCATGACTTGGGCCGAAACCAAGAGTTAGATGCTTAACTAACTGAGCCACCCAGGGGCCTCGTTTTAGATCTTGTTTAAAAAAGAGATCAAACGGGGCAATCTGGCTGGCTCAGACCCTTAAATAACCAACTCTTGATTTTGGCTCCGGTCACGGTCATGGGGTTCGTGGGTTGGAGCCCCATGTTGGGCTTCATGCTGACAGTGTGGAGCCTGCTCCAGATTCATTCTCTCTCTCTCTCTCTCTCTCTCTCTCTCTCTCTCTCTCTCTCTCTCTCTCCCCTGTACCCCACTTGAGTGTGCTGTGTCTCTCAACATTAAAAAAGAAGATATCATATTGCAGTAATTTCTTTGAGACTCTTTCTGAAGTCTTTCTGGATTTTATTAGGTGGTTGAAGTAAACTTGAAGTGACTTGGAATGGAGCTCCAAAACCCTCATTATTATACGAAGAGATTTTTTTCTTTTTAAAGCTTATTTTGAGAGCGAGCAGGAGGGAGAGAGAGAGAATCCCAGGCAGACTCCACACTGTCCGCACAGAGCCCTACGCGGAGCTCGAACTCACAAACTGTTAGATCACGACCTGAGCCGAAATCCAGAGTTGGCTGCTTAACTGACTGAGCCACCCAGGCATCCCTGTGCTAAGAGACTTAAAAAAAAATTTTTTTTGATGTTCATTTTTGTGAGAGAGACAGTGTGAGTTGGGGAGGGGCAGAGAGAGGGAGACACAGAATACGCAGCAGGCTCCAGGCTCCGAGCTGTCAGCACAGAGCCCGACACGGGGCTCAAACCCACAAACAGTGAGATCATGACCTGAGCTGAAGTGAAGTTGGACGCTTAACCCACTGAGCCACCCAGGTGCCCCATCTGTTTTTTTTTCTTTTAATATTTATTTTTGAGAGAGAGCACAAGCGAGGGAGGGGCAGAGAGAGAAGGGGAGAGACACAGAATCAGAGAGAGAGAGAGGGAGACACAGAATCCGAAGCGGGCTCCAGGCTCCGAGCTGTCAGCACAGAGCCCGACACGGGGCTCAAACCCACAAACAGTGAGATCATGACCTGAGCTGAGCTCGGACCCTTAACTGACTGAGCCACCCTGGTACCCCAAGAGGTTTTTTCACCCTGAATTTCTTTTCTTTTCTTTTCTTTTCTTTTCTTTTCTTTTCTTTTCTTTTCTTTTCTTTTCTTTTCTTTTCTTTCTTTCTTTCTTTCTTTTCTTTCTTTCTCTTTCTTTCTATCATGTTTATTTCTGAAGGAGAGAGAGACAGAGAGTGAGCAGGGGAGAGGCAGAGAGAGAGGGAGACAGAGAATCTGAAGCAGGCTCCAGGCTCTGAGCTGTCAGCACAGAGCCTGACACAGGGCTCGAACTCACGGACTGTGAGATCATGACCTGAGCTGAAGTTGGACGCTCAACTGACTGAGCCACTGAGGCGCCTCACTGTGAATTTCTTTATAAGCAGTTGATGACAAGGAGAGATGGTAAGGAGAGGGAACCCTCCCTTTGAGGTTGCTGAGGCCACCGAGGGGTAGGTGAAGACGAAAGAAAGCAAATTCCTGTATTGATACGTGAAGTTGAGTAACTTACCTAGTTTTATTGTGCAAAAGTAAGTAGATAAGGAGGTAAGACCTGTTGTATATTAAGTAAAGGAAAACTTGTGCTTGAAAATTTTATACCCAGAAGCCTGGAGCAACACTTCGGAAACTCAGGATGCAGCGAAGGGTTAATGATTCTCTGCAGCGAAGGGTTAATGATTCTCACCCTGCGTTGGTGGCGGTGGCCGGAGGGACCGCCTTCGTCCTGTCCGTCCTGTCCACCTGCCCTGGCCGGTTGGGGGCAGGGGTGGTGATCATGGGTTGCGTGTCCCCCAAGTGATGTGGTTCAGTGTGAAAGGGAAGGGCAGGGCCGGCCCTGCGCTGCCACCTTCAGGGCGAGGGGCGAGGCTGGCACAGTCCACCGGATGCCAGCTCGGAAATACAACTTTTTGAAAGGAGAAACACGTACCCTAAGTTGGAAGGGCTAGGAATTGAACTGGCATAAGTATAGGTGAGCAAGGAAACTTGACTTCCCCAAAGCTATGGAGGGCAGGAGTGGAGCCAGGGGTCGGGAACCAGAACTCTCCTCCTGTGGCTTAGCCCTGTTCATCCACCTCCATATTGGCTGCGGTCTCTCAGGCCACCTTTCTTTTCTCCTTGAGATTGGAACTGTGGCTTTCGGCAGCTCTTGGGCTTTCATGGCACAACTTCCCCTTGGGTTGGGACTCCTTTTCTTTAAGTCCAGTTTGAAAAATCCTCTAGAAGATCTCATTCCCCTGGCTTGAATCGCGTTCATTCACCCATTCTTCTGGGCCCGCGCATCGGGGCCTTGTTTGACAGTTCCTGCTAGAAATAAATAGGTGGCTGTGAAGTGTTGGATGGGGGTAGGTAGTATTTCTCCAAACCGCGAAATTCTGAAGAACATTGACTCTTCTTTTTATCGTCTGTGGCCCAGTGAGCAGCTTTAAAGGAAGAGAGCAGGTTTGCAGAGTATGTTGTTGGACTTGCAACACTGTCGTGGATTTGACCGGGCTTAAAGATGAGGAAGATGAGACAAGGGAAGGAAAGAAGGGAGGGAGAGAGGAAGGGAAAGGAGAGCAAGAGGAATGAAGGAGGGAAGAAAGAAGGAAAGGAGGAGGGCGACAAACCGGGAGGGCGAGTTGACATCCAGCCTAGGTCTGCCGGGCGCCCTACCACACTCTGTGCCCCCAAAGCTGGGGTGCAGATTTTCTGTTGTGAAACGAAATTCAAAAGCCCTCCCAAGTCCTGTCTTTATAATTTTTTGTCCCCAAACATAACAAAGTAGGTGGAGGTTTATGTGAAACTGCAGAAGGCAGAGGCAAGGCCTGACTTCGTGTCCCGTGAGGGTAGCAGATCCCGTCAGAGATGAGCGAGGGCGCTGCTGTTCTTCGTTGAAGCACAAGCAGCGATCTGCTTAGGACCCCGTGTTCGAGAAAGCTTAGCTGAGTGTGTGAGGAAGATGTCGAGGGGCAGTACTGCAGGTAGCCGAGCTTCCTTGAGCGCTGTTCCAGGAATGTGGTCCAGAATTCTCCAAGCGCATCTTTTCGGAAACACATTGGCAACATCTTTGCGAGAGATGTGATCTCAGGCTTGTTTTGCTTCTCTGCTCCCTATTCCTTGTTTTTGAAACGTGGCAAAAGAAAGTGGTTGGAAGTGTTTGGGGTTAGGAAATCACCTAGCTCTGTAGCCCATGGCATGGTGTAAAGAAAAGAAAAATCTCATTTTAATAAGCAAACCTAAAGTTTGCCCAAATCTGTAAAGATGATTAACTTGATGCCTCTTAAAATCTAGACAAAATATAAAGAAACGGTTGCAGTTTTTTGCTAATACATTACCCTTGTCAATATTGATTAACTAATGGACACTTGGAGGAAATGAATGTTTTCTCTGTTAATTTTAAGTGACTTGGTTTGTACTGATCTAAATTTTTAAAATTAATATGGCCGTTTATTCTTACAATTAAGGTCAAAACTATTTAAACAAACCGTGTTGATACTTAGTATCTGGATAAAGGGTCTGTTGGTGATTTCCAAGGTTCAAAATGAAGCCAGTGTAGAAATCATCCCTTCATAGAAATGCACCTCACAGCTATTTGAGGTGTAAGTAAACTTGGCGGGAACACACATTCCCTGGAGCAGGATGCCACAGCCACCCCGACTCCAAGGAGAATCCGTGCTGGGCTCTCAGTACCAGTTTGTGTTTGGCTTTGTTAGCCGGAGGTTTAGTCAACCGTTGGGCTTGGCAAAGTGGATTACAGTGAAAGCAGCACGTTTCCCTGAGAGTCAAGTATAAAATGTATAGTTGGGTCTTGGAATGTTGACCTCGTATTTTTGCAGAGGCTCAGTGAAGGTTTATTTTCATGTGATTGATAAAAGAAATGGTAAAACATTATTTCAGAGTACAATAACTGCCTTTTTAGCATTTTTCTGAGCTTACCGAGAGAAATTGTAAACATATATTAATGCTAAAGTAAACTGATGGGTACAGTGAATCTCCATGGACTCACATAGCCTCAACAGTTACAAGGTTGTGAGAAGTCAGGTTTTATCCATCCCCCGTGATTTTGAAGCACTTCATAAACATCATACATCATTCATCATCTGTCTGTAAATATTCCATAATATATCTCTAAAAATGAGGTTTAAAGGACTAGCAGATTACCATTACCACATTAAAAGATCAATAATTATTTAGTATTATTAATGTTATAGTAACGTCTTAGTATTGTCTAATATCCAGTTAGTCTTCAAATTTTTACTTGTTTTAAGTAAACTTGCAAATTTTTTTAAGTTTGAGTTCAGTTCTTTCTTTTGTTTCCCTCATGGTGTGTTTATTGAGTTTCCAGGCCCTGCAGTGTGGTCTCTGCTGGTCATGTGTGTCCTTGGGTGTCCGTAACCATGTTTCTCTGTGTGTTCTGTAAATTGGTGATTGTGTCTGGGGGTGTGGACGAGCTCAGGTTGGTAAGTGAGGCGAACATTCCTGAATGGTTTGTTTATCAGGAGACACATAATATCTGGTTGTCTTTCTTTTTTCTTTTTAATTTTTTTTTTAAATGTTTATTTTTGAGAGACACAGAGAGACCGAGCACGAGCCAGGTGAGGGGCAGAGAGAGAGAGGGAGACACAGAATCTGAAGCAGGCTCCAGGTTCTGAGCTGTCAGCACAGAGCCTGGCATGGGGCTCAAACTCACGAACCAGGAGATCATGACCTGAGCCGGAGTCGGACGCTTAACCCACTGAGCTGCCCAGGTGCCCCTTTTTTTACTTTTTAATTTTTTTTTTTTGTTTATTTTTGAGAGACAGAGAGACTGAGCACGAGCCAGGCGAGGGGCAGAGAGAGAGAGAGAGGAAGACATAGAATCTGAAGCAGGCTCCAGGCTCTGAGCTGTCAGCATAGAGGTTGAACCCATGAACTGTGAGATCGTGACCTGGGCCGAAGTGGGACGCTTAACCGCCTGAGCCACCCGGGCGCCCCTTGACAGCTTCCTTTTTATTTAGTATGTATGAGATGAACCTAGAATGTGTCCCGCCCCAGACCTGAACTCAGCCGTTTCTCTGGAGATTCCCGCTCCCTGTGGGTGGTGCATCCTGTTCGGAGCCATATCCTGGGCAGTAGGGATGCACATTTGTACCGGGTTGGTCGTTTTTCCTAGACCTTTTCAGTGGACAGAACTCAGAATTTTTTTAAAGTACTGAAACTTGCAATTTGAATTCAGTACTATAGAGTTTGCATTTGTATTTTTATTTTAATATTTATTTTACTTTGAGAGAGAGGCAGAGAGAGAATCCCAAGCAGGCCCCACGCTGTCAGCACGGAGCCCGACATGGCGCTCGAACTCACGAACCGTAAGATCCTGACCCGAGTCAAGATCGAGAGTCAGAAGCATAACTGACTGAGCAGCCAGGTGCTCCTAGAGCTTTTTAGTTTCCGTATGCTCTCCCCATTCTCCTTTAGTTTTTTCCTTGAATAACGACTGTCATAAAAGTCTGCTCGTGCATCAGTTCCCATACTTCTGCCTACGCAAACCCTTTTTCCCAAAGGCTTGGTTTGCTTTTTGTTCATTTTTTGTAGACCACTCTGGCCCACAGTGATTTCCAGACTCACCACAGGTGTACATAGCTCTCATTTAACAGCGATGGGACACTCCAGGATTTACTGAGTTTTAAAAAGTGAAGCATAGGAAAGTACATACGTATTTTGTATAGCGTGCCATTACCAGGACCCCTGAAACTCTCCCCGACTGCTACCCTCACTCCCCTTGCAAAAGAAAGAGAGAGAGAAAAAAAAGACAACTAGTGTCCTGATTTCAGATACTAATAGTTAGTTTTGCCTGTTTTATTAGAACTTTAAAATTTTGCTTCATATTCATGATTTGTGGGAAAGAGAGCTCTTTCCAACTCATTGTGTCCAGGTAACGTTCAGAAGGATAAATTTCCATGTTTGCCCCATCGAAAACTTCTCTGATTCAGGCAGAAACCCAACCACGGGCACTTCTGCGAAGTGTGTGTCTTCCTCCAGCCAGAGTTTTGTGTTCTTAGCTGTGTCCTTCCCGCCATGTACTGGTACCCTTTGTGTGTTCCCCTTTCGTTTGTATTCGGAACATTAGCCTTTTACCTGTAACGTTGCAAATAGTCTCTCTGTTCTGGCCTGTGTATCGAGGCTTTATTGTGCTGGATTTAAAATACTTTGCGTGGTACAATTTGACTGTTGAGTTTTTTGGCCTTCCTGAGCCACCTCCAGCCCAAGATTATGTAACAAAATTCTTTATTTTCTTTAAGTTTTGTTGGTTATTTATATCTTGTGGTCCATCTGGATTTGAATGTAGGGTGAAGACGTATCCCCGTCCACACAGATAGGGTGTTGAAACCTCTTTCTTTGGCCTTTCCCATTAAAAAGCTTGCTGGGCTTTTATCTCTGCGTGACTACTACACGTTTCCATCCACAGACTTTTGGACTTCTAGAGAAAGTTTCCACTTGTATCTATCTCCTTCACCTTCTTTTTGTCAACTCGGTGTTGTTTGCCTGGCCCACATGCTACCATTATACTGAAACCAGTTACGCCTGAGGCACCCTTGACCTTCTTTTTACTGAACCCAGTGGATTTATTTTATTTTATTAATTTTTAATTTTTAAAAAAATATTTATTTGAGAGAGAGAGAGAGACCGTGCGAGTGTGGGAGGGGCAGAGAGAGAGAGGGAGACACGGAATCTGAAGCAGGCTCCAGGCTCCGAGCTGTCAGCACGGAGCCTGATGCGGGGTTGGAACCCATGAATCCATGAACCCGTGAACCTGAGAACATGACCTGAGCCAAAGTCGGATGCTTAACGGACTGAGCCACTGAGGCACCCCTGGTTTAGACCTCCTGTTTCCTGTGTAGTGTGTATTTATTATGGGCAACTTTCTCCTTTGGCTTCTTTGATAAAGCTTTTTCTTGGGTTTCTTCCTACTTCTCTGTCTTCCCCTTCTTAGTCACTTTTGTGGCCTCTTTTTTTTTTTTTTTCCCATCCTCACAGTAGTGGTATTCAGTTAGGTCTTCTACATAGGGTTCACACTTAGGCTCACCCATGGGTGATACCATCAGTCTTATGACTTAAGTTATCAATAATATTCTGATAACCCCCAAGTCTCTCCCTTTAGCTAAGAATTAAAACAAAACAAAACATACTTGTGGCCGTATGTTTTTGAAATGAATCCTATCATCATTTCTTTCCCTCGCCCCTCAAATTAACACAACTTCCTGATGCTGGCAGGCTGAGTCTGGGGGCCCAGAGGGTCCCTGGCTGCCCGGCATCGAAGTCAAGCGTGAGCCGGCAGGAGGGACGGCAGAGTTTTGAAGCTACAGACAGTAAGCGGGTGCAGGCACAGTGTCTGGGAGACTCAGAAAGGAAAGGAGAGGGCATCCCGTCTTTGTTCGGGGCCTAGGGGTTGTTACTGAGGATTGTGGTCCGGTGCACGTGCCCTGTCAGGCATCCGGGAGCAGGGTGGAGCAAAGACCGGGCCCGGGGGTTACTCCCCGGAGCAGCGGCTGTGGTCTGGGGTACGTGTAGATGGCTTCCTCTGGTCGTTCTCCCCCGGTCCTTCCTTCCGTGAGACCTGTTCTGAGAAGTCCCTGAGTCCTTGTCCCCTACGAGGAGGACGTACACTGCATGCCGAGGCTTGTGGAGAGAGGGGGTGCAGGTCCCGCGAACGCCCCTCGCGCACTCTGCCTCTCTTGTCTCTCTCAAAAATAAATAAACGTTAAAAAAAGTTTTTTAAAGTAAGCATACAGTTCTTTGGTTTGAGATATAGTACAGTTTCAAACTTTAGATAAGTCTACTTGGCCTTTTAGGCAAAAATTTAGGCTCATGAAGAAATCTTTCAAATTTTGAGTAAATAATTGTTTTTAGAGAGAGCGAGAGTAACTGAGCTCGTGTGTGCGGGGAAGGTGCAGAGGGAGCGAGAATCTTAAGGAGGCCCCATGCTCAGCGCAGAGTTCAGCACAAAACTCAGTCCTACGACCCTGGGATCATGACCTAAGCCGAAATCAGGAGTCAGACGCCCAGCTGACTGAGCCACCCAGGCACGCTACCCCTCCCCTCCCCCCCCTTTTAAAGTAGGCTTCATGCCCAGCATGGAGCCCCGTGCAGGGCTTGAACTCATGACCCTGAGATCAAGACCTGCGCTGGGATCAGGAGTTGGGCACTGAATCTATTGGGCTACCCAGGTGCCTCCATTCATATTTAAATATAAATAAAATGTGACTTTTGGCTCTGTGTTTCACTGGCGCGTTGGGGTGTTAGATCCTAGCTGTTGAAATAACACCACCTGCTTAATTCCTTCACAGTTTGAGGTCTTGGTTACTGACACACTGTTCAGTCTCGTGTATAGCATTCTGGTTGTATTACGCTTTCTTTTACCATCAGGCCGAACTCCCGAGTCTGATGGCAGAACACCTGTTCGGGCCCCCAGCACATCCCTTCCCACCTGTTCTCTCACGAGGGCTTGGCTGCCACTTCTCAGAGCCAGTCCGTGCTCCCCGTCTGAGCTCTCCGTTGGTGATTTCTATATACAGTGTATGTGGATATTTACTGCCAGGATTGTGTTGACTGCTTCATAGGCACGTAGGTGTATCAGTGTGTGTCAAATTTTACAATATATGAATGTGCATTCCTACCGAATATCAGTTATGCCTCGTTAAAGCTGTTGAAAATTCGTACATAATATATACCATCAGTAGGTCATTATGAAGCCCGGTGTCTCCAGGAACCACCAGACTGTGGATTCCTCCTCACTTGGCCCACTAAGCTCCCTTCTTGGCCTGCGTCCTCTGGCCTCCCTAGTCCTTCGCTTACGTCTTCCTCTCTCCAGGCCAGAGCACTTTCTGGAAGAGAAAAATCTCACGATGCCGCTGCCATTTCTGTAGGGCCCCAGCTCTTGTTGTGAGACCACTCCTGTGTGCCAGAAGTTCTGGCTGGCCAAAGGGGTGACACAAACCAGACACATGGGGTCTTTGCTCTCTGCACGCTGAGTCTGCTGGGCCACACAGGAACCCCATCTGTAGATGTGCATCCCCAGGGTTACAGAGGGCTCGTCAAACAGACACGCAGAGGCAGAGAACGTGTACATGAGGGTTGGCTAAGCTCAGGGATTCCAGTGAACCGGTGTGAGGTCCTCTGTTGGTGCTTCTAATAGGGCACCCTAAAGACCACCGCATAAGACCTATTCGACTTCCCTCTGAGCCGGGATCCGTGAGGGTGGGCCTGGATGCCTGTGTCTTTGCAAGTTCTGTCTACCACTGTAGGGCTACCTAGAGGGTAAGAACCTAGCTGGAGTCCAGGGCGGGAATAAGAGGTTTGGAAGGGGGTCATGTTTGCTTCCCTGTGGGCCTCCTTGTGCTACAGAAATGTAAACGTTTTGGCCGTCAGGTAGCATTTTGCTGATGGATCCACGTATATCCGTCGAATAGTGTAGAATTTATAACATGGTATTAACGTTCTGTAATTTATCTGTTGGGTGAAAATTATGTGCTTAAAAGTTTTGATCAGTTTTTTTTCTTCCCCCACAGAACTCAACAAAAATCCAGTGGAAGGCTTTTCAGCAGGTTTAATAGATGACAATGACCTTTACCGATGGGAAGTCCTTATCATTGGTCCCCCTGACACACTTTAGTAAGTACCATGGAACTGACACTAAAATAGCTCTCTTAATTGAAGTATAAACTATTTTGGCAAACTGAAGTGAAATTGTTTAGATCAGATGGAGTGGCTGTGGTTAGGTGAACTTGTTTGTATCAAGTGATCATGTATAGGACTTACGTGTTCTGCCTGAAACTCTAGTGTCTAAAGCCTGCTGCTTTCTTAAATAGCTAATAGTTTCTGAAATGTAGATGTTTTTTAATACCTGGAATAAATTTATTACAGAAAAGCTATTTTTAAGGTAAAGCCTCTTTTAGATCATGTATTTTTTACTTGTTTCTCAGATACTGGGTTAATATTGGCAGGATAGGAGAAAGAAGAGAATTCTTGACTGAAATGTTTCTGCCTCTTCCTACTGTGCCTCACCCCCAAAGGGAACCCCGTAATTTCAGAGATCAGGCTTTCCCATCCTCAGCACTTTATCCGTTTGATTCCAGTGTAGTGTTAACCTGGGAGATTTCCTTTCGGGACACAGGTCACACATCAGCGTCTTCACGTGGGAGAGAACTTTCAAAGTCATCGGTTTAGTGACTCTTCAGTTGGGTCCCCCCAGAAAACTGACCAGAGCCAAGATGTGTTGACCCTGAAATGAACCAGTGTTTACCTTTTCCCACTTTATAAAAGCGATTGTTTACGGCTAATCACTTTTAGTTACTCCTTATTAACAAATGTCAGTCAGAAAACAGAATGTAGTGGTATGAAAAAAATAACGGAAAAGGAGATGAGATTTCTTAAATATTTTATGTCCTACATTTTATTTTAAGATGTTTTCTTAATGTTTATTTTTGAGAGAGAGACAGAGTGTGAGTGGGGGAGGGGCAGAGAGAGAGGGAGACACAGAATCTGAAGCAGGCTCCAGGCTCTGAGCTGTCAGCACAGAGCCCGATGCGGGGCTCGAACCCTGGAACCGTTGAACCGTGAGATCATGACCTGAGGTGAAGTCGGATGCTTAACTGACTGAGCCACCCAGACGCCCCTTCTGTCCTACATTTTAGATTCAAAGACCACAGTCTTACTTTCTGCTCTGAATGTTTGCAGACTAACTTAAAGCTACTAATATTTAATGTTTTTTTTTTTTTTTTTTTTTTTTTTTAACAGCAGGTAAAAGTTTATTAGAGTATAAGATCAGAAAGGAAGAATAGTACGAAAGCTCTCTTTACAGAGAGGGGACATTTGAAAGTGAATGCCCATGACTGTAGGCAGGGGTCCTTGTTTTGTAAGGTTCTGGTTGTCCCGCCCCTTCCCCCTGGCTCCTCCTTGGCTTAATAGCACTAGGTGCTGGGTCATTTCCATCATGTGAGGTGTGGTCTGTGTTCACACTTAGGTCTTTTGTGAAATTCCTGAGTCCAACCTGAGGGGAGTAGGCGGGGTCTGTTACATTCTTAGGAACTTTACCCCTGGGGTGGGGAGGGTTTGCTGTTGTCACGCACTCCCAGCGTTATTCCAAAATCTGTCTTTCCCCACCCAGGACCTCAGGTCCTACCCTTTCTCTCTCTGCCTCTCTTATCGTATCTTTTTCTACCATAGTCTTCCCACTGAACACATGACTTCTAACTGCATTAGGAATCGGGGCAACGACCGATCTTAGCTCCCTCCTGCTGAAAGGAGGCATTGAGGGGCAGGTTCCGAGGTCGATCCAGAGGTCCGAGATAATGGCAGGGTGTTTGGAACATCTGGGCTAGCAGAATTTTCTTGGAGGTCTTATTTTTCTGGCATATCATCGGCTTCTACAAATGACATACATAGACTATTAGACTAACAAGCATTAATATTCCGAACGCAATGCCTCCTAGGGAGGAGACCACACCATGGAAAGGAAAGATGCATTGTAGCCATCCCAAAAGTCCCTGACATGTCTGGTCATTTTTTTTTTTAAACTTAACTACAAGTTCTTCTCTCTCTTCCATATTTATTTGGATGTTGTGATATTGTTGGTTAGAATAATTAAGCAAGTTAACTAGTTTTTGGTTCTCGATCCTCGAATCTTCCTTTGGCCATCCAGTTCCCACAGGAACAAACTCCACGAGGAGTATTTAACTTTACCTCTCCAATATCCAGGTTACTCTAAGTTCAGGCAATTATTTATCCATCCTGGAGCTAGTAGCACCGTCGTCCCTAATTCAGTCATAATGTCCCTTTCTAGCAAGGGAGTGGGGCTCTCTGCCTTTATCAAAAAAGAGGGCGGAAAAAAAAAGTCTGCCCATGTGCACCCCAGGGGCTGAGAGAAAAATTTAGTCATAAGTTTTCTGGAGACGCCTCTAATAGCTACGTGGCATTTGGATGGTCGGCCGGGGAAAGGACGGAAAAGGCAGCTGAGTGTCAAGAAGGAACTCGAGCGGTTTTCCTTCTGTTTTCCAGAGTTACCCGAGGCTCTGGGTTTTCAGTGGACAGTTGGTTCAGGGGGGCCACTGTGATGAGCCCCAGGACCGATCCGTTCCCTTCAGGGACACTGGGTATCTGAGCCCTTGCAGACTGAGGTCCCCGAGGGCATCCGGATCTCCAGTGACCGTCTCCACACAAGGGGCCTGGCTCACGGGGTTTCGACTTCGGTTGTCCCCTCTGAGAACACTGGTGTTTCCAGTGCCCTGAATGGCCTCGGATATGGCACTTGGTGCCAGGACCTTGGGAAGTCTGGTTCGACATAGTATGTAAGGCCGAGACTAAGGCCTTAGATTTTTTTCTTAAGCCTCCTTTCCTGTTCCTTACTTTTCTCTCAATCTTGGTTGTCATATACCCAATTGGCAGCTTGTAAAAGCTCCTCCAGGGTCCCTTCCCAGCCAACAGCCAACTTTTGTAGTTTTCTCCACATATCTGGGGTCGATTGAATGATGAATTTGTCCTTCAGAATCATCTCTGCCTCAGGGGTTTTAGGGGAGGTAGCCTTATATTTAATGAGAACCTCCCTTAACTTTTCCAGGAAGGCCACCAGGGTTTCATCCTGTATCTGTATAATAGTGGCTCATTTAGTGTAATTTAAAGGCTTAACCTTAGTTCTTTTTAATCCTTCCAAAGTACAGGCTTGGAAATGGCAGTCCCACCATTCCCAGTGCGATTATCATAGTCCCAAGTAGGATCTTGGGGTGGGACTGCCTGAGCTTCAGTAGGGAATTCTGGAAAGCCTTTATATACTTATCCAGATCATCAGAAAATGTACCTAGATATCCTTTCGTCCGTCTTAAATCTTAGAGCGAAAAAGGTACTTGTAATCTTATCATGGTGGTGCCTCCCTGGGTTTCTCCTTCCGGCGCTCCAGCTTCTTGTAGGGGAAACACGCCTGTCACGCTACAGGGAGGGCCTGGGTAAGGTGGGCAGCAGGGAGCAGAAGTGCACGTTTGAGGTCTGGGTATATGGATGGAGGACCCGAGGCGGAGGCTGAGGTGAAAGCCGTCGCTTCCTCCCTCTCTAGGTCTGCTTTGGGTACAGGCAAAGGGCCCTTAGCTGTTTACCCTCCTGATGACTGGACTTCAGAAAGGGTTGGCCTGACACCTACCTCGATTGTCTCTTAAGGCCCCCAAAACACTGAACATAGGGACTTCTCCCCATTTCCCCTCACATTGGCAGATCAAGTCCAATCGTAGGATGACATTACAATCGGTGTTTCCCTCTGGCGGCCAGGTTTCCTCCTCCAATTTGCGTTGGGGCCAAGCCTCGGTGCAAAAAGAAAATGAGTTGCTGCTTCTCCAGGGTTTGTGGATGAAAGTCATCCCAGTTTTTCAGAGTGCATCCCAAAGGGGTATTGGCCTTGGTTAGGGAATTGCCCATCTATAGGAAAAAGAGAAAAAGGCATCCCTGTAGCTGGCCAGGAGAAACCTCACCTTCTAACCCCGCACTTTGGCTGGCTACGGGATCGGCAAGCCAGAAGCCCTGTCAGTCTCTCGAGCTGCTGGGAGTAGTTGCTCTTACCCAGGCTTGACCCTACTTCCGAGAGCTGACCTGGTCTTCCATGATTTTTCTCCTACTCCTGTTTCCTGCCCGCGGGACCTTGGGACCACGCAAGACTCTCCTGGTTTTGGAAACGTGCACTAATTTTATTTTGACCCAACAGTAATTTACGTATTGATCATCGGCCATTGTGGGGGGCTGAAAGGGCTAAAGATGAGGTCTGTTCCCCTGCCTTTTTCAGCAGTGCGCAAATAAATATGTTCCAGCCATGTGGGTATCCATTTTTGGCATACACTGGGCTAAGTTTAGCAAAATGGCCCATGTATCCCAGTAAAAGCCCTTTGTATATCATGGTCATCCCTCGTATGGCACAGGTGTCCATTCCTGTGCTAAATGGGCACAACAAACATGGAGCATTTGGAGGCTGGCACCAAGGGTATCGAGGGTATCGCCATTGTTTTCCAGTCTTTGGATCAAAGGAGGGTCGGTTTTAATCTTAACCCGGTGTACTTTTAAAATCCGTTCATTTTAACCTTAGTCCTTCTTGACCACACATAAAATTCCTTTCCAGAGATTTCCCTTCACAAACCTTCTACAACTTTCCTTTGCATTCACATTTTGTCCCAAGCCATTTCTCTCCAAATAACCAGACAAAATTACTTTATTTTGCCTTCCAATAAAAATGTATTTCCTGTCCTTATCTTTCTTACACTTCTCCTACTTTTCTACGTACCGAGTTGCTTTCCTTATTCCCATCAGCCTTAACTACATTTAGCAGAATTTTAACTCTTAGAAACCATAGTCTCCAGTGAAAACTTGGTAACCAATTGTGAACTGTCACACCAGAATTCTTTGGATGGCAAGTTCGTGAGCCACTTAAGCACAAAGCATGTCTATCAACAGACCCAAATAGCCTTAGTGTTTCTGCGATGAGAAGTCAGAAGCTCAAACCTATGTTAAGTAATCAATGCTTTAGCACTCCGGTGTGTTTGGAAAAGACCTGGACGTCCAACGAATTGAATCCCATTTATCATGCAAGCAAAACTTTATAAAGTTTCAGGGTACCAAAGACTGGAAGGCATCTTAACAATTACCCATGAAAACTTTGAGGCAGAATTTACCGTCATTTTAGTCATCTTTTTGCTAACAAAGTGGAATGGAGATAACATGAACCTATTTGACCTCCAGGAAACCTAGATAGAGTAAAAAGTTTTATATTTAATACTGATAAACGGGTCTATCTCAAGCCAACACGCTTAAAATAGCCTAAACATCGAAACTCGAATGAGTTTCACCTGCATTCACCTAAAAGTCAATCAGTTTGTTCTCCGTTGTCAGTTTTTATGTGGGGCACCAGTGGGGAGATCCGAAGTGGGCAGTCCGAGGGGGTGCTCTTTGCTCCTTGACAGGAGGGTGAGAGGAGCAGCTGGTGGTGCCTGGGACACTGAGGATGGTGTAGGAGACACTTGGTAGGCTGCACCCGAGGGGGTGCAGAAACGGGGTGGGAGGGGAGGCCGAAGAGGTGAGATTCGGCCGGGAAGCCTGGAGGCAGAAGAAAGCCCAGAGGACGGACAGCGAGAGGACACCTCGTCCGAAAGCCTGTCAGCTGGGACAGCTGAGCAGATGCACGTTCTTTTTCCACCATGTCGGGCCGGAGAGGACAGGGACGTTCCCTGAAACAAGAGGAGTGTGGGCAGCTGCTAGGGAATATTCCTTCGAGTCCCTGTCCTGAGTAGACTGAGCAGAGCCAGCTGGTCCTTGTTCGCACCCGCGTCTTGTGGGAGCCTGCCGAATGTCTTGTCTCCCATCACCACCGTGGGCGTCGGGGGCAGGAGGAGGGTGGTGAGCCCAGAGGGCGTTGAGGCAAGTCCTGCTCTCCGCTCCACAAGAGATGTTTGAAAGTGAAAGGTAAACAGTGAGACCCGGGCAGTGGGCCGTGGCCGGAGTGTCGGAAGTGGAAGCAAGTAGAGGGCCACCGTCTGCTGTAGCTGGGAAAGCTGTGAGGGAGGACCCTCTGGAAGTCTCCCGGATCACTCCTAGGAGGATGTGCGAGGGATCAGTCCTGGGCTTTTCCACTCGTTTCCCAAAGGGAGGGGCCGGCCATAGAGAATTCTACCAGCTACCCAAGCGGGCTGCTGAGGGATCCGGTTCTGCCGACGGCCTTCGGGCATCCAGCAGACAATGGCCCGGGTCAGGACCCATCGTTTGGCTGCTTGGTCTCCCTTGAGTCCCGTGCATCCAGAGGGTTTTCTCCAAAGGAAACCGGGGCTCCACCACACCAGTGTTCCCGACTGCATTGGGGGATCAGCTGGGGGGGGGGGGGAGACCCAAGGAGCTTGTCAGCTGAGACTTGAGAACGGCGGCCACTCTGTTCGCCCTCAACTGGTGGACGGGTGCCTGTTGTTTGCTTCGGGAACTTTATTTAGGTGGGAAAGAAAGGGGGTGCCAACCGCCCTTTGCTTACAGTTAGAAGACGTCGATACCCCGGACGAGCCCCCAAAGAAATGTTGCGGGATTTCTTATCAGAGTGCCCGGGGTTCGTTGTCTTGCTGCAAAGAATGAAGGGGCGGACACAGAATGAGGGGCGGGCAAAAGTTCACGAGGGTGTAGGATCAGAAAGGGAGAATAGTAGGAAAGCCCTCTTTACAGAGAGGAGACATTCGAAAGTGAGTATTTAATGCTTCGTAAGATGGATTGTGACTGTCTGATGTCAGTGGCTAGTACAGGTTCCGTACTGTTTTTAGAAGTGGGGGTATTGGGACGAAATACCGTGACCTTCTCAGAGCCATACACCTGAGGAACAGAGCCGTGGGTCCGCGTCCGGGTTTCTTGGGGACTGTGCTTCCTTATTCAGCTGTGGTCCTCCATGGCGCTAAGCAGGCGGGGATTTCCTTTTAGGTGTTCAAAGATGGGGACTCCTCCGCCCCCTAAAACACCTGGTGGAGAAGAAAATTAAGGCTAATTGTTACCAGAGCTGGTACAGTACATACAGGGTAAGCTGTAGGCTGTAGTGTGGACTTGGGGCTTTCTGTTGTCTGGAAAAGTGATTGTTTTGTCACGATTGTTTCCAGTCAGAAATTTTACTGATGTATTTGTCAGGGCCATGTTGGTATTGGTGATCACTGCACGCCGTGGGAACTCAGTTTGGTCACTCCACAGGGAAAGTTCGGGTTGCTCATAGTAACCCTTGAAGAACATCTTTGAGGCGTCCCCCATTACATCCTTAATATTATTTGAAAGCAAATAAGACCATACATACAAGCCCGATGAAGTGCAGATTTTCAAACTAAATACGTTGCATGAAGGTTTACTGGGGAGACACAGTGACATTCCCACGACAGACTCTTGTACTCTGGCGATAGAGTATTTCTTCCAAAATGCTGTCTGTGTCGAGGAGTAATTAGCCCCCAGGCCCCAGCTTCATCTCTGAGGGCCCCACGGAGCTCTGGCCTTTTCTCTGAAGGCTCTTGGCGGGTCCATATATACATTATATGCCTTCAGCTTTGCTGAGGGGAACCATTTGTTAATAGTCCCCGCACTAATTAATAGTCCATTTTTTTCCATCAATTAAAAACTCGTTCCTGGCCTTCAGTACACATTTAAACAGTGGTGGCCGCTCCTCTGGAGTGTGGGCTTCTAGATGAGACAGTTGGGCTGTATTCTAACTTCAGTGCCACGTGCACCTTTTTTTTGTTTCTTTTAAGTTTATTTATTTATTTTGAGAGAGGCAGAGAGAGAATCCCAATGAGGCTGTGCGTTGTCAGTGTGGAGCCTGACAGAGGGCTCAGTCTCATGAACCATGAGATCATGACCTGAGCTGAACTCAGGAGTCAGGCGCTCAACCAACTGAACCACCAGGGGCCCCCAGAATATTACCCAAAGGACAAAGAGGGGGTAGTTTGTTTGTTTGTTTCTTTCTTTCTTTCTTTCTTAAACAAGATTTTTTTTAACGTTTATTTATTTTTGAGAGAGACAGAGCACGAGCAGGGGAGGGGCAGAGAGAGAGAGAGGGAGACACAGAATCCCGGGCAGGCTCCAGGCTCCAGGCTCCGAGCTGTCAGCACAGAGCCAGACGCGGACACGAACTGAACTCATGAATCATGAGATCATGACATCAGCCGGACGCTCAGCCGACTGAGCCCTCCAGGCGCCCCTGAGGGTAGTTTCTTCTTAGTTTCAGGTATTTTATATGCAGTGTAGACACTTTTTTTTCCCTGGAAGCTCTCCTGCAGACTGGCTCTTGTCTCATCGGTCAGAATTAAGCCACTTGCTCATTTCTTCCCAGGAGCTGGTAAGATGGGGGAGATTTTGCTGCAGTGGGTTTAGAGGAGTTACTCTGGGCTAGAAGGGGTTTCGAAGTGTTAGCAGATAGGGTAAGAATTAACTGGATGGAGAGGCTCCTGGGTGGCTCAGTCGATTGAGCATCAGACTTTGGCTCAGTTCGTGGGTTCGAGCCCCGCATCGGGCTCTGTGCCGACAGCTCGGAGCCTGGAGCCTGCTTCGGACTCTGTGTCTCCCTCTCTGTCTGCCCCTCCCCTGCTCACACTCTGTCTCTCTCTCAAAAATAAATAAACATTTAAAAAAATTACAAATTAACTGGGCGGATATTCTGGCAAAGGCAGTGAGAGGTGGGGTAAATGGAAGGGGAGCCACAGATGAATAATTTCGTAGGAGGAACAGAATGTAATTGGGCCTAGAAAACAAGGGGTGGGACCTGGAGTGTGGCAACAGCAGTAAAGCTGAGCGTATGGGACCTCAAGAAGAGGGCGGATAGACGGGGTTGAGTGCTAGTTGAAGTTTATAAACACTGCTGAAGAGTTTGGGTTTGTCTTCTGTCCTGACGGCAAAGCCTAACCATTGAGGGATTTTATACCAGGAGTTACCAGTCAGGAATTTGATGCACATCCTAAAGTATAAGCCCTGAGTATCATGACTTTGGGATTGCAGATTTTATTTTCCTTCACTTTACTTGTGCTTTATGTCCGCAACAGAAACTTGTTTTTCACAGTGTTACTCTGAAAGCTTCTTTGTAGGTGGAAGAGCTGGGCTGGGAGTTGGGGTTGAGCCGGGTGGCAGCAGGGAGGCGCACGGCCTTTGCCCAGGCGGTAGAGTGAGGAGGGCTGAGCAGATTAGCCAGGAAGGGGTAAGGAGAGGAAGGTGTGTTCAGACGTCAGCATCCTAAAATGGTACCAGGTACCAAGAATCAAGTATTTCATGTTGTGTGTTGGTTTAGCAGGAAGGAGCTTACAGGCGTCCGGCAGCCGAAGAGGGTAGACGCCGTCTCAGAGCTGCTGGAGCGGGCGTCTCTCGTGTGTGGGTGCCCAGACCTCCAGTGCAAATCACTGCCCGTGGGGAGGGCCTGAGGCTGACAGTGGGGATGTAGGGTCGGAAGCACGTTAATGTGGGCTCAGATGGTGCCTCAACCTACCTGATGGATTCACCACCGGATGCATCATTTATGTAACGATGGGAAGAATTAACGACGTCTGACATTTTTTTAGACGCTCTCGTGTTATTTTGTGCGGCGTCATTAGCCTTCCCTTAGTCACTAGAGGGCGCTGCACCCTTCAGAGTAACGCGGGCACTCAAGATTCTGTAAGACTGAGAGTAGCCACGAGGATTAATTTAGCCGCTATATTTATCGCTCTGTTACTGCTCTGTCCATTAATGAGTCTTCCTAGTGGTGTTAGGGATAGATTGTCTCGGTGTCTTTCTGTGAAGGACACCGAGCTGGCGTGCTGTACCTGCTCTTTTCAGCCTGCAGGTTATCAGGCGTGTGGACGGCCAGCCATTTCCACGGAGTGAGAGATTTCAGGGAAAGGTGGTGGCAGATTTGTGCAGGATGTTAGGAGACTCGGGTATCACCATATAACTTTAAATTGTATACATTTGTGTTAGTGAGTGGCGAGTGTAACC
Organism: Panthera onca; assembly: GCF_046562875.1. NCBI lineage: Eukaryota > Metazoa > Chordata > Mammalia > Carnivora > Felidae > Panthera > Panthera onca. Next base: position 16,808,321 of record NC_138352.1, on the reverse strand, counting down.
TTTTACCTCTTACTCTCTTTGTCTTTCATCCGCCACGGCTAGTCTGTTCAAAGAGCGTGCTTTATTTTATTCCTCCCCGCTGGCAATGGGGTGGAAACTTTGTAGGCTATTAAGATCATGTATGTTTTGTCATCGTGGATGTAGGACCTGACGGACTCTGGTTAGTACCATTTTACAGTGAAGCATGAGCCATGTGTCCTGTGATGAGGGAACCTTGTGCTGCATGATCAGTGCAAGGCCACACATCACTGATCGTTCAGTGCTCAAGAACAGGGGCTCGGGGGCCTTTGTTTACCTCCCCACCTCGGCCTCTTTCATTGGCCACGCAGCTTTGAACAGTGATGCAAACTTTGTCTTAGCAGTTTCATTTTTAGGGTAAAAACCCTATGCCCAGGAAGCGTTTGGGACGTTCAGTGTTCTATTGCTTGTAATAGCAAAACAATTGGAAGCAGTCAAATACCTTATGAGTGTGATAAATTGTTGAATGTGGCAGATAAAATGAACAAGAAACCGGTAACAACAGGAGTGTTGTTTTTTTTTTTAATCTTTATTGATTTTTGAGAGAGAGAGAGAGAGTGAGCAAGCGAGCAGGGGAGGAACGGAGAGAGAGGGAGACAAAGAATCCGAAGCAGGCTCCAGGCTCTGAGCTGTCAGCCCAGAGCCTGACGCAGGGCTCGAACCTGCGAACCATGGGATCATGACCTGAGCCGAAGTCAGACTCCTAACTGACTGAGCCACCCAGACGCCCCAGGAGTGTTTTTATAAGAACAGTGTTGGGGCACCTGGGTGGCTCAGTTGGTTTAAGCGTCCGACTTCAGCTCAGGTCACGATCTCGTGGTCCGTGAATTCGAGCCCCGCGTCGGGCTCTGGGCTGATGGCTCGGAGCCTGGAGCCTGCTTCCAATTCTGTGTCTCCCTCTCTCTCTGCCCCTTCCCCATTCATGCTCTGTCTCTCTCTGTCTCAAAAATAAATAAACGTTAAAAAAAAAATTAAAAAAAAAAAGAACAGTGTTGAGCAAAATTTAAGACAACGGCATAAGTATATCATTTATATAAAGTCAATATGGCAGAATGAAAGGATCTGACAAAATAGAATGATGGGATCCGGTCCTGGTGAGATTTTTATAATTTAGCACAAAACAGTAAGTGGGGCTAATGGAAGAAACTTCATCTAGGCTGAGGAAAGGTTCTCAGCCTTTTCAAATGGGAGGTTTGCACCCACAAGCTGGGGCCACACAACTCGGGTTTTAAAAAAACGGGTAGGATTCTATAGGTGAAAGATGTTAAGGAGTCCAGCTCTAGGAGGAAGCCTGTAAGGCGTAACATGGGGTTATTGGTTCAGAATGGGGAGTGATCTGTAGACAGTGAAAATTGTGTGCTTTGAAGCTTTGGGGATAACTCTGTCAATAGAACCTGACATTTTAAAGATGGAAATAATTTAAGACGGTTTTTCATGGTCGGGATTCCAGTGAGCTGACATAAAGTGGATCCAGTCGATCAGACTTGAGGGACACAGGGAAGCTCCCTTAACATTGAGGAGCAGCCTTGTCGGCGGAACAAAGTGCAGGGCTTTGCGACAGCTCTTTTGATGTCCTTTCACATAGATTCTTGGCTGTTTTCTGTGTTTGCAGCTTTCAAACTGCCCCCCCTCCCCCCGCCACAACCCCTAACCGGAAATACTTTACATCGTGACCTGATGTATACTTGTGTGCATACGTTTTAGTGAGTAGAAACATGCATGTAGGTGACTTAAGTGAAACAGACTGTTTGTGATAGGCGCCTGTGTTTTCTGTTCGATTTTTATTTGTCGTAAAAGAGAAGTGGTTAGCAACTCACTCGGTTGATTTTGTAGCCCCAGTTTGAAAAGGAGTGCATCCAGCTACCAGCTGCCACGGCCGGTTCTGGCGCTGGCTCTGGCAGGTGGGGTAGCACGGGCGAGAAGGTGGCTGCCGCGCCCGTCAGTGTGGTGGGTGCATCCCAGCAGCCGTCCCAGCCTGCTGTTTGCCCAGGTCTGCGGTTTTCCCCCTTCGAGGAGTCCTTCTGGGAGTTTCGCAGATGGAGGTCATGCAGCAGACGTAAAAGTTGTCCTTTTTCTTCCTTTGTACCCTGGATGTCTGTACTACATTCAGTCCGGTTTTCTTCCACTGCCAGGGAAGCGATGTTCTTTTTCTTGATTAAGCCCCCCTTCCCTGACTTTCTTCTTTCTTCCGGTCACTCAGTTACTGTTTCTCTAGTGTCCCTGGTCTTTCTGCCAGCACCTTCCCGTCTCCTTGCAGACCAATTAGTTTCGTTCCCTCCTTTTTAAAGCCGTTCATTTGTGCTGTTTCCCCATCTAGTTACCCCGTTCTTTAACTGTTGGGCTTTTCACGTCGTCCTGCTCGTCACGCTTGTACCTCACCACCCCTCTCTCGTTCACCCTTCGCGGCCTCCTGTTGGCTTTTACTACAGTTGTGTTACCACGGCTGCCCTCTCTGCTGGGAGCCCATTGGCCTTCCCTGGGTCTTTAGTATTTGGTATTAATGATCTGCCTCTCTGTTGTTAAGCCCTTCCCCAAATCTTTTATGATCAGAAAGGCAATACAAATTAATACTTGCTTGTGGTTAAAAATTGTCTGTATTGACGTGTCCAAAGCAGTAAGTAAAAGGTCCTGTGACCCTGTGTTCCAGAGTTGACCACTGCTGTGTATTGGTGTCGTGTTGTCAGACAGTTTTCTATTTGTATATAAACATGTCCCCATTTTTTTCTTCTTAAGACAAATGGGCTTATAGTAGATACTTGTTTTTTTTTTTAAATTTAGTTTTCGATTGCTCATATTCCAGGAGTTAGGACGGATATTTTGCTTGATATTTTCTTCTGCCACCAAATGGTAAGTGCTGGGAAGAAAACAATGGTCTCTAACGTCTTCCTCCCTGTTTTATTATTTTACGTAGAACAGTGCCTCACGCAAATAGGTGATCGGTGTGTATTTGTTCAGTCCCGTGTACGAGGCTGACAATTCCATTTCTCACTGATCGCAAACAAGCACAGTCACGTGACCCTGCTCTGCTGGAGTGTGTGCTGAGCAGTAAAAGAGTCAGATGTGCCAGTAGCCGTTGGAATAAGTGTGAAGAGGCCAGTGTGCCAGAGGGACACGGTGGTTGAGGTCTGATAGTCAAAGTAAGGCCTTTGACAGGAGGGAACGTGGAAGCCGAGCTCTAAGTGATGACAAGGGGAGGAGGGTGTTTCAAACAGAGGAAATGGCCGCGACCGATGACATGGGGAGGAACTTAGTCATGTGCCCCACCAGGCTGACTTGATCTCCTTGGTTTTTGTTGTGAACACACGGCTCGTTGTCCTGTTTTGATGGTTCTTCAGAAACAGTTTTTAAGTAAATGGCGTTGACCTAGGACCGTACTAATTCCGCAGTCACTGGCCACATGTGCTACTGAAATTGAGTAAAATTGAATAGAATTAAAAATTCAGTTCCTCAGTTGAACTGGCCGTATGTCAGGTGTTGTGGACAGTGTGGCCGTGGACCAAGCCAGTGTGCAGAAAGCTGTCCTGCGCAGCGCTGTTTTGGAAAGCCACGGAATACAGACTCCTTGGGAGACTTTATACCCTGTTCCAGCTGTTCGTGTCTGATGTGTGAAGGGCGAAGAAATACTCGTTAAACGACAAGATGAATAAAGGAGTGGAGGGTCCGCGCGTCTTTCCACACAAGGGAACAGCCCAGTTAATGTGTGTGAGCTCTGAGAGGGGAGGGGGCTGGTGGGGCTTGAAGAAGGGCGGGAGGGCTGGCTGCCGCGGACGAGAGTGATCGTTGGAGACCCCCCAGGCAGAGCGAACCCTTCTGGACGTGGACTTACGTGCAGCGGGCGGTGGTGGTAGGGTTGTTAGCACCGCAATAACGGGACCTGATTGGGACGCCTGCTGTGCACCAACTGTTTCTTTCATTTTCCTCGCCTTCTGAGAGTTCAGTAAGAGGGTGGGCGTGATGGTCTATTGAACTGAGTATTGGAGTAAGTAAATTACCTGCTTGAGACCCAGATTACGAACTCACTTCATTTATAGTGTTAGCACTGGCACCCTTGTTTTATGTTTGTTGTAATAATTGTCTACCGATAAGCAGGAACTTATAGGCAAGAACTTGTTTTTGTTTTTCTTCCAGTGAAGGTGGTGTTTTTAAGGCTCATCTCACTTTCCCAAAAGATTACCCCCTCCGGCCTCCTAAAATGAAATTCATTACAGAAATCTGGCACCCAAATGGTAAGTTCATCTAGCTTTACTTTTACATTTGCAAATATGACGTCCTGCCTCTGAGGTTTTCAAGGTCAATAAGAGAGAGACAGTTCTCAAGGAAATCACTTTGGGATTTTTGTACTAAGCTCACTGTGTTTATTATGCACATGGCCTTGTATTAGTTCCTTTAGGACAGCAGGGGGAATGGACATCTATTTATTTGCTTAGTTTTCAGCTCTTTTCGAGACTCCCGATGTTCCGAACCAGAGGCATGGTTACTGGGTGATATTCAGCATGAGTAGAGCCCTCACAGTTGAGCAGATCACTTCCATGGTATCGGGTGACTCATTGTCTGTTCCAGAGAGGGGTAATTAAACCTGGATTTTAAATTTCTATTTCTCTTCTTCACTCTTAGACCGTGGGCAGCTCTTAACTTTTACCTTTATTCTTTAGCTGTTGAAAAGGGAGTGTCCTACCTGCCTCGTAAGGTGACTGGTGGGGTCAGAGGAGATGTGGTGCTCTGTGTTTTCACCTTCGGAAAACATCCAGTCCTGCAGTGCCTGAGATGTGGTTGACATTGGCTTTTCTACCCAAAGATGTGTTACCATTTAAAATCCACTTTGCAAGCCAGAGGTTGGGCCGGGTAAAGTATGTTTGCACACCGCCTCCCCTGAACTTGGCCTCGTTTTGGTGATGGAGCTGGCGGGTGTGTCTTCTCTAAGTTGTCGGGTTTTCATTTCTGACGACTGTGCCCGTCTGCTTGTCCTGGGACTTTGCGTCACCAGGAAGAGAAACTCCTAGGTTAGTCTAAGCAAAAGTCTGTGAGCAGAAATGAATGAATAAACGAAGGCGTTACTCCAGGGGTCTGGAGCGTGGACTCACATCCAGTGGCTTGAGAAACGGGCGGGAGTCTCTCTTGGGAGAGACTCGGGGTGGCCGACGGAAACCTTGCAGGAACCGAGGGGGCCGCTGTATTTCATCACGTCTGAGGAGGCGGTGAGCACGGGGACGCGTCACCACGTCGGTGGTGGAATGTGCCAGAGAGGGCCCCGCCGGGCGTGTGGATGCGCGAAGCGACAGCGTCCGCCCCCTGTTGTGTTGGTGCCTCGCTGCTTCCTTCCTGGCGTCTGGGTCTGCCAGTGTCTCTTTCCTTCACTTGGATTATTTGGCGTAACGGGCAGTCTCCTTGCACCTGTTTCCAGAGAAGACGCAGCCAAGCTCCGGGTGTCGGCTCCACCACAGATTAGCTGTGTGGTCGCAGGTGAAACCTCTCCGAGCCTCGGTTTCCCCGTGAGAGCACACACAGGCAACACGCGGGACTTGTGAGCCGGAGGAGAGCCACGGCCCAGTGGTCTAAGAGGGCAGCCGTTGACGCGCGTGTTTCAGATGGAAGAGACTTCATTTTGGGGCCACAAGGGGGAGGAGTTAGCGAGACGATCGAAACGTGACTGGAGAGAGGAGGGACTTTGAAGGAGGGCACCTGAGGATGTGGGCGGGGATGGCAGGTGTGGGGACAGAAGGTGCCAGGAAGGTGCCAGAGAGTGGCTGGGGAGGTGCGAGGAGCCCTGTGGGACCAGGTGGGGCCAGGCTGGCACCGGAGCTGGAGGTGGTGAGCGAGCCGCGGGCCCTCCTGCGAGAAGGGAGACACGGAGAGGACCGTGTTGTTGCAGGTAGAGGGGTCAGGGGGTGCTTCCTAGAGATGTGGTGCTTTTTTTTTCTTCTTTTTTTTTATTTTTTGATTTTTTTTAATGTTTATTTATTTATTTTTTTTGAGAGAGCACGAGCGAGCACAAGGTGGGTAGGGGCAGAGAGAGAGAGAGGGAGAGAGAGAGAGATTGAGAATCTGCTTTCAGCGCAGAGCCTGATACGGGGCTTCAACTCATGAACCACGAGAACATGACCTGAGCCAAAACCAAGAATCGGACACTTAAGCAGCTGAGCCCCCTCTCCCCCCCCCCCCCCCCCCCCGAAGCCTGCACTAGAGAATGTGATTTTTTAAAAAAAAAAATTTTTTTTTTTTACATTTATTTATTTTCAAGAGACAGAGTGCGAAAGGGGGAGGGTCAGAGAGAGAGGGAGACACAGAATATGAAGCAGACTCCAGGCTCCGAGCTGTCAGCACGGAGCCCGACGCGGGGCCTGAACCCACCAACCGTGAGATTGTGACCTGAGCCGAAGTCGGACACTCAAGCGACTGAGCCACCCAGGTGCCCCTAGAGAATGTGATTCCTAACAGGATTTTGAGTGTGTGCATGCCTGGCTTAACCTTTTTTCTTTAGACTTTGGGTCCTCCTTAAATTATGGTGCTTTAAAGCTGTTCGGTAGGTTCATCGTGACTGCGTGATCCGGAGGGAAGGATAGCGTCCGTGGAGGAAGGGTTGGGAGGGGAGCCAGACTGATCTTCGGGACACGTGCAGATGATTTTGTCAGTGCTTCCCGCGAGAGACCGTGAAAGCTTGAACTGACAGTGGTTCAAGGAGGGAAAATGGAGTTGTGGGTGGGTGGTGATTGTGAGGTCAGGGTTTGGAATCGGTGGGCCACATACAAAGTAACCACAGGATCAGAACCACACAGAGGTACTTTACAGCTGCTGGGATGGCTGGACTCAGAAAGGCAGATGAGCAACCAGTGTCAGTGAGGACGGCGAGAATTTCAAGCCTCGTGTACTCCTGGCGAGAACGCGAAGGGCAGCCGCTTTGGAAAACAGACTAGTCTGGTGTTCCTCAGAAGGTTCGACGTGGCCACCTCGTTCGTGGCCGTGTGATTCCGTTCCTGGATGTAGAACCAAGAACGGTGGGAGTATGTCCACGAGCCACTGAGGCTTGAGTGTTCGTTAAGGGCAGAAAGCGGGAACAGCCCAGTGTCTGTCGGTCGACGAGGACAAAACCAGCCGGTAACATGTCCACGTCGTGGGATGACGCACCGGCTCGTGCTGCAACACGGAGGAACCTTAGAAACGCTGAGTGAACGAAGCCCGCCACAGAAGGCCACGGAGTGTGTGATTCCATTTACGCCGGACCGTCCAGACTCGGCACGTCTAGAGAGAGAGAGACGGCCAGGGTAGTGGTTGCAGGGGGCTCGGGGGAAGGATGGGAGGGAATGGGGAGCGATTGCTGGTGAGCGTGCGGCTTCTTTCTGGGGTGATGGTCACACAACTTTGGAAACATGCCGGAGACTGTTAAGTTGTGCACCTCGGCTGTGTGAATTGTAGCTGCATAACGCTGTTCTAAGCATTCTTCTGAGGTAAAAATTAGCTTCCTACGGCTTAGATGCATTCCATTTGGGTTGGTTTTTCTTGAGATCTACTTGCCGTGTCCACCTAGAGGGTCGGGTGAAAGTGGCCCATCCAAAGCTCGGCAGTGAGCGTAGGGCCTTGGAAGTTATCGGCATCGAGATGGTAGTAACGTCGTGACATTACCTTGTCTTGCGTGGAGTTATCTGTCAGTTACAAATCAGTAAAGCGTGGGGACAGAGGTGAGGGGTAACCTTGCGGTGTAAAGAATGGGTTAATCTCCCCATGAAAAAGGTGGCACGTGCTGGAGAGTGGGATGGCATCAGAAGGCAGGCTAAGGGAGGCTGGAAGGGGAGAGAAGAGTTCACGAGCCTGTGGCAAAAAGTGAGTCACGGAGGCCGAAGCGGGGCGAACGTGTCCATAGTCGTGGCCCAGCATGGGTGACTTTGAAAGCATCCAGGAGAATGTGGTTCTGGTCACCTGGTGAGCAGTCATGGCATCCTGATAAGGGGCAGAAGCCTGCCTCTCCAGTGAGGGGATGAGAGAGAGGGAGAGGGAGAGGGAGAGAAAGGGAGGGAGGGAGGGAGGGAGAGGGAGGGAGGAAAGGAGGGAGGGGGAGAGAGGGGGAGGGAGGTGGGGAGGGCTAGGGTCAAGCGGGTTTGGTCATTCCAGACGCACGGCTTTAAGGGACGGGGTGGCTGGGAGGGTGCACGTGGCTGGGGCTCACTTAGTGGCTTTGTGTGGAGAGTTGAGTTAGAAAAAACTCCAAATGGACAAAAAGTCGAGTGGCTGGGGCTTGTAAACGAAGCCTGTGCCAGTGAGAGCGACGAGGTCGTCATCGGGTCTTGAAGGAAGAGGGCAAAGCTTTAGCGGCACAGCTTGGCGCGGGGAAAATGAAGCAGTTTGGCCGAAGAAACTAGGTGGGTAAAGGGTCAAAGGGGTCATTGCACTGGAGGAGACGTGTATTTTCTGCCCGTGGAAAAACTTCACCCCCAGAATCATCTGGAAAAACCGAGCTATGTTTCACCTGTATTTCACGTTTTAAAATGTAATTTGGTAATAGGTATGAAGCCTAAAATCTTTTCATTAAGAAAAAAAAAATAAACTATTATTAAAATGAAGTGACCCAAGTTTAAAAATGTAAAGGTGCTAGATCGTAACGGTAATCTTCAAAAGAAGGAAAATGATTCAATTGATTGTCACTGATAGAGTTTTATAGAGGCATTTCATACTCTGTGTTCGAAGACAGTGACTTGGAAAAAAATTCTTATCTGGGGAGCCCTGACTGTAGAAAAGCCCCCAGACGAGGTGTGAAAGCCCCGGCCTGGCCCGGCACGCACCCATGGTCACGGCCGCATTCCAGACACGTTTGTCCGAGTGTGGCAGTGTGAGGGCCCCGAGTTTGTAACAACATGGGAAGTGCTTCCCAAGGTAGGAGATGGAAAGTAAGCTTTAAAATCATGCCCATCACACATTTCTTAGACTGTAGGCAGGAAGTTAGGAATGAAAGAGATCTACATGTTGCCATTGGTTACTTACGGGATTTGGAAATTTGGTTGAAAAACTTGTTATGCCAAGAATTCTTGTATTTTTCTGTGATTTCCAGCCTTTTCCCAGTAAGTATAGTTTTATTTTATTTTATTTTATTTTATTTTATTTTATTTTATTTTATTTTATTTTATTTTATTTTATTTATTTTATTTTATTTATTTTATTTTATTTATTTTATTTATTTTATTATTTTTCAGTGGAGAAAATTACTCTGTAAAACATGAGTGATGATTTTGGTAGGTTTACTAATGAGTGTTTGTGTGATCTAAGTGAGCTGGTGGGTTAGAACTGCACCTTTGTGTTGGTCGGGAATTACTTTGTGACTTGCATTTTAAATCTTCGTTTCATAGAAAAGATGGCGTCATGACTGTCATTTTATATTGATGAATTTCCACTGGTGATAGGACATGTTCTTTTGCAAATCTGAGTTCACTCCTTTCCTTGAAGATGGGATTTTGCTTTTATGTGATTCAAAAAGTGTATTATGAGGTTCGTAGGAATGTCTCTGGATGTTTGACTGTCACCAATTTCAATCAGTAAGTTAGTGGGGAATCTAGGAAATTATACAGACTCGGTTCTGGTATTTCAATCATATACTTTATACAAAAAAAGAACAGATTGATGGTATTTACTGCATATAAATGCTGGACACCACCTCTGTGCCAGGTATCTTGAAGTTTTGCTTCTATTTCTGTTGTTTTGTCAAATGGATCCTATTTGGTAAAAATCTGTGGTCTTCCTAACAAGTTAGCGGGTTCCATTTTGGAAATCGTCTGTATGTGGTCAGCGTTTATAGCGGACTGTGGGAGTCTGGGTCACTCCCATAATCGGCACTTTATGTGTAACCACGTTGTTTTCAATACCTTAAACAGGACTCTTACCCTCTAATTTTGCAGTCGATAAAAATGGCGACGTATGCATCTCCATTCTTCATGAGCCCGGCGAAGACAAATACGGGTACGAAAAGCCAGAGGAACGCTGGCTCCCTATTCACACTGTGGAAACCATCATGATCAGTGTCATCTCCATGCTGGCAGACCCGAATGGAGACTCCCCTGCCAACGTGGATGCTGCGGTAAGGTGGTCCCACACACACACCTCCCCCCCGTTCATTAAACTCGATCGCAGCCGCCCCCTGCGTGTGTGTGTGTGTGTCTCTGCACTCTGTTCATGTACATTTATTTTTCTCCTGAATCTGTACAAAACTAAGTTACAGATACAGCTAAGTTTTACCTCTTACGCACTTGAACCTGCATCTTTTAAGAATAAGGATGCTGTCTTACTTGGCTGTAATATTACTGTCATACTTAAGAAAATTTATTATCAAGTCCCTACTAAAGTCTATATTATTATTCCTGGGCTTTTATTTTTAAATTTTTCAGATCTACAAAAGTTGCATTAGTTAAGTAAACACTCTTCGCCTGGATTCACTAGTTGTGGAGGTTTTACAACATTTTTTTCCCTAAACTGTTTGGGACACTTTACAGATGCCCTAACTCTCCACGCGTAAGCACTTCAGTGGCGTCCCCTGAGAATTCAGGGTGCTTTCTCGCAAGCACAGCACAGGTGTCTTCATCGATAAGGACTGTTGGATGCATACGCAGCTCATAACGCACAGTTCCTAACATGGTTCTTTATACCTGCTCTTTTTTTTTTTTTTTTTTTAAATCTGGGAGACCACATTTTATTTTGTGTTCATGTTTTTACTAGTCTCCTAGAATAGTCTAGTTCCTCAGCCTTCTGCTGTCCTTGGGAAAGCCTTTGGTTCTAATTTTTGTTCTTGGAACTTTTGTTAATATGTATCGAAGCCAGGAGATTAAATTCACCTTTTTTCTTGGGTTACTTCAAACCTATAGAAAAACTTGGGCAAGGTATATGCATATGCAGGGAGACACCACATCCATAAGCCCTTTCAAATGTATGGCTTTGACTTTCTGAATTTAGTAACCAAATCGAAGTAAAAACTGGCAGAAAACTGTCCTAGCCTTTTTTTTTTTTTTTTTTTTTTTTTTTAAGTTTATATTTCAAGAAAGAGTGTGAGCAGGGGAGGGGCAGAGAGAATCCCAAGCAGGTTCCGCATTCAGTGCAGAGTGTGACGCGGGCTCAGACTCAACAAACCGTGAGATCATGACCTGAGCCAGAATCAAGAGTCTGATGCTAACTGACTGAGCCACTCGCGTACCCCCGTCTCAGCCTTTTATGTAGCCAAGTTTCAGTCTGAGCGGTGCAGGAGATGGTGAGGGAGAAGGGAGAGCTGTGTTTTAAAAAAATCCCGTGGAATCATTTTGAGAGGGAATTGTTTGATTCATGCTCAGCTGTAACTCTTTTGAATAAAATGAGAACTGACAAATTTTATTTTAATCTTCGTAAAGATAAAATTAATAATTAAGAGCAAATACCTGAAAGCATGAATATGCAAACGTTAGTAACCCTTCAAAGCAGCTGCGTCCTGAAACAGGGGGACCTACTGAGGAAGGAGAGTCATCGCCTCGAAGCCAGTGTGACTGTCAGGGTGGAAGCAGGCCTTCCCCCCCCAGGGCTCCACACGCCAGTGTGACCTCTGATCTGAGCCCCACAGGTCGTGTGCCATCTGTCCCGTTCGCGTCTTGAAACCCACGGCTTCTTTTTATGATTTAAGCAGTCGGTTGTCTTGTATCTAAACCAGAACTTTCTCGTCCACATGTTCAGGCAAACTTCCGTATTTGCTTTGCCATTTTCATGTTTTTTGTTAGTTTGCTTCTCTGACCTCTCACTCGACGGTACCTGTTCCAGGAAAACCACGTTTTTCTTGGAGACCCCTCTCCTGGACCCTCCACCTTTGGCTCCTGGGTCAGGGGCGGGCTCAGACCGCTGCACGCAGCCTGCCTGCTCTTCTGGGCAGGATCATCTGTTTCTGCATCCTGTTCCTTGTTTCTTGCTTGACTCCTTCCTGTGGTGCTTCATCTGAGACTCATGTTTCAGAAAGGCTTTGTGAGAATTAACATCTGGTCCTTACCTGCCTGCGGGTGTTTTCGTCTGGGCCCTATTCGTAAGTGACAGTTTGTGGAGTTCTGGGGGACAAGTTCAGACTTCTACAGAATTTGTCTTTTATCGTTTATTGTTGCTGACGAGGGAGTTGATGCGAGGCTGACTCTTCACCACTTGCGGGTGACATTTCCTTTCTTTTTCTCCCTGTTCCTTTAGGTTTTTTTCTGATTCTTGGTGTTTAAAATATCACATTGTTGTGTAAGGTGTAAGATTTTCTGTTTCTGTACAGTTGTCCCCCTTGTCGGTGAGAGGTACGTTCCAAGACCCCCGGCGGATGCCTGAAACCAGGGATAAGTACTGAACCCTTATATGTATTATTTTTTTGTCCTATACACATACACACACGATAAAGTTTGGTTTATGAATTAGGCTCAGTGAGAGACTTCCAGTGGTTGCTGATGATAAAGTAGGGCAGTTATAAAAGTCATGTGACTGTGGGCTCTCCCGTGTCTCAGTGGCCCGTACCTGCCCTCCTCGTGAGGATGGGAGGGGTGTGACGCGGTCGGAGGCTTCTGCCGTTGACCCTGTGATGTCACGACAGAAGGGGGGCCATCTGCGCCGCGACGGACGCGGTCGCCTGTGGCGGAGGGGCTCCCGTGGCCGATTTGCGCCTGTAGGATGTCAGTTTGGGAAGTTTCCCATTTTCACCCCGTTGAGAACTTCCCTGCGTATCGCACTCCTTCCGTTTTTTAATTAATTCTTCATGTGAGTGCAGCCGAGCCACAAAGTTCGCTCCTTCCCTGTCTGGGCTCGCGGCTGCCGCCTGCGTCGGTCCTTGTTTCGTCGGGGCGCCTGCGGATGGCGACTTCCGCCACCTCCTTCCTCACTGTGGCGGTGTCGCTGTTTAATGAGCTAATAGTTGTTCGGTCTCGCACGAGTTCTAATTAGAAGTGTTTGTAAAGTTAAATTCTGAGGTCTCTTTCTCGGAGGCCCAGGTTTTCTCTTGTGTTTCTCCTGCATCTGGGAGCCTGGGCTCTGGTGGGAGCGGCAGCGTGCGGGTCTGCGGGCACCGGCCTGACCCCGACCTCGAACGTGAAGAGGCCGTTACTTTCAGTCCTGGTACCCACGCGAGGGGCCCTGATTCTAGCACGTAAAGTGTAGGTATCACAGTTGGCCGTATTTCAGGAGAGTATTAGCATTTTGGGTATAGTGGGAGGAAGATGCCACGTCTCTGTTTTCATCCCGCGTCTTACCGACTCTTCTCGGGCCGGACGTGTCTAACCTGTGCCCTCTGTTCAGTCGGCCCTTCCCCTCCTCTGCTCTGGTTGCAGGGAGACTTCTCGGGGCTGTGCTTTCTCTCTGCGGCACGTTTCTTACTCTGCCGTGTACTTTTGGTCTTCCAGAAAAAGTTCCCACCCACGTGGATGACTCTCTTGCCATTTCTTTGACGTGGAGAGTCTGTGCCTCACACAGATTCCAGTCTGATCGTTTCAGGAGGGCGTCAGGAGAGGAAAGACATGGGCGCTGTGCCCCCTGCTCTGGTGGATGCACAGGCTCTCCGTGAATACAATGCAGAGAGGACACAGGTGACCTGTGTGCTCGTCCTCAGTGTGGCTGGGGTGGCTTCCGCAGTGGCTTGGGGCCCGTCACGCACCAGCCCGTCCTCTGGCGGGAAGCCACCCTCGTGCAGTTGTGTGTCACCGTAGTGTCTCCGGGCCTTTCCACCGGTGACCTCCTCACCCAGGCCCCCTACCCCCAGCCTCCGTTCTCTCAGCTCCCTGCTCTTTTGAGGAGATTCTTGTTCCTTGAGCCTGAACTTCCTCTCGCCTGGAATTGCTCTTCTCTATCTTTTACTTAAAACTTGATGCCGAAGCGTTTACAGGTTTTGTGACATTTTATCCACAAGTACTTCAGACACATCCAGGTCTCTACACGTCTGTGTGTGGTTTGTCACCTAAGTTATTCTAATAACTGGCTTCCTGAGGAGGGCAAGGGTTGAAGATTTCTCGTCTTTGCCGTGACTAAAGGCATGAGATCTAAAAAGAAAAAGGCTGGGCATTTTGGTGAGAATTTTCTGCTATTTACATGCTAGATAAAAGCAGCTCAATTTTCACGGGAGACCCTGCTGGTGCCACTTGTGTCTCATTGTCACCCCCTCCCCCCCCCCCCCCCCCCGCCCCCCACCCAGCGTGCAGCGCCCCGCTCCTCTACCTGGGGTGGAACCTTCCGGGGGCGGCAGGCAGCCTTCCCAGTGCTTCCCACGCCCGAGTAGCTTGCCTGTAGGTGAGTAGCTTGCCTGTAGGTCGCAGCTGCCTGTCCCAGTGGACAAACCGGTCCGTCCTCCCCGGATGTCTCCTTCCTCCAGGAGACCTGCCTGTGAGGTGACTGGCGGGTTCCAACGGAGGGAGTGCCTGGCGGGAGTGGTTTCTGAAGATTCTTCTGCCTTATCGGCTTTTTAACATCTTAAAGGTGTACATGTTGCCAAAGTGTTGCATTCAAGATGAAAACTCGCATTTGAGATAAGAACTTGCTGGCGTTAAGTCACTAAATGCTACTTTGTGTCTATAGAAAGAATGGAGGGAAGACAGAAATGGAGAATTCAAAAGGAAAGTTGCCCGCTGTGTAAGAAAAAGCCAAGAGACTGCTTTTGAGTGACATTTATTCAACAGCTGTGACTTCACTTACTTCAGGGTAAGTTCATCGTAAAATCCTACCCCCCTGTTGCTTTGTTACACATGGCACATACGCTGTTGGAAATTGTGTGGTTTGGGAATTTGAGTCGCCCGTTCTCATTGGCTTCGTGTTTAGTGGGGAGCCCCGTGGTCAGAGACCGTGTAGCCTGCTTGGGCTTTGCTTCAGCAGGCCCCGCTGTTTTCTAGATGCTCTGTGTTAGCTCTTTCTTTCTTTCCACCGGTGGTGACGTGATCACGTATGTGCTGCGGGTCCTTCTTCCGTCCTGACCACTGCTGGGCCCTGAGGTTTGTGTATCTTAAAGGATGACTGAAGTGTTCATTTCTTAATTTTTTTTTTTTTTTTTTTTTACAGAGAGAGCGTATTTTATAAGAAACTGCCAAGACCATTAAACATCTACCTTCTTTGTCTTAATCAGTCTGAATCTCCCTGTTCGTTACTGCTAGGGCCAGTAGGAAAAGTTTCCTTTTATTGTGTGCTGTCTGTCCACAGGCTCACCTTACATCCAGTAAGGGTCCACGGTAGAAGAGGCCACATGTAGACAGTTGACCAAACGCGTGACATTCCCGTTAAGCGGTTTCTTTTTTAATTAAATGTTGGGGTGGTAAAGTTGCTTATGAAATGTGGCGTGTGAAGAATGGCCTGGAACGCTCCACCTACCTGACGAAAGAGGACTGTGTCAGAACCTCTTGCGCTCCCTGTACCCCTCTTCTGCCCCAGTCTTCTGTCCTCCAGTTCACATGTACTGTTGCCTTTCTTTGTAATTTCGTCACGTTTGTGTTACCCTGGGCAACGCACTGTATAACGTTGCTCTGTGCACGTGGGATTACCATGCAACACGCACGTTCTTCTGTGACTTTTCTTGCTCCGCATTATATTCTTGAAATTTGTCTGTGTCGGGTGTAGCTAGACTCGTCTGGTTTTCGTCTGTTGTGTGGGGCTCACTCGGTAAAGGGCCTGTCTGCCCTGTGTGCTCCTTGCAGTTGTGTCGTCCTTTGGGGAGAGGGTTCTCGTTTGTTGGTTTCACTTTGTGTCGGCCGTCACAGGGAGCGTGGCGCACGTCCGTGCTGAGAGCCTCTCTGGGGCGGGTGCGTGGGAGTGCGCTTGCTGACTGGCGGGTGTGTGCCCATCGTTGGACTAGAGAATGCCAGATTGTCCCCAAGTGCTGCACCTGTTCATACTCTTTTGGCAGGGGTAAGGGTTCCATTCACTCCGTACCCACCCACCCACCCCCCCCCGCCCCCCCCCAAGCGTTTGATCTTCCCGGACCTCTGCGAAGTGTTCCGTCTGGAAGGGTGCGGCGCGAGCCCTTGCTCTGGTACGCGTGGCCGGTGCCACAGAGGAAACTCCTGTCTCTGGGCTGTTGTTCCTTTAGGTTCTCGATTCGTACAACGTGCCCTTTGTTCGTGGTGTCTGTGGATGAACAGACGCTCTTAATGCAGTTGGATTCGACCTCTCCTGTGTTCCTGTACGGATTTTCCTTTTTGGGGTCTAGTTTCTCCTCTGCCATCAATCAGACAGCTCCCATTGTGTCTTGTCCTGTAAAAGCTTTTATAATCTTGCCTTTGACACGCGTGTTCAATCCCCTGAAAGTGATTGGTGTGTGGTGGGAGGCTGGAGTTCAGCTCTGCTCGCCCCCCACCCCTGCCCCCGCCAACCCAGGGTAAATCCGCTGGCTGCATCCATCGTTGGCCAGCCCTTTCACCACTGACGCTCTGGGGCGGTCGTGCTAGGAGATTACACTTCCAGGTATGTGTTGGTGTGTGTCCGACCTTTTTGTGTTTTATTGGCTGGCTTGTCTTATCCCTGAACGAGCATCACATTGTCTTAATTTCTATTTATTATTTTCACAATGAAATGCATCAAACGCAAAGGTACAAATCAGAAGTGAAGCGGAGTGGACCCACCGCTTGTTCTGGTTCCATGTTTGATAATCCCTAGCTTTTGAAAAGACTCCTCTGTCTTTCGGATCTCCTTGTAATAACCTGAAATGCTGACAGTCAGCCTTACTTCTTGCCGTTACCACCAGGAACAGCAGTGAACTTGCAGTCTTCAAGTTATTCCTGTTTTCCTCCTGTTTGTTCATGCTGTGTTGCTTATGTTTTGTTAATAATCCTGTCCTAATTTCGTTACCATTGTACCTGACCTTCTCTCCTGTCTCCTCGGGGGGTCCTACTTTTCTCCTGTTTGGCCTTTGATTTCCACCGCCTTAAATCAAGTTCTCGCTCAGGGCCTGCTGTCTCAGTCTCCCGGGATCGGGCACCTCTCCTGCTTGTACTTCATGCATGTGCTTGTGTCCCCACCGTGTCTGTCTTCGACTCCGCTCATTGACTGGTGCTTCCGTGGGTGTGATCGTGTCTTTAGGGGTCGCTCACCCGCACTGTTTCCCAGGCACAGAAGAGTTGGACAACGACAAAAAATTGCAGGCACTGAAGCCCAAGCACAACATGATTTCGTCTCGTAAACAGTTCTCCGTAAATGCAAGAAATGACCGCGAGTTTTATTATATTTACCTTGGTAGTATATTGCCAATTAGTTAAGTAAATAGTAATGATGTGTCACAAATTTTCTAACAGGATTACTTACTCTTCGCTGGTGGGATTAGAGTTAATTTATAGTGGATTGTAATGTACACATGTGTTTTAAAGTATACGTACCAAGACTAAAGTTCATTTATCAAGAACATGGAGGCAGAAAATACGTTGAATCAAAATGCCTCATTGTAAAGAATAGGTTAGTTGAAAAACAGTGTGAACTCCTGTGAATGATGACACTAAACTGAGAGCTTAGAGTTAAAGAGGAAGGAAGCAATAACTGGAAATCTTGACCAACACAGGTCAGCACTGTTCACACGTCGGTGACAAAACACCCTTGTTAAATGTCGCGGGTCCTCCAGGTGCATTCACGCAGGTGGTAATGGCTTTGCACTGTTGCAGAGGCCAGGGCAGCTGCAGCCCTTGGTAGGGCGAGCACGTGAGCGGGGAGGGGGTAGAGAGAGGGAGAGAGAGAGAGAATAAGCAGGCTCTATGCTGTCAGGGGGGAGCCTGACAAGGGGCTCGGTCCCACAAACTGTGAGATAACATCCTGAGCTGAAGTCAAGAGTCAGACTCTGAACCGTCTGAGCCTCTCAGGTGCCCCGATAGAGCAGAGTTTTAATAAAATTACTACACCGCTTTTATGAATGAGGAATTGTAGTTACGCTCCCTAACTTCTTACCTTACCGTTTAAGCTCAGGCTTTTGTGTAAAAAAGTTGTAACCCTTGAGGTGTGTGTCTTTCGTTGATAAGAACGGAATAAAGGGACTTGTGTTTTGTTGTCACTTTGGAGCTCGTCAGGAGGACCCTTGGGCTGGCTGTGGGCAGAGACGCTGTTTGGGAGACACTGATGCACGTGTCCTTCAGGCGGACCTGCCAACCCAGCACTCAAGTGCCTGGTCCCAGGTGCCGTCAGTTAGGGGTTCCCAGTCGTGCCGTCTCCCTCTGTGTCCCTGGGTGTCTGCTCTCTGAGACCTTCTTCCCGGTCACGCAGCAGGTGCCTGAGGGCCAGCCGGGAGTGAGCTGGTCTCCACGTCCGGGGTCTGGAACGTGTTTCCTGTTCACTTTGCTGCTTCTGGCGACAGGGCCCACCCCCACCCCCACCCCCAACCCCCCACCCCCAACCCCCAACCCCCCGAAGCCTGGCAGCGCGTCACCGATGAGTGTTCTCTGGCTCCTCTTGTCGCCTACGGTACATGCTGGTCGGGACCTGAACCCAGTCCTCCACCTGGATTACACTGATAGTGACATCATTTGAAAATTGGATTTTTAAAAGTCACATCCAAATCCGTGACTTGTATTTTCTAAAAACGGAAATATTACTGTCCAAGAACTTGACCCAGACTTTATTTCACTTTTTAAAAATGATGGCGAAACCCATGTAAGTTTGCCCTGTTAGCGGTTTTTACATGCGTTTCAGTGTTCCTTGTATGCGCACCGTTGTACGGCGGGCCCTCTAGGGCTTCTTCATCCCGCGTCCCTGGAAGTCACTGGAGGTCCGCGCTCCCTGGAGGACGAGTCTCTGGTCCCCCCAGCCCTGGCCCTGGCGGCCACTGTTCCGCCGTGTGTGTCTAGGAGTTTGACTGCCGTGATGCCCTCTTGTTACTGGAACCATGGAGTACTTGTCTCTTTATGTTGCTTCTCCTTGGTGGTTATGCCTTGTCCTCTGTGAAGACCTCAGTGGCCTTCCCTGTCTGCCGGTTCAGGTGCGTGACGGGAGGGAGAGAGGCAGCGGGGAGAAGCGAGTCCTCCAGCCCGAGGAGCGGCGTGGCCGCGTTCTGCACCACCGGACAGGAAGAGCCAGTCCTTGTGTTCCGTGCTAGGGCTGGTGGGATTGTTGTAGTTCTCTGGTGCTCTGTTACAAATCGTCTCAAATTTTGTGGCTTCCAACAACATTTGCCGTCTCCTAGCTTCTAGAGCGCGGGGATCTGCGTGTGACTTAGCTGGGCCTTCTGGCCCCGGGTCCCTCACCGTACTGCAGGCAAGGTGCTGGTGTGGCACCGCCCTCACCCGGAACCTCACCCGTGGCGGGTGGACCTGCCTCCAGGTTCACTCAGGTGGTTGCTGCAGGGTTCTGTTCCTCACTGGCCGTCGGATGGAGCCCTCCCTCAGGTTCTCTGCCACGGGGACCTCTCCGTGGGTCTGCTCGCGTTGTGGTGGTGGCTTCGTGGGAGGGAACGGGTGAGGGTAGGGGCAGGTGTGCTGGGTGTAGAGCGTGGGTGGTTGCCCTCCACCAAAAGAGGTGAATTGCTCAAGTTAGTTAGTCCCTTTCCTGGGGTTACCCGCGTCCAGTGACAGGTTGGGGTGAGGGCTCGGAACACGGGCTCTCTTCTCTCGGTTTGGGAATTCTCCAAGAGGCTGTTCCGGTGCGGGATTGACTAAGGCCTTCGTTCCACCTGCGTGCTGCCCCGTTAGTTCATTTCTCCTTCTGCTTAATCCCGTTTCTTTCACTCTTGTGTTTGGAAGCACTTCCCAGTAAACCTCGTACAAATAAATCCCTGCCTCCGAACCCATCTCCTGGGGTCCTGACGCACGACTCTGGGCGTTGTACAACCCAGCACGATGCAGGAGCCCTGCTGCCTTTGCGTGGCCGCAGGCGTGCGTGTGCGGGTCCAGAGTCCTTTCTCCCCGATAGGCGTCTGTGTGGCTCTGTGAATGATGCATTCTGTCTCCCCACTGCTTACTGAGACCGCATCTGGAGTAAGTGATCACCCCAAGCGGACCACATTCAGGTCATTGAGGGACCAGCCCCCACATCTCACCCGGGGCTTCTTAAAATGAAGGCTTCTGCCATGGTGAGCCGTTCTGATCTCTTGGGTTGCGGTAAGTTGGCCCGATCTACTACAGGGGCTCCTGTACACTGTTGCACTGTGGCACACTGCTCCAGGGCACTCTCGTTGTTGCAGGCGGTCTGCAGCGACCTTTGTTAACTGCGGTGGGGGGAGACCAGACCATCTCCAATAAGTCCGAAAACAGACGATAGAAGTATGAGAAACAAAACCATTACAGAACAAGATAAAGGAGAACAGCAAGGTAGAGAAGTGTTTATTAGGCACAAAAAACACACCTGGAGAAGGAAAAATCAGTAAATCTGACTATGTCAAAACTGAAAACTTAAATATTATGATAAGACAAAACCGTGGACTGGAAAGAGATCGCTCTATATTCTGATCTTCAGGATTTGATCTAGCACCTACACCAGCTTGTGCAAATCCGCAAGAAAAACAGCACCAAGGAAAAGGATTTGCATAAATAATAAACACGAGCGGGAAGCAAGCTGGTTGTCATGCATGTGAAACATACCTGAATTTGTAATCAGAAATACAGAGCTACAGGGAGATGACGTTTCATCAATCAGCTTGTCAAAAATCAAACTGTCCGAGAGACGCAAGTGTTGGTAAGGGTTTGGGGACACGGTGTACTTGAATGCCGGCACGAGTGAAGTTGTGTCAGCACTGGGGAACAAGTTGGTAGTATCTAGTCGGGTTGGAGAAAGTCTGGGACGTGTGTACAAGGAGACCTGAAGGTAAGGCACAGCGCTGTGCGTGATTTTTAAAAGGCCCATCAGCAAGGATTGATCAGTTAGGGTTGATACACTGGAACGTTATCCAGCAACTAACTGCACTATAGACACACGGTGAGATCTCAGAGATGGTCTTGAGTAGGAAAAGCAATTTGCAGAAACATCGAGTGTGGCGCTGCTCCCGTGAGTTAGCACAGACACTGTCCGTTCACAGCTGTGCGGCAGAGGGAGAGCTTTTTTAAAGCAGAGACTTGAAGAAATACATTAAAAGTCGCAACATTCTCAGTGGTACTTCACTTTGGGAAGGAAGAGGGGGCTGGGAAGCAGAAGCCTTTGCCTTTCCCCCTAACCGTCTGTTTCCAGGCACGTTTGGCTCATCTTCTGTCCTCCCCACAGTAAACTAAACCGATGACACAGCCACATCCACATCCACAGGCTTAGTATAGTTTTGCGTCTTGATCTCTGTGTCGTTGGACACCGTTGGTCATACCTCCGGTAGGGTCTTCTTCCTCGCCCGTGCGTGCCACGGCTCTGTCGCCGTCCCTCCTCAGCCTGCTGCTGCCTGCCTGCCTGCCTCTTTATCGCTGTCCTCCTCCCTCCTCCCTCCTCCCTCCTCACTCCTGTCCCCAAACGTCAGGGACAGAGTCTGCAACACAGAAGCCTCTCTCCCTTTCCGGTGGTGGCCCCCAGTTCTGTTCCCAGAGGTGACCACTGGCAGTAGCTTAATCTTCAGAAATCTGACTGCCCCCGACACACCATGTGCACACGCTGATGTGTGTCTGCACATATGACACAAGCATACACATGGTGTATGTTCTACACTTTTTAAAAATCACATGGCCTTTTGATATTTTGTTAGTTCAGTGTGATTTATATCTATCAACATGATAATATAGATCAGCTTTCTTTTTAACAGTTGCTTATTGTTAAGAATTAAGATTTTCATCTTGAAATGAGAGGTAACACCAAGAACAGGTGACCCTGAGCTCATTTCAGTTCTTGTTAATGAATACTTGTCGGTTTCCTGCCATTTACAAAGGTGGTGTTCTCTTGGGAGGTGTTGGGATAAATGTGGAGCACCATAGGTGAATTATCCTGTTCATCTGGCCAGTCAGACACATGACTCATGTTGATTGTGGAGGACTGAGGTCGGCATAGGGCTCCTGCTGAGATGGGCGGTCTCCAGGGTAGAGACGAGGTGGGGGTGGGGGGGAGGCAGAAGGAAGAAACGGAAGCCCGAGGGCTGGTTGGTCCCAGGAGGAGAGCCAGGCGGTGGGAGGTGCTGCATCCTCAGAAAGGAAGGGGGGGTGGGCGGCCAGCAGTGCCACAGCACGAGAAGAAAGTGGCCCTGTGAGGGGTGCTGCTGTCTAGCAGGACACCGGGTGGCTGCCGGAGGAAGAGTGGGGCTGGGGGACGTCGGGGCATCTGTGTGAACGGTAGTGGGAAACTTCCCGACACAGGCCATTTCCCTCATGGTCGGCTTTCAGTGAAGAGTGGCTGAGATTATTGGAATGTTGATTCCTGAGCGAGGAATTATTTTTATTACCTTCCTCAACATCAGAAGTGTTTGTTATTTGGAAGCACGCCTGTCTCATTTGTACTTCTTAGACTTTTTAAAAAATGATTTTTAATGTTTTATTTATTTTGAGAGAGGGAGAGAGAATGAGAGCGCATGCATGCTTGCAGCAGGGAGGGGGGGGAGAGGGGGGGGGAGGGAGGAAGGGAGGGAGGGGAAGAGGAAGAGGAAGAGGGAGAATCCCAAACAGGCTCCGCACCATCAGCACAGAGTCGCGCTTGGGGCTTGAACCCACGAACCATGAGATCTTGACCTGAGCTGAAACGAAGAGCCAGATGCTCAACCAGCTGAGCCACCCAGGTGCCCTGATTTGATTCTCATTTCAGAAATAAATAGAATGAGACAGTTATGTCCTTTGGAGGTGAACCATCTCCAGATTTGTAGGTTAAAAATCGGGAGTAATACTAAGTTTTGAGGTAAAAAACAGATACTTAAGTGATTTCACAGAGACATACAATTGATATCATTTCAGTTAATATAAAACGTGTGTGATTTTAACAAGCAGATACAGTTTCAGTTGGAAGTGAAATTTGCTTATGGAACTGGCCCCATGTGTTTGGAGCGCCATCAGCAGACTTGCTTTTCTGTGCTGAGGCTTTTTGTCTCTTTAGAATATATTTTATTCAGGGGGGCGGGGAATACATTCTTCTGTTTCTGCTGAAGAAGTCTGTGCTGTTAAAGCTGGGCTCTCGTGAATGACCCGATTGCCTGATTTCAGGTGTTTACTGACTCAGAGCAGTCGGTCCCCCGTGGAGCCTTCTTCTTTTTAAAACCTTGCACAGAAACCATTTTTAAAGGATTCTTTCGTGGTCTTGAAATTTCTTGGTCACGTCCTAGGGGAACAATTACTGAATTTCTGCACCCAGGTCTCTGTCAGTTCTGAGGGATTAATTGGCCTGGGACTAAGTTGGGCGTGGTCTGGCCTTTGGAAAAACGTTGCGATAACATCACCAAAAAATTATGATACCTGTTCTGTAACCACAAGTCTTGGTTTCAGTGACGTCTTTAGATTTTCCAGTACAACACGTGTGTCCGTTTGTGTGTCTGTGTGCTGGGGAGGGTGATCTACCCGTTTCGGGAGTGGCCTGCGGGAGGTGGTCTTGGTTAAGGCAATGAGCACAGGCGGGGCCGCGGGCGGGCCCACAGCAGAGCTTGGGTACGGTCAAACGTGGGTGATTGTGAGGTCGATCAATTCACTTGGGGCTTGAGAAGACACATGTCTGGTGTGACTTCGGTACACCTGGCTTCTTTGTTAGGGGTTTAAAATGACACCCTCGAATTTCCAGTCATCTTCCATTCAGGCTCTTCGTGCCCAGCACTGTGCTTGCCAGACAGCACAGGTCCACGGGTTTCTGGAGCAGCTGACCCGGTCCAGTAAGAATAGGTATCCTCCCTGCTCCCTCCCCTTGCTTCCCTGTGTACTCAGAGCACAAGGCGACTGAAGGAAAGTCCAGTCGTTAGACTTGTTTTTTTAAAACTTGAATCTGCTGTTTTTCTAACTTTATGAGCAGGAAGCCCTGCCCCTTATTAACTGTGTGACCTTGTCTCACTTTTCTCTATAAAATAGGGGAAACTCCTTCATCTGGTGATTACGAACATTGCGCGAGATAGGTTTGTAAACTTGCTTGGCACGTAAGTGCTGGGTGAGATGGTTGTTTTCATTTAGATGTGGTTCTTCTAGGCTCACGGAGGGCATGGCATGGGCCCGGCAGAGACGAAATAACAGGAATGTGCCGTTGGGGGCAGCTTCACAGACAAAATGGGTTTGGATGGAACCTGCAGGGTTGGATCAAATTCAACAGGTTGAAAGGGGTGGCGGTCTTAAGTTGTTTCTCTGAATATTCTTAAATATTCACAAATTTCCAAATCAATTGGCTTGAAAGTGGTTCTTCAGTGTTTGACTTCAGATGTAATTAATATAAGTTGAAAGACATTTGGGATATTGAAAACAATCTAAATTAGGGAAGTATACTACGGCTTTCTACGCTGATGGAAAGAAATCTTCTGTGTCTGTACTGTCATCCAGTATGGTAATCACTAGCCATATTGAGCACTTGAACTGAATTTTAAATTTTATTTACTGTCATTTAAACCTGAAATAAAACGGCCATATGCGGCTGCCATGTTGGAGGAGCACAAAAGTGAGCTTAAAATGAAATGAAGAATTCGTTTCCAAAGAAATAGAATACAAATAAAAATTTCTAATCAGTTAATTCTTTTGTGATTTGTAAATTCATCATGTGACGCTCTTTGCTTTGTTGTAGGGTCTCCAACTGAGAAACACGGCACTGTTTCCCTGCACTCTACCCACCTATCGCTGGACTTCTGTCGTAACAAGTTGGCAGACACTGGCTGGAAGTGGGCTGCGATAGAACATGCCAGTATCAGTGCTGACACAAGAGCCTAACAAGTGCCAACTTACAGATGATTACGCATTTTGAATTCTAATGAACTGTTTTAACCTTCAGGAAGAATTGTAAAGACCTGTACATAGCACAACATGATCCGGATAATATATATACTATTCATGTACATCCACAGATACACCTTGTACCAAATAATGCTTTCTTGTAGTAGAATAAGAATCGTGTAAATTCTAAAAGATTTTAGCAGGTTTTCTTTCCCTATTCATTGTTTCTTATCAGTTTTAAAAGACTCCTTAAAGCATGTCAGATGAAAAACAATTAGGATTACAAGTTTCCATTTAATTTCCTTTAAACCATTGAGGCTTCATTAAACTCTTTTCACTTACTAAACTTTTGTATCTTCTTTGTTTTGACACACTCCCCTTTGCTTTTATCTCTTCTATCTGCCAGAAAGTTTTCAAATCAATTAGTTCCAATACTGAAATACTTAATAAGCAACTACTTGATTTTTAATGATGACTTCAGAGGAGTGGTCATCACCAGGTGCTTTGTCCTTTTGTACCCTAGTTGTACCGTCTCTTGGGTTGGTTGTAGCAATAACATGTTTTGGCTGTTGAGAGCTCTTGAACTCAGTCATTATCCCTGAGAACTAAAAAGAGTCAGTTCAGAATCCAACTTAACTGAAATTTGCCCCACATGGTGCAGAAGTCTGGTTTGGTTTTGCTTTTGCCCCCCAGTTCCCTGCCGTTAAGGTCGGGTGGATTACGGTGTGCGCTGCGCAGGCTTTCTGCGTCACTTGCAGGTTCGCGAGGACAGACGCTGTTGACCCCGTGTCCCCCTCTCCTGAGCCCTTCGTGTTTCTTTGCCTCTACTCTTCTATACTGCAGGTTTTTTCTCACTTATTGTACAAAGAAATTGCGATGTATATTTTCATGTAATTTGATTTTGGAATTCTGTCACCTTATGTAGTGAGTTCTTCCAAAATACAATTTTTTTCCAATAATTGTCAAGTTGTTGGCTTTTATTGTATTGAATGAAGGTTATAATACTGAATGCCAGAGAAATGCAGTTTAGAAAAATCTCAGGTTGATTCCTTATGCAAACAGACTTATACTTGAAAATCCCTTGGCCGTGGCAGTGGATGTATTGGGCTCTATCTAGGTTCTTATGTGGATCTCAAAGCACTACAGGGGTGTGAATGCTTTGCTGTTTGACATATAGATTCTGTCACTGACATAGTGCACTTGGATTTTATTAATGTTTGAGCATAAGCATATTTCATATCATGTTTTCTAAAACAGCTTCAGGAAATGATGAAGTGGACGTGTGCAGTGTTAACGGCAGGCCCAGGTTCCTCTATGTTGGGTGTGAGGTTGGGATTGGGAAGTAGTAGTTGGCCTGTAAGAGACAGAACTCGAGACGGTACCAGATGGGACACAATTCTGTGAGAATTGGTGCGTCTCTGCTCTGTGGGGCTTGGAGAGACGCTTTGGCAGAGAGTGAAGGGATCCCTATGAGTAGCCCCATCCTCTGTGGACTCTGCAGGTCCTTTTTGAAGCAGAAGTAAAATGGTTGAGGATGTAGACACAGTAGAGAGTGATTTTTCTAAACACCTGTCTGTTCCCCACTCTGAAGCATTATAAAATCCCATACATGTGTAATTGCTGAGTGTGAAAATTGTTTGATTTGATTTACTGCAGCCGGTTTTCTTCGAGAACTTCATTTGGGACTCCCCCCCACCCCCGACCCCAAAATTCTAAAACTTGTTGCCCCAAAGTGCTGGTAGTGCACACGCGCCTGGGATTTGAATGCAGTCCCTCTTACTCTTACATCAGAAACTGTCCACATGGTGGCTGCTTGTGGCAGAATGGAGTCTGAACTTTGCTCTCCCGTTGCTGTGATTCTGCTAGTGATCTGTCAAGTTAAAACCTGGGACTTGACTCTTCAGGGAGCGGCAAATGACCTAGTAACTCAGGGACAACTCTTACTGAACTTTAAGTGCCACTTAAATGCAGGTACCTTGGAGTAACCATGTGTGTTTTGGGGCTAGATCCTGGGGAGTCAAAGGGGGAGCCAGGAACAAGGGCCCCTCCCTTCCTGCTCTTTTCCACCCGGCGCCCTGGCGTGCTGCATGTGGACACACAGGCCTCGGGGTGGGGGGGGGGGGGGGTGTTGTGTGTGACTTCTTCTCTGCCAGGGGCGTCACCTGTGCCTTTCCCTGTGTTCATCTGACAGTGTGAACTTAGCGCCTCCATATTTGATATTAAACCACTCTCAGGTGACACTGATCCAGGTGGCTTTTGCCCCACCAGTGCCTCATCACTAGTGTGAGGTGAGTCCTCTCTGCTCTAGGAAAAGGATTTTCTCCCTAACTCTGTGCCAACTGTCAACAACATCTACACAGTCTTACGGGTTTTAGGACTGTTGGCTGTTTCCTAAATTGATTCCAAGTTCTTGTAAAGGCTTCCAGATTTCAGTCTGTGCTCATACGGGATGTATGATCTCAGTGGCTTTCTGGCCTCCTTCCGGGAGTTTAAAATCCATGAGAGATTGGTTCCCTTGTCATTACGAGGCACTCTCTCTGTGAGGGTATTCCACTCGTTCTGTGATCACGTGGGTGTCCTGGTATGCTTAATGGCCTTCATTCTCGGTCGTGAAATTTTATTTCATATGCTCACCACCCTCTACGAATCTGCACACTTGGGGTTGTGGTGCCTGTGGATCTATTTTTGCCCCTCTGGTCTCCAGTTGGTGGAATTGCCTTCTTTGTACTGCCACTTCTCAGCATCTCTGAAATCTGACATAATGTTGCGTCATTCCAGTTTTTTGGTTTTTTTTGTTTGTTTGTTTTTTTTTTTTTAGTTCTGTAACTTGTTGATTGTATTTAACTATGTGAGTTCTGTTGTGATGTTTGCTGTATTGTAAAGCACCTCCATCGTGTGGTGGATGCTGTGTAAATCAATAAATGATCACTTAGAGGCTGTATCACGAGCTATTTTGGTTTTAGGATGCAGGTCTCAAAAGCAAGTTGTGGGATTCTTTCGAAACAGCACATGATACCAAAAGGTCCACGAGGGAATCTTGATAAAGGACTTTTAAAACTTCATTTAAACAAGGAACCAGAGGGTGGGAAGTTGACTTCTGACCTGCTACAATGGTCTTAAGATTTCCAGTACGGGGCCAAGCAGCATCTTTCACCAGCCAGGTACCTGCTGATGAAGGGCCTTGAATGAAACGAGCATGTGTTAGCGTGTTTCGGGGACTTTGTCTTTAGCTTGAAGCGGCTCTACCACAGACATGAGCTAGAAGGCGGGGAACCCAGACCTGAGCGTGGACCGGAAGAGCCCACGGGCACCACCTCAAGCCCACCGCCTTCCCTCCTCCACACGGATGGGCGAACGTGGCTCCAAGTAGCACCAGGCTCACTTAGCAAGTTAGTGTAAAAAGGGGCAAGACCGAGCACTTTCTCCCGCCCTTAAAAGGGTGTCCCTGTCTACCTTTCTACCCTGTGCCCTCACGTGGAGTTCACGTGGATTAACAGTGTGAGGTAGTGTTTGTGGTGATAAATGTTGCCGGTGGCCGCCAAGGCCTCCTCCTTGCAACCTGAGAAAAGAACAAGAAGCCAGATCTCTTAATGAGAGCTGAGTTAGAAACAAGAAGAAAATCCTCCTTGAAAGCAGTCCGGGGAAGGTTCGGGGTCATTTTCAGAGTTTAATTTTACTGATAAAAAATTTTTCTGGAGGACTGGAAGCCCCAACAGGGTTCAGTTTGCAGAGAAAATTATTTCCAGGATAAGCTACTTTTGGTTGCTCTGTTTCAGATGTGTGTAACATGACTGCCAAGGTAGGGGTGACTTTTTTCTTTTTTGGTCTCATTTAGTCTGCATGCCCCACTGAGCCATAGTGAAATGATGAAAGAAGTCCGCTTCCTGTTCACACAGGTGGAATAAATCAGAGGAGAAGGAAGAAGCTTTCACAAAAGGCAGCAGACACAGCTTAGACCTAGGAGCTGCTCAGAGAATCCTAGGCAAGACCCTTGATATTTCCCCCTTGCCGGCAGCATCCATTAGGAGGAAGCATGAGAGCGCTCCGTGTGCCCAGCAACACCTCGTTTGTTCCCAAGGAGCACCAGAAACCGTATTCCTACTGATGGAGCTTGCACTTTATGGCAGGCTGGTGCAAGGCGCATTCTCACAAGGGTCCTCCAAAGTAGTAGTTTCTCATGAGGAAAACGGGTTCGGATCAGCGTGGCAAGACTGCAGAGCGAGTACGTTTCTGGCGAGGATTCGGTTCCAGGGCCTTGCTTCCTCGCTTCTGTGCTGGGTGCCGCTCCCTCCCTGGCAGGCGGTTCTTCCTTCCCAAGGTCACCCGGGGGCGTACGTGTTGAGGCCCGTACTGGAACCTAATTCGCTGGCCCACGGGTCCAGTGGTTCCCTCCCTTCCCCTCTCTACCAGGACCTGGCACCTCCTCCTCGGGAAGAGCCTGTGCCCTTGTGCCCTAGGCGGTCTGTGGTGACCCTTCACGAACCTCATGTTCCCCGTCCCGGACAGCTCCATGCCGAGTTCCTCCTTATCTGAGCAAAACCCGAGTCACATCTAAAGTGAACCATGTTCAGGCGCTCAGACATCTTGCCTGACCTTGTGAGCTGCCGGGAATCCTGTCGGGTGCTGGAGTTCAGTCTGATGCTTTGTTTCACAGGCCCTGTAGCTCAGGGGTTTCCAGCCAGAAGGAGTCCCCTTGGAAGACAAGGGCCCAGATCAGGTCAGAGATGGAGTCCTGGTACCAGCATCTCTAGGAGGAGGGCTCTCACCTCTGAGAGAAGGCTTGGTGAGGGCAGGTCATGGTCATGACAAGGAGGCAGACAAGCCCTTGAGTTGACGAGGCCCCTTAGGGGAGCTTTAATTCGCTGCAGGCATCTAGTCCAAGCAGGCGGGAAGGGCACAGATTTGTTTCTTCCTGCATGTGTGCTGCTCTCCCTGGTTTCCATCACGTTCTCAGGGGTTCGTGACCCTCCGGATGTCCTGTCCCCCTGTAGAAACTGCTGTAGGACCTGAGAGGGCAGCTTGCAGGGTCCTGGCCTGATCAACACAGCAGGTCAGTTGCAGAGCCCGATGTGAACCCCATCCCCCTGACTGCTGGTGTAGCTCGTGGCGGGAACGACTCCTCAAACATACCAAGCACCTGCTGCGTGTCACATGCCAGGGTGGTGCTGGTGGGACAAAGACACGTGGTCTGATGCAAAAGCAGGCACCGGCTGTGGCAGAGTCCCCCAGCACTTTTAGGTCATCGGTAGGGCACGCAAAGCAGACGAGCTTGGCAGGCCACACTCAGCCCAGTGGCTCGCCGTGTGGCACCTCTAAACCACTGTTGACAGACTAGGAGGCTCTGAACCATGGCAGCTCAGTAGCCTGGCAAATTCTCCCCTGCCCACGTGCCGCCCTAGCTGGACATCATGTCCCTGAGCACACCACTGCCCTGACACATTCGCCCTCTCCCCTTCCATCCCCTGGGGACCTCAGCCAGAACTCCTCCCCCTTCCTCAGAACCCGAACCCTGGGACGGTGTGGACTCCACATTCCTCCTCTGCCAACCTACAGATGCTAACCCTCCGTAGCACTCAGGCTTCTCCCCCTTCGGACGCTCCCCCTCTGCTGTTCTGACCCCTCCTCTAACCCACGCTTCTTCCTCAGCTCTTGTCCCCGGTCACTGCTTCCCCTGCAGTCCTGGATGCTTCTAGGAATGGGGACCATCAGCCTTCCTTGGATTCTCCTCTGTATGACAGTCTGTTTAGAAGGGTCTCCTGCTGTCTGCTTGCGATAGCCTTTAGCCCTCTCTCCTGCTGTTGGTCACCCCATGTTCCCTGAAGGCTTTGGTTCCTTGGCTCCCTACCTGTCCATCCCAATACTGAATCTGGCCGGCTTCCCGGCTTCTCGCTTTCACTGCGCTGGCGGGTTCCACGCCCCGTCCTGGGCCGTGTCAAGCCCCAGCACTACTGAACATAGGAGTCCAGTTTGCCACCCCAACAGGGCCCACCCGCCTCCTCCACATGGCCGAGACCCAGGTTTCAGGTTTCATGACCCCTACTACACCAGCCCCTGCGGTCTGCACCTGAGTTGCCTTCGCAACGCACTCCCCGCCTGTGTGGCAGGAGACCCCGGGCACCGGGGGACACGGTCATCTGCACTCTCAGCGCCTGCAGCCAGGCGGGGTTCTGCTCGGAGGGTGTCCGTCCACACGCACAGGAGACACGCGGGGCAGCCCCTCTGGCCCGACGCCTCTCCCAGATCTCTCGGCTCTCTCCGGTCCCGTGCCACCAACTGATGTCATCGAGCGGCGTCCTGATGTCTCTCCGCCTCTTCCGTCCGTCTGCCTGCACGCTTGTCCTTGGTCCCAGGGATTTACCCGAGTAAGCCCCTGCCCCGGGGTCCGCAGTGGGGTCTGCAGGGAGGCCTGGGGTGTGGTGCGCGGTGGGGTCCAGAGTGAGCTCCGCGGTGGGGTTCCCGGTGGGGTCCGGGGTGGGGTCCGCGGTGGGGTCCGCGGTGAGGTCCGGGATGGGGTCCGCGGTAGGGTCCGGGGTGAGATCCGAGGTGAGGTCCAGAGTGAGCTCCTCGGTGTGGTCCGCGGTGGGGTCCGGGGTGGAATCCCGGGTACGGTCCGCGGTGGGGTCCGCAGTGGGGTACGGGGTGCTGTCGGGGGTGAGGTCCGCGGTGGGATCCGGTGTGCAGTCCGCGGTGGGGGTCCGCGGTGGGATCTGGGGTGCAGTTCCGTGTGGGGTCCGGTGTGGGGTGCGCGGTGGGGTCCAGGTGCAGTCCGCGGTGCGGTCTGGCGTGGGATCCGGGGTGCGGTCCGCTCTGCAGTCGTGTCCGGTGTGGGGTCCGCGGTGGGGTCCGCGATGGTGTTCGGGATGGGGTCTGGGATGCGGTCCGCGGTGTGGTCCAGAATGCGGTCCGGTGTGGGGTCCGCGGTGGGGTCCGTGTGGTGTCTGGGGTCCGGTGTGCGGTCCGGGGTGAGGTCTGCGGTGGGGTCTGGGGTGGGATCTGGGGTGCGGTCCACCGTGGGGTCAGGGGTGGGGTCCGCGGTGGGGTGCGGGGTGGTGTCCGGTATGGGGTCCGCGGTGGGGTGCGGGGTGGGGTCCGCGGTGGGGTGCGGGGTGGTGTCCGGTGTGGGGTCCGCGGTGGGGTGCGGGGTGGGGTCCGCGGTGGGGTGCGGGGTGGGGTCCGCGGTGGGGTGCGGGCTGGGGTCCGCGGTGGGGTGCGGGGTGGGGTCCGCGGTGGGGTGCGGGGTGGGGCCCGCGGTGGGGTGCGGGGTGGGGCCCGCGGTGCACTGCGCAGAGGGTCTTCTGAACTCCGTCCGCGGTGGGGTCCGCATCGAGTCCCTGGCCCGGTTCCCGCCTCCTCTCCCGCAGCCTCGGCCCCTGCCCGTCGCCCACGCGCCGCGAGACCACAGAGTCACGCTCTCGACGCCTCCCCGCCAGGTTTCTCCAAGGAGCAGGGTCCGCTCGCCGTGTGCATCCCGTCCAGGGCCCTTCCTGGGCCGCGGCCACGGTCGGCCGCCGGCGCGCACCCGCGCCTCGAAGGTGTGAGGAGCGGAGAGGCCTCCGCCCGCCGGCCGCCGCCCGCCCGCGCTCCCTCCGCCCTCCCGCTTCCCGAGACTCTCGCGAGACCCGCGGCCTCGGGTTCGCGCTGCCCCGCTTGCGCGGCGCACTTCTCGCGAGGCTGCAGCAGGGCCGGCCCGACATGGCGGAAGGTAGGGTGTGTGGGGGGCGGCGCGGGAAGGCGCGCAGCGGTGGCGGCGCTGCAGGCCGGGGCGACCGGGCCTTGCGCGGGCCGGCCGGCCGGCCGTGCTCGCAGGGCCGCGGCGGGGCTCGCGGGCCGTCCTGCCCCGCCTGTGTGAGGGCCGCGGAAGGGCTGGCGGGTGGGCGTCCTGAGCGCGGCTGCCGAGGCGACGCCCCTCGGGCGCCCCCCACCCCGCGGGCCGCGGCGGCTGCCGGGTGGGGGCCGGGCGGGGCGCGGCGGGCGGCCCTAGGGACTCGCCGCGCCGGCGGGGACGTCGGCTTCTCGGGAAACCGAAACTGCTGTCCTGGCACGTCCCGCATCCGGCCGGGCTGGGCTCGGTGCGCCGGCCGGGAGGCTGCCCCCGGGTGGCGGAGGGGCCGGCCAAGGTCACGCCGCGCGGACCTCCGCCCTGTCGCCTGTCCTCGGGTCCTTCCCTTCTCCTGGTGCGCTCTTTAGGGCGCTGCGGGCCGGCGATGGGGCCTCTCTGGCGCTGCCTCCCCGAGCCCAGCAGAATCGGAGCCCTCCTTGTCAAAACCGGGTCGTGCAGGTGCAGGTGCGGGGCGAGAGGCCAAGATGGGCACCGTCGCTTCGCCCATTAGCCTCATTGTCGGAGGAAAATGCTCCTTTTGTGCTTCACGCTTAACGAGTGACCGCGGTGTGCTGGTCCTGAGCTGAGCTTTGTCTGAATCCATCTTTCCTTGGATCTTAAAATTGGGCGGCGCATGGCAGTTTGCAGGCTTTTCTCATTTTGGACTAGACTTGCGCACAACCTTGTGAAGGAGGGCCGCGTGTGTGTTACTTACACTTCGTGGACAGAGAGACTGGGGCCAAAGCTGTGGAGACGGCCGGGACTGGCACCCGGCTTTTGCCTTGGGTCTTTACCATGTTCGACGTAGTAACTCGAGGCGAATATCGAAGGCAGAAGAGGCATAAAAAGCAGAAAGAAAGTGCAGGTATCCCACGAAGCTGGTTTTTGTTTGGGTGAATCACAGGATGTTGGGCGCAGGCAGCCAGTGGAATGGAAGGGCAGGATAGACGGCAGGAGGAAGGCCTTAAGTGGGTGCTTCTGTGCTGGAAGAGAAGTGGGGAGTGTTGGGGAGCACCTTACCAGGCTGCAGGCTTAGCACTCAGCAGGTTTGCTGAGCACCTGCTCTGCTGTGCAGTCAGGTTCCAGCCACGGGGATCTCCTGCAGGCCGAGTGTGACGATCGGTCATCTTGCAGGCGCCTTGAGGGTCGTTTAGCTAGCGGAGGATGCACCTGACCCAAAACGTCCTTTCAGGGTTACATTGGCAAACAGATCATGGGTAGGTAAGAAGCATAGGCATGGGGTTCTGACTTACAGTTTTTCTTGTGTTCCAGTTTGTTCTGGTTGCAGCTTTTGGCAAACAATGTTGCAAAACTTCCGCTAGGAAGAATGACTGAAGCATTCTAGTCCAGTTAGCCCCTTGACCTGAAGGTGTGCGTTTTGTGGAAGAGGGCAAGTGTAGCTAGAAAGGGCTTCTCCTTGCGTGTTGTTGTTTAATGCTGCTTGTATCTTAATCAGAATTGGTCAGAACTGTCCACGCTTGTTCTGAAATACTCATTTAAATGTAAACAAATAGCAAGAATCTCTGGCCTGTAACAGGTGGATTATCTGTGAGCACATCCTATGGGAACTTCCTGACAGTGGGTTTTGTTGGTGCTGCGAGTGCGTGAACACGCGGGAGATGGGGCCTCGGAATAGTAAATCGAACCTGGAGGGACGGAGCACACACTCTTCTTGCAGTGTGACTCTTTGAGAAACCGACCTTTTTCCCTTCCATCTGTCCGCGGGTATTGGTTTGACCAGAAATATTTAGCTGAAATCTGTCCTGAAACTGGTTTCCATTTCCGCTCCACGCGTGTAGCTGTAGTGCTGATTTAAACTTGCTTCGTCACTCAAACAAGTCCTTCCGGCTTTGCTTTTTCTCCTTGATTGTGCTTACTCACAGCCTCCTTTTACAGCTGCCAGCGTTCCCTTTAAAACATCAGTCAGATCCCATCCCTTTCACTCCTCTCCATACACCTGCCCTGCACACCCCCTCTCCACTCCCGTGGCTGGCTCTCCATGATCTTAAAATATCTTCCAGAGCCTTCCAGTGCCTGTTCCAGCAAGGTCTGCCCCCGGTTAGTAGAGCAGCCTCGTCCCCCGCGTCTTCTCAGCCACCGTGCTCCAGCCACGCCAACCCTCGCTGTTGTTTGTGCGTTCCCAGCATGCTTCTGCGCCTCCATCTCCGTCCTTGTGGCCCCCACAGCCTGGCACGGTCTCTCAGTTTCTGCACACAGCTAACTGATCTATTTGGGTGTCTGTTCGGTTCTCACCTCTTTGGAGATCTTCCTTAGTTATTTTTTAAATTGCTTTACTAGAATATAAACCTCACGAGGGCGGGGACTTCTGTCTTGTTCACTGCTGTCTCTCCCGACTTGGAATCACACATCGGAAGGAACCGTCGATCTATTGAGCGTCATTTACCGGACGGACATCAAGGGGAGTTGCCTGGATACATCCTTCGTCTCTTGGCAAGGAAGCTGGCTGGTCCAGCTTTTAACGTGCTCTGAATAACATTAGTCTGCCCGGAGCTCCCTAACCTACTTCTCACCCAGCCCAGCCTGTTTAAGTTTTAGCAGTTGAAGTGTAATGCTTCGAGCTCAGTCAGCTCAGTCTGCAGTCGGACGAGGGTTTGAACCCTGGTGTCACCAAGCTGTGTCCATGGGCAAGCTACTTAACTGCTCTCGGTCTCTGTTTCCTCACCTTCAAAAGAGGGGTCATTTCTGTCTCAAAAGTAACTGAGGGAGGATCAGAATAAATGGTACAGGAAGGACACTTGCAGCCAGTGCCTGACATTTTGACCCTGACTTGCAGCCTGTTTCTTGGTCTCCTGTTGAACGGGCTCCCTTCCTTCCTCAGCAAAATGAAGGTGAAAGTTGGAAAAAAATGTAATGGTTTATTAAACAGAAAATTGATCATGGACTTTTATTAGCTTACTGGAATTTGGTCAGGAATATATTCTTGACAACAATGCAGTTAAGGCGAAGACATTGAATATTCTGGACAATCACTGGCCAATACAGTAGTCACCAGCCACATATGACTACTTAAGTTTGATTAAATTAAGTAAAAATAAAAATTCAGGGGCGGCTGGGTGGCTCAGTCGGTTAAGCGTCCGACCTCGGCTCAGGTCATGATCTCACGGCTCGTGGGTTCGAGCCCCGTGTGGGGGGCTCTGTGCTGACAGCTCGGAGCCTGGAGCCTGCTTCGGATTCTGTGTCACTCTCCCTGTCTCTGCCCCTCCCCTGCTCGTGCTCTGTCTCTCTCTCTCTGTCTCTCAAAAATAAATAAACATTAAACAAAAATTTAAAAAAAGATAAAAATTCAGTTCCATAGTCACAGCAGCCCAATTGCAGGTGCTTCGTAGCCGTGTGGTTTGGGGCTCCCACCCTAGCAGACGGCACAGATGAACAGGACACTTGCATCATTCCAGAAAGTGCTGTTGGCTAGCACTGTTCCAGAAAATGCTTCATCAGTATAGGCTGTAGAAATAGGGAAACAAGAAACTGCTCTCTTTTCAGTTTTCTAATTTATCCCTTTGCTTCTTAGTTTACTCATTCAGCAAGTGTCTGTCCCAGGCCTTTGACAATTATGTACCCTCTGGAGACCTCTCAGCCTCTGTCCCTTTCTGTACCATTCCTGCCTGTTTTCTGCCTTCCCTTTTGCTTGCTTCTGTCACCAGCAGTGCCTGTTCCCTTTCTCCTTGAGCTGTTTTTTTTTTCCCCCACAAAGAAAGTTCGGGGCTCCTGGCCAGCTCAGTCGGTAGAGTGTGTGACTCTTGGTCTTGGGGTTCTAAGTTTGAGCCCTGCATTGGGTGTAGAGATTACTTAAAAATAAAATCTTTAAAAAGAAAGAACGGAAGGAAGGAAGACCCGTTCACTGCAGTGACCGTGGATGTGCCGGGAGAGAGATACAGGTTCAGTCGCTGGCAAGGCAAGCTGCTGTGGTCGAGACATGGTCATGATGATTGACACCATGCCCAACAGAATGAGAGTTCCTAGGGTCAGTGTCTCTTGCTGAATGGCGGTAGGCCAAGGGCCTGGGGCATTTATCGAACTCTTACCTGGCAAGCATGGCGGGGTGGAGGATGGGATGAGTTTGGAGGGGAGGGTGGGGGGAGGGAGTGGCGGCGTTAGAAAAGAGAAGCCAGACCTAGAGCTTCTCCCCAGGAGTTCTGCAG
The DNA here is from genome assembly GCF_046562875.1 of Panthera onca. Lineage (NCBI taxonomy): Eukaryota > Metazoa > Chordata > Mammalia > Carnivora > Felidae > Panthera > Panthera onca. The sequence goes on along the minus strand of NC_138352.1, from coordinate 16,771,641 downwards.
TCCAGGAGGGAGGTGAGAAGCAGGCACAAGAAACTGTACTGAAGGAAGTATGGAGTGGCAGGAAGCATGTTTGGGGAGCTCAGGGCAGGCCTTAGCTGTGATTTGGAAAACCGAGCTCTCGGGGAGACGGGAGTGGGGAGCGGTCACTCTTCGTGATGGAAGGAATGGCCGGAGAAGTGTGTTGAGGGGCAGGTGATGAAGGGATGGGTTAAGCGCTTGGGTTGTACCCTGTTGGCCATGGATAGTGACAAGGTGGTGGCACCACTAGAACCCTTGGAGGCGCGTGGCATGTCTGCAGGGGAGAGGGTGACCTGGGAGGAGGGGGCTGGCGCAGCCTGCGGCGAGCCCTTCGGCAGCTGGCGAGAACTGATAGGAGCGACGTTGACAGAAGGCACGAAAGACAGGACTTCTGAAACCTGTTTGCATGTTGACAAGAGACGGAGTAAAGATGACTCGGATTACGGCTGGGCTGTTAACCGGAGGAGGAAGAGCAGGTTCGAGGACCAGCGTCTGGACCTCAGGTTTGGACACACTTCGCCGTGTCCGGCGGCTATGTCTTCGCAAGGAGTTAGAAGCGTTTGCAGTCAGACTGGCATTTGGGTGAGAATTAGTTAGCTAGTATTTACCGAGTGTCCCCGTGATCAGGGCTGGACAGAGTGAGGTTTCGAAAGACGTATGTCATGCCACTGATTTGTGGCGTTTGTGACAAGATTTCACAGAGCTGGGTTACATTCAGGGAAGTGTATCTCCTTCCTCTTGGGCGCAAGCCACTGTGCTGGGGTGACAGTCGCAGCCTTAACGGGACTGTGGAGCGGACGGGGCGGCACAGCCTCTCAGCAGCGCCTGCCTGTTGCGCTTTGCGGTCACTGATTTTCTCTTGGTTGACGACTGACAGCACCACCGTCCAGCCACATCGTCAAGCCAGTGACCTGCATTCGGTCACCAAACCTGTGCGGCTCTGACGAGTTCCTCTCTGCCGCCGCGCCTCCATCCGTGCGCACTAGTGGCTGTCAACACGGAGAACCCTGTGCCCTAGAGTCCCCGGGAGCTTTTAAAGACCCAGGTTTGTGCATCCCTCAGCTTCAGTGCACAGCAACATGCCCCACAAAACGTCTCTCTCAGGCTGAGGCAGTATTGAATAAAACATGGTTTCATTGAATCCGTTTTTATGTTTTTATTTTTTTAATGCTTATTTGTTTATTTATTTATTTGGGGTGGGGGCAGAGACACAGAGAGAATCCCTAGCAGGCATGGAGCCCAACACGAGGCTCGATCTCGACTGTGAGACCATGACCTGAGCTAAAGTCAAGAGTCGGATGCTTAGCTGACTGAGCCCCCCAGGCGCCCGTAACAGTTTACTAGATATGTATGTGTGTGTGGACCCACCTATCCACGTGGAGATACGTGGTGCGTGTGTGTGTGTGTGTGTGTCTGTGTGTGTGTGTGCGTGCACATATAAATACATGTATGTTAAGGTAATCTTTCCTACCTAAGGAGTCCTGGTTAGTAACTTTCATCTGTAACTGGAGTAAAAGGAGGTTTTATTTTATTCATTATTTAAAAAATTTTTATTTTAGTTTTTAAATGTTTATTCATTTTTGAGACAGAGAGAGTGTGTGCGAGTGGGGAGGGGGCCGAGAGAGAAGGGGACAGAGGATCCGGAGTGGGCTGTGCACTGACAGCAGAGAGCCCTATGTGGGGCTCAAACTCACGAACTGTGAGATCACCACCTGAGCCAAAGTCGGACTGTCCACCGACTGAGCCCCCCGGGAGTCCCCGAAGGAGTCTTTAAAGCAAACTTTGGTTAAATAATGGCTTTTGGACTTTGTCAAAACATTCAAGTTATGACCATTACAATTGCTAGGTTTTTTTAAAGGGCAAAAAGTCAAAATATTAGATATCTCTTAGCACCATCATATTTTTGATGATATCCAGACGGTGGAAGAGAGAGAAGTAGGAAGGTGCAGACTGGAAGGGGTACCCTGGCCCTGACTCTCCCTTTGTGTGCTCAGGTGGTAATGACCTCTTTGCCTTTTCCTTTCCTATAGGGTATATTGTGAATCTGAGTTCCCAACAGTAAATATACTCACTTATTTCATATTCTGTACTAAACAGTTGTCCTACATTTAGCACTTAAAATTTTTTTTTAACATTTATTTATTTTTGAGACAGAGAGAGAGAGAGCATGAACAAGGGAGGGTCAGAGAAAGAGGGAGACACAGAATCTGAAACAGGCTCCAGGCTCTGAGCTGTCAGCACAGAGCCCGACGTGGGGCTCGAACCCACGGACCGCGAGATCATGACCTGAGCCAAAGTCGGATGCCCAACCGACTGAGCCACCCAGGCGCCCCGTTTATCACTTTTTTAATGTTTTTTATTTTTGAGAGAGTGCAAGAGGCAGGGGGAGGGGGGTTGGGCAGAGAGAGGAGGACAAAGGATCTGAAACGGGCTCTGTGCTGACAGCAGTGAGCCCAATGTGGGGCTTGAACTCGCAAACCATGAGATCATGACCTGAGCCAAAGTCAGACGCCCAACCCACTGAGCCACCCAGGTGCCACTAATTTACTACTCTGGATTAATGAATGGCTACTAACCCCTGTTAGAGAAAATTCCCATGTGCATTGGGACAGGTACAGAAAAGTCATAGTGGTGGTAATTTACCACCAGTGAGGAACTTATCTGTTTTAATGCCAAGAAAGATGATAGCATTTTCTGAGTTGATATTTTGATGTAGAAAACCTGAAGATACGCCTGAAGCAAAAATTATTCTTGAAGTCCTCAAAACAGGATGTTACCACAGTTTTATAATTATTTTTTCTTTTAGCTAATGGACATAAAGAGTAGAGATAAAGTCACTTAGTCATTAAAGAATTATACAAGAACACTAATTCATTGGTAAAATTGAAGCTGGAGTGTAAGAACCATAGAAGTATGATGATCGGAAATATCAGTATTTTGTTCATCTAAAAAGACTTGATAAGCACAGTTTGGTTTATTTTATTTATTTATTTTTTAAGAATATTTATTTATTTATTATTTTTTTAATGTTTATTCATTTTTGAGAGACAGAGATAGAGCATGAGCAGGGGAGGGGCAGAGAGAGAGGGAGAGACAGAATCCGAAGCAGGCTCCAGGCTCTGAGCTGTCAACACAGAGCCCGATGCGGGGCTCGAACCCATGGACCGTGAGATCATGACCTGAGCCAGAGTCGGACGCTCAACCGACTGAACCACCCAGGCGCCCCCGCAGTTTGGTTTAGAATTGGAGTAAGCAGAGGGGCATAGAAATTGCATTTAAGATGGGGAATGGGCTGAACACATTTAGTTCCTGCTTAATGAATTAATAATGTGTTTGCTATCCTGATATTGGAGCTGAAATTAGGCAGCATGGAACAGTGGCGTGAACATTGGCTTTGGCTTAAGATCTTAAATCTTGGGTTGGCCTCCTGCTAATTGTAGAATTTTAGGCAATCCACTTAACCTAACTGAATTCTGTTTGTTAAGGACTGTGCTATTTGATATATGTTGGTCAGACTATGAGATGATGAAGAATTAAGTGGTATAGGAAATGTCAAAAAATATTGGGGCGCCTGGGTGGCTCAGTCGGTTAAGCGTCCGACTTCAGCCAGGTCACGATCTCGCGGTCCGTGAGTTCGAGCCCCGCGTCAGGCTCTGGGCTGATGGCTCGGAGCCTGGAGCCTGTTTCCGATTCTGTGTCTCCCTCTCTCTCTGCCCCTTCCCCGTTCATGCTCTGTCTCTCTCTGTCCCCCAAAAAAAAAAAAAAAAAAAAAAAAAAAAAGTTGAAAAAAAATATCAATTCCTCCTTTTTATTGCAAAATGTTGCGAGCAACTAGATTTTATTCACTATGTAAAACTTTGCCGTTGACATGAATGTGGCAGGAAGCTGTGAGGGCTTTAAAATCTTTTGCTACACAGAGTCTTTTGTTTGTGAAGGTGAGTGTGTTAGTTTCCTACCGCTGCTGTAAAAAATTTCCCCCAACTGGGTGGGTGGCTTGAAACAACAGAAATGTATTCTCTCGTGGTCCTGGAGGCCAGAAGTCTAAAATCAGTATCCCTGGGCTGAAAGGAAAGAGCCCCTCAGCTCGTAGTCTCCCTCTAGAAGAGAATCTTTTCCTTCTTCCTGCTCCCAGTGGCTGCCAGCATCCCTCAGCTTGTCAGTCTCCAGGGCTAGCATCCCGAAGTCTCTCTCTGTCCTGTCTTCATGTGGCCTTTCCTCTGTGTGTCAAAGCTTTCTTGGCCCCAGCCCCCCCCCTTTTTTTTTTAATTTTTAAATTTAGTTTGAGTGGCAGAGGCGCATGTGAGCAAGGGAAGGGCAGAGAGAGAGGGAGAGAGAGAATTCCAAGCAGGCTCCGTGCAGTCAGTGCAGAGCCCAACACAGGGCTCGATCCCATAAACTGAGATCATGACCTGAGCTGGAATCAAGAGTTGGACACTTAACTGACTGAGCCCCCCGGGCCCCCCTCCCTCTGCTCCTTCTTACAAGTTCATGTGTACTTGCATTTAGGTCCTGCCCGCATAATCCAGGGTAATCACACCCGTCTCAGACTCCTCATTCAATCACATCTGCAGAGCACGCTCCCTGCCCCCCACCCCCCACCCCTTTTTTTTGCCAGGTAAAGGTCACATCCCGGGCTCCAGGGATTGGGACGTGGACATTAAACGGGGCATTTCTCAGCCTAGTGCAGTAGGCAGTGCTGTGTAGTTTGCTCTACTAAGTCGTAAGATTTCTAAAATTTCTCCATTCGTGTGCGTTTCTGAAAGCTCAGAGACCGTGCCACACCGTTCAGAGTACTGCTGGATTAGTGTGAATAGCAGAGCTGTACAAAGTAGAATGCAAAGATGAGCAAGACACGTCCTGCCCTCCAGAAGCTTCTTAGAGGAGCCGGAATGCCCCAGAGGGAAGCTTGTACCTTTGTCGCCGGTGGAGAACCGGCTGAAATTGTGGGGCTGGAAGATCGGTGGCTGTGTGTGGAGCGGTGATGAGGGAGGTGTGACAAGGGTGGTGGTTACGTGTGTGTGAATGATGCAGGCCTCAGGGAAACGTTGGTGTGATGGTGTGCAGAAAGAAGCGTGTCAGGGTGCATCCCGGAGGGAGAGTGTGGTTAGTTTTATGAAGGCATGATCGACAAATGGTAAAAGTCACCAGTTTTAACTTGTCAGTGAACAGATATTTCTGGTAGTGGAACCACCCTGCAGTCATGATGCAGAACATTCCTGCAACTTGACAAAGTTCCTTGGGCTGCTTTAATCCACTCCATTCCTGGGCCTCCGGCAGCCACTGGCCTGCTTTCTGTCCCTGTGGCTCGCCTTGTCTCCACCTCCCTCTGGAATTCTGTGGCCTGTCGTCTTTGGTCTGGCTTCTTGAACTCGGCACGCTGCTTTCGAGGTGGTACGAGTCCGTGGTCTGCGTCTCCTTGTGGAAGCGTGGTATTCCGTTACATTTCCGTAGTGTGTTTGTGTCCATTCGCCAGCTAGACACTTGAGTTCTTCCCTGTTTGTGGGGACGTGTTCTCATTTCTCTTGGGAACTTAACCTGGGAGTGGAGCCGCTGGGTCACAAGACAAGTGTATGATTAACTTTCTGAGAACCCGTGGGACTCTTGCAAAGCGGCTGTGCCGTTGTGCGTTCTCACCTCTCCCGTCTCTGCCGACACTTATATTGTAGCCGCCTGGTGGGTGCACAGCAGCACGTCAGTGTGAGTTTAACGTGCGTTTCTTTCCTGACTCATGATGTGCGTCGTTTTATGTGTGTGTTTGCCCCGTGTTTGTCTTCTTCGGTGAAGTGTTCAAATCTGTAGTCCTTTTTTATTGAGTTGTTCTATTTTAGTGGGTTGTGAGAGTTCTTCACACAGTCTGAGTACAAGTCCTTTGTTGGATTACACTACCCAGGTATCTTCTGCCGGTCTGCGGCTTTCTATTCATTTTCTGTATGTTCAAAGAACAGCGGTAAAGATTTTATAAAGTCTAGTTTATTTTTTCTTCCATCGTTAATTCTTTTTACCATTTTAAGAAATCCGTGCCTCATTTGAGCTCACTAATGTTATTTTTCTGTTTTTTAGTGTAGAGGTTTTATACTTTCAACCCTCGCATTTAGGTGAGTTAACTTCTGCATAGTGTGGTGTGCAAGAGGTGTTCAGTTGTTCCGAATGGATGCTCGGTTGTGGCTGTCCCGTGGCCTCTCCTCATTCCCTTTTGAAGTCCGTGGCATGGTTGTCAAACCACCTGTCCAGGCCGCCTGCTGCCCTGAATGTCCTGATGCCGGTACGATGTCCCAGCCACTGCAGGCACGTGGCAAGTCGTGAATTCAAGTCACGGAAGTGCTGCACCTGTCTTATGCCGTCCACCCCTGCAAGTTGTTTTGGCTACTCTGGGCACTTTGTGTTTCCATGCAAGTTTTAGAATCGTCTTATTATGGTCTACCAAAATCTCTGCCGAAATTTTTATTGGGATGGTGTCGGAGGGTAGATCGGTTTGGGGAGAGCTGATGTCTTAACAACACTGAACCTTCTGCTCCGTGAGCATAGTATAAATCTCCGTTCATTCAGGGTTACTTAATTTCTGTCAGCAACGTTTTGTAGTTTTCAGTGCGCAGGTCTTGCATCTGTTTTTGTTAAATTTATCTCTAAGTAGTTTATATGCATTTATTATGCTATTATAAGTGGATTATCAGAGTTTATATATAGATAGCTCAGGGATTTCAAATCTGGATAACAGTTGAAATGGAAGTAGGAAGAGGAGTTTGATTTGAGGAAGATGTTAAGTTTGATTTTGGGCTTGCTGACTTTCTAGTACCGGTAGGTTGTCTTCCAGTGGAGCTGTGGAGATATTTGGGGCCATTTACAGGGAGGTGACAGTAAAGTGTGAGTGTGCATGAGACCTTTAGGAAGGAAAGTTTAGTTCTAGGTCTGAACCTTGTAGGACTGCTTCCTACAGAGCGAGTAGGTAGTCGGACTAGAAGGTAAGAAAGGTAGGGAGACGTGGAGTGCCGGGTAGGGAGCCGGAACAGAAGGGTTCCAAGAAGATGGGCTGATTGAGAGTCGGACGCTGCAGACAGGTGGAGAACCTTGAAGGATGATAATAAGGAAGAGGTCGTTGAGATGGGTGACTCTGTCATTCTGACTGGGACTGCTTCCGTGCAGGGGTGTGTGGGTAGAAGCCGCATTTCAGAAGATTGGGGAGGTACAGGAGGAGGCAGTGAGTCAGGCAGACTCTTCAGAAATTGGCGCATTCAGTCCAGAGTGTGGCAAAGTGTGTTTGGGATGGGCTAGGAGAGCGTGTTTTTGAGGGTGGGAGGTGAGCCTGCAGAGCGGGGTGTGTTGAGAAAGGTGCTGTCATCATGGTTCAGGGCTTGGTCAGGGGAGGTCAGAGGACGTAGACTTCTAGGCTTTGGGACAGATTAATGCTTTCGTCTCTTCATTTGGTTCTGGGCACCATTTTGATGTACTAATTCTTTCGAAGTCGTCCAGAACAGGGGTTGGTAAACTATGGCCTCTTTGCCAAATCTGACCTGAGATGATAGCTTTTTGGACAGTCCTTGAACTAAGAATGAATGAATGGATGAAAATGAATGAATTTTTTTAATGGCTGAAGAAAAAACTCAAAAGACTATCTCATGGCATGTGAAAATTAGAGGACATTCCATTTTCCGTGTCCATAAACAAATTCAGGGAGAACAGCCATGCTTGTTCATTTGTGCTTTTGTATTACAACAATGGAGTCGAGTAATTGCCCCAGAGATCATACGGCCACAGAGCCTAACACAGTGTCTGGTCCTTCACTGAGAGTTTGCCAAGTTCTGACTCAGAAGAAGAGTCTTACACGGACCAATGCTGTTTTCTTTTCTCACTGTCCCATGACTTTGCTGATTAAATACACACGCACACACACACACGCATACATATAATTATTTTAGGCTCTTCATCGTCAATGCAGATTTTTTTGTCACAAGCATTTTTGATTAAGTCAAGACTGATGAACTGTCAGAAAGCTCATCGAGATGCCTGACCTCAGACTGTACAGAGCAGATGGTGCTTATTTTCTGGACAGAAACATAAAATTATAATGCAAGCTGCTGACAGCCTTCACCGGTACTTAGCGTAGCTCCGTTGGTGAAACCATTATGTGTTACGTACATTTCTAGGCTTATTTTTTGAAAGGAAAGTTGGAGGAAGAGAAGGAAGGAACTTCTCCTGAAAGCAGCCACGTGATGAATCAGAAGTAGATAGTAAACCTTTCAACCAGACACTGTTCTAAAAGATTCAGCGTGACTTGATTTCTCTTTGGCAAAACTCTGAGATACTATTATTATTCTGATTTCTACCAAGAAAACCAAAGTGCAGAGAGTAGTAACTGTGCAAGGTCACACGGCCAGCAGGTGGGCAGGCTGGGGCTGCAGCTCAGTCGTCCGTGCTCATGAGGACTGTGCTGTGGTGCCTTTCTAAGGATCGTAACAGCGGCAAAATGTTTGCTGACCACACATCGCAGGGCGGACTCATCTGGGGTCGTTACAGTGGTCACGACATACGTACAGGTAAGAATGAGGCGTGTGGCTAAGGCGTCCCAAGTAGAAAGTGTGGGACCAGTTAGTCCTGCCCCAGAGCCTGTGCCCTCAACCTTGCACTGTGCTCTCTTCGTCATTGCTCAGAGTGCTGATCTGAGGGGGAGAGGCAGAGAGAGAGGGAGACACAGAATCTGAAACAGGTTCCAGGCTCTGAGCTGTCAGCACAGAGCCTGACGCGGGGCTTGAACTCACAGACCGTGAGATCATGACCTGAGCTGAAGTTGGACGCTTAACCGACTGAGCCACCCAGGCACCCCTCAGAGATGTGGTCTTGAGGCTCCTTCCCACCAGAAAGTTTTGTGATCCACAAAAACCCTTATCCTTGGGTATTAGGGGTACCTAATCCTTAAAATGTGCATAAAACAATATATTTTGTTTCATAAGTGCGCATAGATTTAAAACTCACATATTACGTGATTTATAACAAAAAACAAGTTCTGGGGCACATAGGTGGCTCAGTCGGTCAAGTGTCCGGCTCTTGATTTCGGTTCAAGTCATGATCTCATGGTTCATGGATTCGAGCCCCGAGTCAGGCTCTGCTCTGACAGCACAGACCCTGCGTGGGATTCTCTGTCTCTGCCCCTCCCCTCTCTTATGCGTGCTCTCTCCTTCTCTCGCTCTCTCTCTCAAAAATAAGTCAACATTAAAAAAAAAAATAATAAGTTCTGCCCCACAGTCCTGCTCCCCAGACTACTTTGTGCTCTCACATGTTTATCTCTAAGGGGTGGCACTTCTGCTGCTGTTTCTAGGTTGGTCCCTGTCGACCCCACTGACTTTGTGCTACTGTTATGAGTCAGGAGTTGCCTTTTTGAGAATTTTGTTTAGAGCACAGCCTAACTTGCACCTCTTCCAAGTGAATAATAGTGAGCTTTTTTTTTTTTTTTAAGTTTATTTCTTTATTTTGAGCACACAGCACAGCAGGGGCAGAGAGAGTGAGAGTGAGAGAGAGAATCAATCAATCAATCAATCAATCAATCAATCCCAAGCACGCTCCGAGCTGTCAGCAGCACAGAGCCCGATATGGGACTTGAACTCACAAACCATGAGACCATGACCTCAGCCAAAACCAAGAGTCAGACGCTCAACCAGCTGAGCCACCCAGGTGCCCAATAGTGATGCTTTTTAAAGAATGTTAGGCTTTGCTTTTTGGTGTGGGAATCGTCAGTGCAGACTTGCTGTCTGAGGGGACACAGTATTTAAAGTAGCTCGTTGGTATTTGTGTTCAGTCGTCTGGTTTTCCTTTTGTCACTTCACACTTCTCATGATGTCCTGTGCATTTGCCATGACTTTCATTGATCAGTTTTAGTTCCCAGTAAAACATTTGCATTCCTTTCTGCTTTTCATGACTCAAAATACAGTGTGTAAACTGTTAAAATATTTTAAACTGTTTGTCCAGTGATTATGTGACTGTGCAGGCAGGTGGGGACATGCTGGCGACTCTGGTGCTTGTGCCAGCCACCTGCCTTGCGATTGAGTCCCTCCCCCAGCGTATGGATAGACCGAAGCTCTGAGTGATGAACTTGCCCACCGCCCCGTGGCGCGTTGCTGAAATGATTTGGACCCCTATCAGTTTGACTCCAGAACCCACTATGGGCGTGTATCAGTTCGGCTTTAACTTTTTAATTGAAGCGTAGGGTATATGCGGGAAAGAGCAAATCCTAAGTGTAGAACTCAGTGAATTCTCAAAATCAAATGTGCATTTAACTACTAACTTGTCGAGGATGTTACCAGCACCCCAGAGGCCCCCATGTTCCCTGCAGTGACTGCCCTCCTACTGTTCCTTCAGCGGTGACCATACCGTGGCCTCTGACGCCATAGGTTCGTGTTCTACCAGTGGTGACAGTGAACAGAATTTTCTGTGACTCTTACTTAATGGTGCGTCCTTTTACGCTTTGTCTTAACACACCTGGAAATTCATGCCAGCTTTTCTATTTCCTTCTCTGCAGAAAAGAGTATAAATTGCGTACCTTACATGAAATTTAATATCTTACTGCTTTGCGCTACATACTTCCCCCTTTGAGGTAAATAATTGCAATTCTTGGTTTGTTTAGTCTAAGTCACCGTGAAGGACTCTTCAAAATCAGTGACTGTACCTTTGTCACACCAGAATAAAAGCATAAAACAGAGTCCTGCCTACGCGGGTTTGTGTACTTGTAAATGCTGCTTGCTGAGATCATTGCCGTGTTGTAATAGGATCGTTGTAAGTGCCGCTTTCCTTTAGCCGTTGGCTTTTAAAGCAGTATTTTGTTTAAATACGCGTAGGCCAAATGATTGTAGTGTTTTGGGACGAAGTGTTATTTACAGGGACCCTCATCCGACACGCAGCTCACGAGCGCCCTGAGCAGTTCGGCAGCCGGAGGCGTATTTCCATCTTGCAGGTGTCTGCTGCTTTGTTTCTCCAGGAATAGTGATCACATCTGAGACTCACACCCAGCTTTGCGACTCCAGGCATGTGTGTAAATGTGGAACTTCTGGGAGAGAAGAAAATGTTTCCTACTTTGTACGTGAAGAAGATAGTCTGTTAACATTTGTACAGATTTCTCTGAAAATACTTGTTCTAATTATGAAAGCAGAACACGTTTGTTCTAGAATACCTGAAGCGTGCGGAGGAGGCGGTAATCCCGCGTCTCAGTGAGATCTGCTCGTGTTTCGTATTGTTTTTTACTCCTCATACGTGTGAATATTTACAATAAAAATTGGAATGATAAAATACGCTTAGTTTCAGTGCCTTTTTTCTGTTAATATATTCATCTTTGAGTATGCACATTTTGAGTTACATATTTCTTTGGAAACGTTAGTTGCATAATAACTTCAGAGTCAAGTACCACACTTAGCTTATTTAACGACACTTGTGTTTTTGAACCAGTTTTTGATGGTTTCCATGTTATAAAGAATTAGCTTTTAGGCAGCAGGTGGGGAAGGGATGAAGTTGAAGAGAGGAAAGGAATCCTCTTTTATAAAACTGAATTGATCAAACATTTAGTGAGCCTTTGTGTATCAGGCCCTGTGATAGGCTCTGGGATGCGGTGGTGACTCTGTTCACATTGGAGATCAGATATGACGAGCGAGAGCCTGAATTTAGTCATAGTGGGGGTGGGGATAGAGATGACCTGTAGGGTTCCAGGGTCTTTCCCAGGGAAAGATGATTTTTTTTAAGTCTATTTATTTATTTCGAGAGAGGGGCAGAGAGAGAGAAAAAAAAAAAAAAAAACCCAAGCAGGCTCTGCTCTGTTAGCTTGGAGCCTGATGTGGGGCTCGAACTCACAAACTGTGAGATCATGACCTGAGCTAAACCAAGAGTCAGATGCTTAACCGACTGAGCCACCCAGGCACCCCAGGGGGAGCTGATTTTGGAGTTGGGGTAGGGTTGGGGCCATGTGACTGAGGGGGAGACGTTTAGGATTACTCCCGCATTTCTCCTTCAGATAAAAGGCTGCACGGTGGTGTTGTGATTAGTATAGGGACAGTACAAAGGCAGAGCAAATTTGCTTCGCGTTTTGTTCTGGGCATAGTTAACTGGAGGCCCCTCTGGGCCACTAGCGAGCAATGTCTGTTAGGCAGATGGACGGAGGAAGCTAAGAAAAGAACTATGGGGGTGGGTCTGTGGATCACTGGCACTTAGATTGTGGCGTCAGCCGCAGACCCTGACCTGGTGGAGCTGCCTCGGGAGGGTGTACAGTTGAGAAGAGGGTCGCGGTAGATCCCCGGGGAGCATCGGTGATCAGCGGTGGGAGGGAGGCAGAGAAGCATGGGAAAGGCCGAGAACACAACTGGAGAGAAGGTGGGGTGTTGCAGTCACAACAGAGGTCGCAGAGAGGTGGGGTGTGCAGGATGAGAATCATGGCAAGTGTCTGTTGGATTTGGCAGTTAGGTCATCGGTGAGACGACTGTCAAGGGAGTGGTGGGGACAGGGCAGGATGCCTGGGGACTTGGGGTGAGGAAGTGGCGAATGGCACCTGGGGACAGAGGGCGGAGGCGGAAGGACGGCTTTGTCTTTAATAGAGTCTTGCACGGGCTTCTGTGCTGAGGAGAAGGACCCAGTTGAAAGGGACTGAACTTGCAGAGAAGGGAGGTTGATGCTACAGCAGAGGATCTGAGCGCCGTGATGGGTTTGGAGTTCGTCATCGGGGGGGACCCTACTTGGGCAGGGCGGAGGTACTTCGTCCCTGGGAAGAATTGCTGGTAAAGGGCCCGCCTGAGAATGAAGTGGGCTGGGGACGGTGGGCTCGAGGGCAGTGCCTGGTGAGAGCAGAGGGCTGAAGGCGCCGAGGCCCAGAGAAGGGGGCCGGCAGCCCTGTGGTTCCGTGGCTGAGACTCGGATTTATAGACGTGCCGATTGGCACGGTGCTGTGAACCCCACCGAGGCTCAGAGCCAGGAAACGAAGGAGGGAGGTTTCCTGACTGTGTACTTGGTCCGAGAATCCTCCCTGCGTCCTAAGTTAAATTGGTCACAGGTTCTCACACCTCTGTTCTTTCCTTCCAGGGCTCCCTGGAGTTCTTGATTGTTAGCATGGCCATTATGATTACAAAAGTTTACTTCCCCCAGAAACTCAAAGCTCTGAGGAAAGATGTGTGTGAATTTGCTCACCATTGCGCAGTCTTTAGGACCTGGTAGTCACTCGGCAAATATTTGTTGAGCTTAATGAACCCAGTGCAGTGGTTCTCCACCTGTTCAGTGCGCCCCAGCACGCCTACGGAGTGGGACTCGCTTCTATCCGGACCATTATGACTGCCCCGCTTCCTTCCTGAAGGAGGGGGTGTCGGGTCGTGCGGGGGAGCGGCTAACACTGGCCCTGGGCTCTTACCCAGCCCCACACCTCACCAGCCTCAGGACCACGGGCAAACTCTCAGTGTCTCTGTGACCTGCGCAGTGTGGCTTGTGACAGTGCTGCCCTCGGGGGGCGGTCCTGCAGCTTGTGCGAGAGAGCTCACGTAGAGCTTGTAGAACGCGTGACGTATAAAAATCAGGGTTCACTGTAGTGGTTTGAAAAAGTGTCCTAGGTGATGCTGGCAATCTTTCCTTGAGACCTCTGGCTTTATGGTAAAGGGTCTGCAGGCCAGGTACCTGTTAGCGTCTTGTGTGCGTCTGTTCCTTGTCATTTATTGGCTCTTGGTCTTCAGAGAAACCGAGAAGAGAAAGCCCTGGACTGGGAAGGTCTTCCTGGCCCAGGGACACAGTGCCACCATAAACAAAGCCATCCCGGGTCCTGAAGGAGCATCGCTAAGACATTGTCACCTTGCCGCATCCTCTCTGTGGGGGGAGAGCTTCGTGAGTACTGTTGGCTTCGCGCCTGCCACGGTAAACGGGGATCTCTGTCTCCCTTGCAGAGGAGGTGGCCAAGTTGGAGAAGCACTTGATGCTTCTCCGGCAGGAGTACGTGAAGCTGCAGAAGAAGTTGGCGGAGACGGAGAAGAGATGCACCCTCTTGGCCGCGCAGGCGAACGGCGGGAGCGGCGGTGAGTCCTTCATCAGCCGCCTGCTGGCCATCGTGGCCGACCTGTGCGAGCAGGAGCGGTACAGGTGAGCCCCTGGACACACGGCCCTGCCCCGGGTTCCCCGGGCCACTGCGTCACTTCTCCTCTTCCCGACGCTCTTCCCAAGTTCGTGTCTCTCCAGCCAGGATACTAGCAGACCTCTAGCCCCTGGGATGTAAGCTCTTTGGGGAAAGGTCCTGCTGCTTTTATTTCCTCCTTAGCTCCGGCACGGAGCGTGCAAATCGGGGATAGCACTGCCGATGCAGACGGGGATTAGCCCGCATGTCCGGGGGTTCCGAGGGGAAAGGTCACTTTGTCTCGGGAGAATCAAAGAAGGTGGCTTGGAACCAGCGGGCAGGGTAGCACGATGGTCGAGGGGGGACCTGGAGCCACACGGCCTGCGTTAGAAGCTCAGCTGTGTGTGACAGGCTTCAGGCTCCTAATCTGTATAATGGGCATACTGCTGCATACAGTAGTGTTGTTGCAAGTGTTCAGTTAGTGAGTACGTGTGTTAAAGCCCTCAGACCAGGTTCTGGCACCTAGTAAGCGCTCAGTCGTTAGCTGTTGTTATGAAGTAGGTTTTGGGGTAAATGTCAGAGGCTGGGCAGGACTCAGTAGATGGAGACAGTGATGTTGCTGGTCGAGGGAGGCTGAGAACAGGCGGGGACATGGCCACGTGTGCAGGATTTAGAGGACGGGGGTGGGGGGGGTGCCGTCTTGGGTACACGTCACATGTCAGGCCCTGGAGGAGGCGGGGAAGTTGGGTGGTTTGCGCTGGGAGGCCAAGGGGAGAGATTTGGACTTGAGCCTCTAGGAAGTGAGGAGCAGGCACTTGGCTGTCGGGCCTCCAGAGCCGAGGTGGTGTTTCGGGAAGACGAACCTGGTAACATCGTGTAGAGAGAACTGTGAAGAGAAGGGCGCAGGGGTGCGGTGGGAATGTTGTGCAGACTGCAGACCAGAGATGAAGATGGGCCGGGTTGGAGTGGCGGCAGCGGGAATGGAAAACCGGACTTAGCTAAGCCTTCGGGAAATTCCAAAATAGGTTAGGGCATTTAAAACGGATCAAAATCCAGAATCGCTATCTTCCGTATCACTCGTTTATAAGACAGAGAAAAACTAAATGCCAAAAAGATAGGACGTGTGTACTCTGAGGGAAGGACAGCCCTTTAAATTGAACGGATGTCACTACTTGTAAAATATCATTCGTTCATTGTCTCTTTTCTTCCCCTCTTTTTTCCGTGGACAAGACAAAGCCGTGTTTCTGCTGGCACCGGGAAGCCTGACCTATTTCTGGTGCACGTGTGTGTCCCCTGCCCCGAGGCTCTTCCCTCACAACTCCCATCATTCGCTTTCTCTCACTCACCCACGGAGGGTACCACTATCCTGTGGTCCCTCTGGGAGACCGTGAGAGTGAGCCTGGTCAAGGCTCCAATGGGCCTCTCCTGGGCTTCGAGAGCCTGTCCCTTACCTGGTGCGGGCCGGATACCAGATGGGGAACAGTGCTTTCAGAAAGGACTTGAGCTTTTGAGATGGGATGCCTGAAATTGGAAAATCCGTTTCTAAAGCAGATGATGCTCTTTTACCAAAATAAGAAGAAAAAAACCCCAAAAAAACCCCACAAAAACTTTGTCCTATAAACGAACATTTTGTTGTATTTAAATATATATATTTTTAAAGTAGGTTTCACGCCCAGCGTGGAGCCCATTGCAGGCCTTCCTTGAACTCATGACCCTGAGATCAAGACCTGGGCTGAGATCCAGAGTCAGACGCTCAACCGACTGAGCCACCCAGGCACCCCCCCCCACCCCCCCACTTTGAATAGTATTTTGGTGCATCTCAGTAAGTGGAGCGATTAAAGAGTAGGTATTAACAAGTGTTTAAATTGAGAAATGTGGAAGAAATTGGTACGTTTATTTTTACTTAAGTTCAGGAGAAGGCTTTTGCCCCTTAATACTTACTATACCCTTCTTTTAGATCAAGCTTACAGTTTTTTCTGTTAATGTGTTTGAGAAACTCTAGCAAGAGCTCTTTATGCCTCTTTAGTAACAACATTTGTATTTTACAAGGAAATGCGCTTTGATTGGAAGGAAAATTTAAAAAAAATTACTGGCCTCCTAATTGTTTCTGTGTAGAGTGCTCAGAAAGTTAGCCGTCTTCCATTTTTGAATTGCGTTTTTAGAAATTGTTATTATTAGAAATTATAGTGAAATCCTTGTCTGGATTTCCCTTTGGCATGTTAGACTGCAAGAGAGAAAACAATTTGACCTGATATTCATGAATATATAGAAACATTCATTTTGATAATTTTGTGGCTAAGACAGGAAACAGTCTTCATTTAAGTTAATGGAATTTAATACTTTATACATGAATTTAGAGCTTAAAAATTATTTGTGCTTTGTAAACAGCTTCCTGTTTTCATTGAATTGTAGAAATTTTATCACAGGATGTGATTTGTTCTATCTAAAAGTGTTTTTTTAATGTTTATTTATTTTTGAGAGAGAGAGCACTAGCTGGGGAGGGACAGACAGAGAGGGACAGAGGATCCAAAATTGTCTCCTCGGCTGTCAGCACAGAGCCCAACGCGGGGCTGGAACTCACGAACTGTTCGTGAGATCATGACCTGAGCTGAAGTCGGACACTCAACCGACTGAGCCTCCCAGGCACCCCAGATTTGTTCTGTCTTAAATAAAATATCAATTCCATTTCTTTTTTAATTTATTGATTAACAGTGTTTGGTGCTAACAGTAGTTTGTAATAATTTGAAATACTGAGTATCCTATTTTTCTGGTCTAACGTGATGAGTTGCAGCTTGGTCTTAGAACTACAGTTGCTGACATGCTTACATCACTATAAATACGTTCTAGACACAGCGCTCATGGAGTAAACTGTCTCTGCGTCACGCGTTATATAGAAACAGTATTCTGCTTGGGTTTCCTTTTAAGTGGATGCATTCGTTCCTATAATAGATATTTATTTTATTTTATTATTTTTTAAAAGACTTTTCATTCCTCATTAAGTAGTTTTGTCACTCTTTTTTTATGTTTATTTATTTATTTTGAGAGAGCATGTAAAGGTAGGGGAGGTGTGGAGGGAGAGGGAGAGAAAACCTTAAGCAGGCTCTACTTTGAGCACAGAGCGCAACTCAGGGCTCGACCTCTTGAACTGTGAAATCATGACCTGAGCGGAAATCAAGACTCAGACGCTCAAGTGACTGAGCCACCCAGATGCCCTTAGATTTTTTTTTTAAATATAGTAATTTTTGTATTTAGTTTCTTTTTTTTTTTTTAATTTTTTTTTTAACGTTTATTTATTTTTGAGACAGAGAGAGACACAGCATGAACGGGGGAGGGGCAGAGAGAGAGGGGAACACAGAATCGGAAGCAGGCTCCAGGCTCTGAGCCATCAGCCCAGAGCCCGACGCGGGGCTCAAACTAGCGGACCGCGAGATTGTGACCTGAGCCGAAGTCGGACGCTTAACCGACTGAGCCACCCAGGCGCCCCTGTATTTAGTTTCTAAAGATTCCCAACCTAATGCATTTTTGGAAGGGAGTATGAAAATAAAAGAACATGTGAATACACAGAATGATGATAATTAAGGACTTCGGATTGCTGCGAATGAAACCACATGGCACATTCTCGTGTCAGCCCCAGCGGGTCATCCTTAGGAATTTGTTAAATGGCCAGACGCTTTCCTCCCTCAGCAGTTGACATTTCAGAGTCAGACATGTTAACTGTTTGGAAAGGTCTATTGCATGTAACGGCTTGTCATAAATATGGAAACGTGTTTGGAGAAAAGGTTTCTCCTACCCCACCCATTTCTTTATAAATGGTTGAGTGAAAATGTCCAGTAATAGGTCTGAATGTTTCTGTGTAGGACAGGAATGTAGACAGTGGGCCTCATATCCTTGACTGCTTTGTCAAAGCCAATTTGTTTGCGGTTTTGCTGCACAACCTCGATTGTGGGCTGGCGCCACACTGCGTGCAGCCCCCTGGTCTCCAGGGCTTCTGCACAGTGTTGGTGCTTTCCGTCCTTCTCTCCCTGAAGACCTGTCTTGATCTGGTCTGTGTGAACCCTCTTCTATGTTCTATTAATGATCCTGTTTAACTGGTAGGTTCACCGCCCTGAGAATCACATTAGGGAATGTCTTTGAAGCAGAACATCCCGTGTGAACTGAAACCAGAAGTTAGAAATCTAAAACGTGTCTAGCAACGTAGTGTAAACATGACCCGTTAGAATTCGGTGCTAACACAGAGAAATAACTTTGCCGTGATTCTTTTTGCAGATATATGTTGAGCGGTCAGTACCCATACGTTTATCGTTTGTGAATCCCGGCTGCATGTAATTATGATGACGTCTTCCTTTTTGTGTCATCAGCGATCTGAAGATAAAGGTTGGGGGCAAGCACATCAATGCTCACAAGTTCGTCCTGGCGGCCCGTAGTGACAGCTGGAGTCTGGCCAGCCTGTCTTCCACCGAGGAGCTGGACCTGTCAGGTGAGCCTCCAGCCTGCTCAGGGCTTAAAACCACCAGCACGAGAACTGTTGGCGGAAGATGATGTGTGTCATGTTGAAATCGCGGTTTAATGAAAGTAGAAAACCTTGTTTTGACCACAGGGTTTTGTGTTGTTTTTTTTTTTTAACCGCTTCATGGTTATTTTTTTATTTTGAAAGAGAGAGGGAGAGAGAGAATCCCAAGCAGGCTCCACGCTGTCCGCACAGAGCCTGACACGGGGTTCTGTCTCCGGAGCCGTGAGATCACGACCTGAGCCGACATCAAGAGTCGGACGTTCAACCGACGAGCCACCTCGGTGCCCTGAAAGGAGAAAACTTTTCTTATCGATTGATGGCGACCGTGAACTAGTTAAATAGTGAATCAGTGGGTTGGACTTAAATACTTCTGCTTAATACTTGACTGATAAATTGTAAATATTTGAGTATCTGCAATATTCTTACAATTTACAAAACATAAATATCTGTCCAGAAATTCTTTTCATATAATATTATAAATATGGGAGTATGTGCAGAAAAACATTTTTCTCCCACTCCTAGAAAAAGTCCTGGTGTTCAGTTGCTTAAAATTTAATCCTTGTTGCCAAGTACTTTTCCTGATGTTCAGGAATTGGACTCAGAATTAAGAGTTACTCCAGAAAACAGGGGTTGTCTTTCTCTAACACTGAAGGGTGACCATTAGGCTTCAGAATTTGAACAGGTGCACTGAGCTTTTTAACGTTCGATTTCATTGTTTTATGCCACGTTACGTTGCTTAGAATTTCGGTACATGTGGTGAGTAGACTTTAAAAAAATCATTTTTAGAAGTTTACTTCAGAATTGCATTTTCATTTAGTATTTACCTAACTGCTTTAAAAAAAAAAAAAAGGAAATTTTACATTTCAGTCTGTTATTAATAGTCATGAGAATTATAACACATGGTAAGGAGATGCCCAGGCAGTAAGATGATGAATCACTTGCAGAAGTGATCGGCCGTGTGAAAATTCTGAATTACGTCTTCGTTTGCCGGTTCAGAAGGTACTATTTGCCCAGCAGTGCCAGAACACTGAGATGGTTGTAACAGAGTCCTCGTCCTGTGGAAATGGATCGTTCGAGGCCAGGGCAGGGTGTTAATTGCTTTGTCTGAGGTAGAGAAGACCAGTGCGGGCCGACAAGGAAGGTGTCCGAGGGGCTGACACGTGAACAGTGCTCAGAGGTTAAGTGGACATTTACCTCAAGGGCTTAGGGGAGCAGGTGCTCGTGCTTCTCCACTGTGAGTGAACTCTGTCTCTGCAGGGTCACTTCTAGGGTTTAATCTGAGGTCCGTAGTTGAGAGTTGCAGACACACACAGATCTGTGTGTGTGTACACATGGCCGTGTGCATTTGTGCCTATGACAACACATCTGCTTGGGAAATGGTCTTCACTGGAAGGATCGTGCGATTGAAATCTCTGTGCAGAGAGCTTTTCTCTGAGGCCATAGCTCTTTGATCCCATATATAACAGAGCTGTGGATAACTTTTGAAGCCCATTAGATCATGAAGTGTTCTTTACAAGATGCATGATAAGATCTTAATCACATGACCAGATAATTTACAAAGACCAGGAGAAAGTATATGATATGGGCAATACTCAACTTGGGTAGAAGAAAAGTTCAGAATAAGTTGCCATCTTTTGGTATCTATCAAAACATTATCAAAAATTGGTGATCCCGGTAGCTTGAGCTTGTGAAATTGGTACCCTTGCACATGGCCAGTCACATTATAAACGACTCTGATAGTTTTGGAAAACAGCTGAGCTGTAGAACAGTCTTACTTTCTTTTAACCTCATCATCTGACTTTGTCAGATGGATTCTGCCTTCGGTAATTCAGACAGCGTAAGTGTTGATCGTAGTTTCACGTGTCATCATGAAGTGCTGAATGGAACCAAATGAGTAAGCGTGGGAAAATGAGATATGACTGCTTTCCAGAACAAACAAAACTATGTAAAAACGCAGAAAATTGCATTAAGTTATAAGAAGCCTAATGCAGACTTTTAAATTTTAAATTTTAAATTTTAAATAAAGTTTTACATTTAAAATTTTGCTTTTCCTTTTTTCGTACATCGTAACATTTAAGAGCAGCTGTAACTCAGCGACTGACCACAAGATTGCATCACTGAGAATCAGGAGGTTAGAAGAGGTTTAGTAAACGTCCCTGGACTCCTTCCTTCCTGTTATAAACCGTAAGCCTAGTCTGGTCCCTGCTATGCAGTCAGCTGTCAAGAGCTTTGGTAGATGAGGCACTTGCCAGGACAGCTGACAGTTAAGCCTGTGTCATCGTGACTTTCTACACACGGTTTATCCATGAAGCGTGTCCTGGGGGTGGGTTCCAAGGAGGTGGAGGTGTGGGTGGACTGGTTCGTGTTCACGTGTGTGTTTTGCCCAGCAGTCCTGCTGCGTGGCCTGGGCGGGGCATGGGTCCGGTCGCCCGAATCAGGTTATAGGCAGCAGCCAGTGCCCCCGAAGCCTGTGTGTTGTGCGGTACCTGAGGTGCTAACCCTGTGCGGCTGGCCGGCAGTTTGAGGGAGACTGGGCGTAGGCTCTTGTAAACACGTGCGTAAATAGCAAGCAGGCGGTGTTTTTGTGGTTGAACTTTTCCACACTAAAGGAGTTGATAAAATCATTTTACGAACTTACTGGTGTTTTGTTTCTTCAAAATGATTTCATCCGTATCGCAGAGGGCAGACACTTTTCAAGGTGCTAGGGATACGGCAGCGAACAAAATTAAATTCGTACTCGGCGTGGAACTGACGTTCTTCGACGGACTTTCTGAGCTCACATTTTCTTTTGAAGTGCTTGTGTAATTGGTAGTTCTTAAAATTCAAAGCAAGCACTTGACTTGTGTGAGTCACGGTAAGAATTTCAGCACGTGTTGGTGAAGATACAGTAGGGCATTAAATGCTAAGTATTTAAAAGATGTTTGGATATATGAGTTTTCTTGACTCATGCCTCGTTCCAAAGAGTACAAGGTTTTGTGCCTGCCACGATGTGCTCATAAAGGCACAATGATTTCTGTGGGATTTGCCGTAAACACATAACCTCAGTGGAACTGTGAGAGAGTGTCAGACAAAGCCAGGTCGAGGAACATTCCACAAAACAACTGGCCCGGGTATCTCAAATCTGTTAAGGTGATGAAAGACCAGGTAAGAATCTGTTACAGATTGGAGGACAAGGAGACAATGAAATGCAGTGTGGATTCTGAACCATAAGAAGGACGCTGATGGGGAAATTGGCAAGATTTGTAAAGGTCTGTAATTAGGTAACAATATTGTATCATTCCTAATTACCTGGTTGTGATTATTGTACTATGAGTGCGTAAGATGTCAGGACGAGGGGGAGATGGGCGCCGTGTGTCCGCAAACTCTGTAACTTTTCTGTTAGTCTGAAATTATGTCAAAATACAAAGATAAAAAAGGTACAGATTTACTTTTTCTTTCTTTGTTTTTTGAAGTATAAAGATACTGACTTGGTAAAGGTACTGACTGATCAACTCGAAAGAGAAAGACTGTAACCAGTAGCTAACGTGGTGTAACGAATCTCAGGACCAGGAGGAAGAGCTTTGTGAAGTAAAACGGTTTGTTTCTGGCAAAGCGACTGGCTCGCAGCCGCTCAGCTCACCCTGTGAGAGGCCCCAGTGCATTGGATCGGCCGTTTTGAAGACAGAGTTTCCTGCGTGCTTTCTGTAGCAATGACCTTGTGTTTCCCCGGCGTCAGTGTTTACGGGGAGTCGCTCAGCCGGCCTGGGGTGTGTCCAGGGTCACAGGCCGTCCAGAAACCAGAAGGCACCCTCCTCCCTCCGGCTCGGTCTGGCTGGGCGAGCTGGGCGGGAGGCGGCCCGTGCCGCGGCGCGTGCACCGGGCCCCAGGCTCTGCGCGAGGCTCGCAGGGGCCCTCAGCCGACCCCCGGGGCCCCGCGCGCCGTTCTGCTTCGGGAGAAGGACGGCAGTGCTTAGCATGTGCTGGACACCCTGTGAACCACAGTTTCCTTCCTGGTGGCTCTGTCGCAGGATTAGGGCGCTCCCTCAGACGATACCCATGGTGGTTTTAAAGTATGTCCATGAATTATTTGGTATTCCTCCCTGGAGAAGCGGCGTCCGGGGCGCCAGGCCGGCTGGGCCAGTGGAGCAGGTGAGGCCTGATTGCGGGGTTGTGTCGTGCCACACGTCGGGTGTAGAGATGACTTCAAAATAAAATTTTAAAAATTAAAAAAAAAAAAAGGTGGGATCCTAATTCCCCTCCCCCTGGTTTAGGCTGACCAAGCTAAATGGCTGACCAAGGTTGTGGCAAAGTGACAACACGTTACTTGAGACACAGGCTTGGGGAAGGCGTCCTGACTTCCTCTTGGGTCTTTCAGAGAAATTAGCTGCTGTGTGGGCAGGAGAGCACACGGCCTGGCGGGCTCTTGCCAGAGATCTCTTAGAGCCTCAGAAAATCTGTTTTATCTGTGGTTATATCCCCTTACCCAACCCCCGTGTTGCTTTTGTGTTTTTCTAACTCTTGGTTCTGCTAACTTTGTGTGTTTGTTTCAAATAGTCTTTTTTTTTTTTTTTTTTTTTTGTAATGATTAAAGTAAACCTTTTTATTCTCCCTGTAGTTTTTCAGCAAATTTTGCTGTCAGCACTTAAAAAAAAAATTTTTTTTTTAACATTTATTTATTTTTGAGACAGAGAGAGACAGAGCATGAGTGGGGAAGGGGCAGAGAGAGAGGGAGACACAGAATCGGAAGCAGGCTCCGGGCTCTGAGCCATCAGCCCAGAGCCTGACGCGGGGCTTGAACTCACGGACCGCGAGATCGTGACCTGGCTGAAGTCGGACGCTTAACCGACTGAGCCACCCAGGCGCCCCTCTCAGTAGCATTTTTAAAGACGTAATTAAAATCATAAATGGCACAAACCTGGCTTTTTAAATTATTTTATGACGTTATGTCAGGAGTGCATAGCACTGTCCTTGTTCTTTATGCATTTTCCATTTGGGGGTGAGGGCTGCTCCCTGAGGGGAGACGTCTTGTTCCCTCACCCATCGTCAGGTAGACTCAAATACACTGGCCCTTCCTGATTCTAGTCCCTGTGAATAGGGCTTTTTTTTTTTTTTTTTTTAATTTACGTCCAAGTTAGTTAGCATGTGGTGCAACAGTGGTTTCAGGACTAGATTCCTTGATGCCCCTCCCCCATTGAGCCCATCCCCCCTCCCACAACCCCTCCAGTCACCCTCAGTTTGTTCTCCCTATTTATGAGTCTCTTCTGTTTTGTCCCCCTCCCTGTTTTTCGATTATTTTTGTGTCCCTTCCCTTATGTTCATCTGTTTTGTCTCTTAAAGTCCTCCTATGAGTGAAGTCGTATGATATTTGTCTTTCTCTGACCGACTCATTTCGCTTAGCATGATACCTTCCAGTTCCATCCACGTAGATGCAAATGGCAAGATTTCATTCTTTCTGATTGCTGAGTAGTACTCCATTGTATGTGTATACACAACACCTTCTTTATCCATCATCCATCGGTGGACACTTGGGCTCTTTCCAGACTTTGGCTCTTGTCAGTAGTGCTGCTCTAAACATTGGGGTGCATGTGCCCCTTCGAAGCAGCACACCTGCAGCCCTTGCATAAATACCTAAATGTAATTGCTGGGCCGCAGGGTAGTTCTGCGTTGAACTTTTTGAGGAACCTCCGTACTGCGCTCCGGAGCGGCTCCACCAGCTTGCACTCCCAACGAATAGTCTCCATGTCACCACAGCCGCACTGAGGCGTAGTGACTTCGGTGTGGCCGTAGAGCCCCTCGCGCCCGGCCCGCATTCGCGCCCGTACCTGCAGGGTGGCATCGTGGGTGAGCACCGTCGTGTGCCTGCATCTCACAGACAGAAACCGAAGCACGGCGACGCTGAATAACGCACACCAGCCACACGCACGGTAGTAAGTGTGCGGGCCGCGGTTGGAAACCCATTCGGCTTGGCTCAGAATCCACACCAGTAACCACAGTGCCTTGCCGCCTCTCACTTTGGCTTTCTTTTGCTTCCAACTTCATGGAGGTGTAAAGGGCGTGAAATAAACTGCCCACCTTAAAAGTGTACAGGTTGATTACTTTTGATAGAATTGTGAAACTGTCAGCAATGGAATGACAAACATTTTCACCTCCCTGAAAGTTCTTCTTGTGTCTTTTTAATCCATCCTTTTTCCATCCACATCCCCAGCCAACCACCTATTGGCTTCCATTCATTGTAGATTAGCTTGCATTTTCTTTTCTTTTCTTTTTTTTTTTTTTAAATGTCTATTTATTTTTGAGAGAGAGAGAGAGACCAAGAGCACATGCTGGGGAGGAGCAGGGTGGGAGGGGGACAGAGAATCCAAAGCAGGATCTGGAGCAGGCTCCATACTGACAGCAGAGAGCCCTATTTGGGGCTGGAATTCGTGAACCGTGAGATCATAAGCTGAGCCAAAGTCAGACTCGCAACCAACTGAGCCACCCAGGCACTGCGATTGGCTTGCGTTTTCTAAACTTTTGTAAAAACAGAATGGAATACATAGGATCTTTTTTTTAAGTTTATTTATTTATCTTGAGAGTGCGCGGGCACACACATGAGCAGGGGAGGGGCTGAGAGAGAGGGAGAACCCAAGCAGGCTCCACGCGGGCAGCGTCGAGCCAGATGCGGGGCTCAGTCTCATGAACCTCAAGATCATGACCTGAGTCAAAACCAAGAGTCAGGTGGCTTCATTCCCCCAGCTTAAAGATTGAGAGATTCGTCCGGAATCTCCGTATGTTATGGTTTCCGTCGTTCGTTCCTTATCACTGTTGAATAGTATTGCACGTGTGCACACACCACAATGTGTTGTTCGATTTACCTACGTTTGGCTGTTACAAAGATCAGTATGCTCAATTGTGTGTCTTTGTGTAGGCACTCGTTTTTGTCCCTCTTGGGCAGATACTTAGGAGTGACTGTTTGATTTTAGGAAACAACCCACCCATTCTGGGAACGGACGTATCATTCACACCCCATCAGCATTGTGTGTAAGAGTGCTGGTGGCTCCAAGTCCTTACTGACCCTTAGGCAGGTTGTTTCTTGTTTATAATGTTCACCACACAAAGGGATGTGGAGTGCGTTGTGGTTTTATTTTACATTTCTCTGAGGACATTATCTCACGTGTTATTGACCATTTGTGTGTCTTCTTTGTCAGTTTGGTTCACCTCTTTGGCCCTTTTATTTTATTTTTATTAAAAAATATAGTTTTAGTGTTTATTTCCGAGACAGAGCATGAATGGGGGAGGGGCAGAGAGAGAGGGAGGCACAGAATCAGAAGCAGCTCCAGGCTCCGAGCTGTCAGCACAGAGCCTGACGCGGGGCTGGAACTCACGAACCGTGAGATCATGACCTGAGCCGAAGTCGGACGCTCAACTGACTGAGCCACCCAGGCGCCCCTCTTTTTGCCCTTTTAAAAATTGGGTTGTCTTCTCAGTTTTGAATTGTAAGCATTCTGTATGTAATCTGGATACAAGTTATTTGCCTGGAAGCGAGCATTCTTGCCTTGTGTCTGATCTCAGAGGGAAGCAATGAGGTCTTTCATCGCTGCATGTAACTTAATTGTTGAGTTTTCATAGATGTGCTTTATAAATTTGAGGATTCCTAGTGGTTTGAGATATTCTAGGACTTGGATTTGAATTTTGTCACTTTTTTTTTTTTTTTTTTTTTTTTTTTTTTTAATCTACTGAAATGATTCTATAGTTTTTCTCCTTTATGCAGTTAATGTAGCAAACTTGCATCCCTGGTCCACATCCCTTGTGGTCCCTGTACTGTCGTCCAAGTTGTGGACTTTGCAGCTTTCTCTTCTTATCCTCTTAATGTGGATAGCAGTGGTGACTGGTTTCGTTGCTGGTATTGGTGATTTATGTTCTCTCCATTTTTTTTCCTTGATCAGTCTATTTAGAAGTCTGCCAGTTTATTGATCTTTTCACAGAATCAACTTTTGGCTTCATTAATTTTCTCTTTTGTCTGTTTCCTGTATTTTTAATTTTTGCCTTTTCCTTCCTTCTACATACTCTGGACTTACTTTATTCTTTTTTTTTTCCCCCTAGTTTCTTAAGGTAGAGCCTTAGATCATTTATTCTTTATCTCTTTTCTGATGTAAGGATTTAAAAGCTCCACAGTTCCCTCTAAGCACCGTTCTAGCTGCATTCTGCAAATTCTGATACATTGTGATTTAGTTCAGGCTGTGTTCTCATTTTCTTTGTGACTGTTTTTTTTTTTTTTTTTTTTTTTTTTTTGACCTGTGAGTTATTTGGAAGTATGTTGTTTAATTTGCAGATATTTGGGTTTTCCTGCATACTTCATCATGACTGATTTCTAATTCTGTTATTGTCAGATAACATACTTGATATGATTTTGATCCTCTTAAACGTATTGGGACTTGTTTTATGGCTCAGCACATGGGCTGTGTGGTGACTGTAAGTGAACTTGAGCAGGAATTGTACTCTGAGATGCTGGTAGATAGTGTTTTGCACGCGTCTGTTAGATCGGGGTGTTTGGGAATACTGTTCAGACCTTCTGTATGTTTTCTTTTCTTTTGTGTCTACTTCTGTCTGTCTCTAGAAGGCGGGTGTTAGCAGCTCCTGTGATTTCAGGGTTGTCAAGGTCTCCCTTCAGTTCTGTCCATTTTTTCTTCATATATTTTGGGCCTTGTCATCATACACACGACGTTTCCGATTATAGTGACTTCCTGATGCAGTGTGGCTTTTATCATGAAATGATAGTTTTCATTTCTGGTGATGCTCTGTGTCATGAGATCTACTTCTGATGTGAAATGGTCCCTCTGGTCTCCTTATACTTACTGTTCACATGGTGTATCTTTTTGTATTTGTTTTGCTTTCAGCTGTGTCTTTATATTTCCATGTGTCCTCTGGGCAGCGTCTCATGAGGGCTTGCCTTTTTATCTCTGCTTTTTAAGTGGAGTGCTTAGACCGCTAATATTAATGCCATTATTTTTACGAAGAAGGCTACCATTTGATTCGTTTTGTTTGTCCCATCTTTTCTCCTGTTCTCCGGGGTTCTCATTTTCTTGCTTCTTGTGGATAATTTGGACATTTAGTATTCGATTCAAATTTGTTGACTTCTTGACTGCCTCTCTTTGTATTGTTGTTTAGCGACTGATCCAGGGCCGAGTTCCTCAGCCTCAGCATTATTGAGATTTGGGGCTGTTTAAGTCTTTGTTGTGGCAGTCTTCCTGTGCATTGTGGGATAGCTGGTAGGACCCTTGGTCTCTACCCTCTTGATGACAGTTCTACTCCCCCAGTTTTGATAACCAGAAGTACCACTGGATGCTGTGAGACATCCCTCGGAGGGCAGACTCGGCCCTCGTTGGAAACTCCTGCAGGGCTCACATACGCCCCTCACTTTGTGTGGAGGATTTATAGTCTGTTTGTACTACATCAGGTAAAGTGTGAAACTTGTGCAACCATACCGGTCCCATTAATGCCTTTACCACGGACCTTTACTTACAGCTGTCACACGTGTCCTGTGGGCAAACGTTGAAAACCCCACTGTGAACGGTGGTATGTTTTTCAGCAGACTTAGGAGTAAGAAGTTTATATTTGCTCAGATATTTCCATTTCTTTAGTTCTTCCTTCATTCATCAAGATCCATGTTTCCATCTGGGATCATGTCCTTTCACCCTCAAGAATTCCCTTTAACATTTCTTCCAGACCAGGTCCGTCAGTGAGACTCTTCCCTCGTCTGAGGATATCTCTCCTTTGCTTTCATTTTTCTTTCTTTCTTTCTTTCTTTCTTTCTTTCTTTCTTTCTTTCTTTTCTTTTTTCCTTCCCTTCCCTTCCCTCCCCTCCCCTCCCCTCCCCTCCCCTCCCCTCCCCTTCCCTTCCTTGAGTTTATTTATTTGAGAGAGAGAGAGAAAGAGCACCAGCAGGGATGGGGCAAAGAGAGAGGGAGAGAGCATCCCAAGCAGACTCCGTGCTGTCAGTGCAGAGCCCAGCGCGTGGCTGGAACCCACAAACCTTGAGATCATGACCGGAGCCGAAGTCGGACGCCCAACCGACTGAGCCAAACAGGTGCCCCTGGAGTTTCTTGATTTTAAATGTAAAACCTCATGTCTGTCACTGAATTTGGAATAGTCTTTTTTTTTTTTTTTTTTGGAATATTCTTGACCATCATCTATTCAAACATTTTTCTTCCTTCATCTCTTCATTCTCTCCTCTGAGGCTCCAGTGACACACAAACACGAGACCAGGTCTCCTTGATGCTCTTTTTTTTCCCTCCCAATTTTATTTTTCTCTGTTCTTCAGACAGGATAATTTCTGTTGGTCTGTGTTCAAGTTTGCTGACTTTTCTGTTGCCATTTTCATTCTGCTGTTGAGGACATTGAGTTTTCAATTGAATATGTGTGTTTTTCATCCTATAATTTCCATTTGTTCTTTTTATAGTTTATATGCTGAAAATTTCTAAGATTTTTAAGTGTGTTTTCCTTTACCTTCTGGAGCATAGTTATCCCAGATATTTTCATGTCTTTGGTAAATTCAATATCTGGGTCATCTTGGGGTTAGAATATGTTGTCTCTTCCCTTGAGAAATGGTCATATTTTCTTGATTTTTTTTTTTTTTCCTATATCAAATGATTTGGATTGTATCCCAGACATTGTGGTTATATTTTGTAGGCTCTGGGTCCTGTATCGTCCTCTGGAAAATACTGGCTCTCCTTAGCTGCAGACTGAAAGTCGCCCCACCTTTTGTGGGCAGTGGCTCAAATCTCACTTCAGTTCTTGAAGCTGGGCTGGGCCATCCGTGCTCCCAGGGGAGCCCAAGGCCGTGTGCATTCATATGCAGAACTGGATCCCCCTTACTCCTCTGCTCCCCTGGGCCCCTTTTCTGACTGCATCTGGCCAGAAAGAGGGTGTTTGTGATAGAGGGTCAGGGGTCCACATGCTCACTGCACCAGTGTTGATCTCTGACTGGGGTCTGTCCTCAAGGCAAAACCATAGGGAAAACATGGCGACACTCATCCAGGGCTGTTGCCTCTTCACGTTTGGCCTCTCTCTGCAATTGTACAATTTTGTGTGCTTTTCCGAACCCTCAGGTGACCGTTTTCTGGTGCTCTGTCTAGAGTTTTTAGCTATAATCAGTTAAAATAGGACAGGTTGTTACCCTGCCATGACAGAACTAGGACGTGTAAACTCTTATTCCTTTTGACACAGGGATTATTTACAAGTATGGTTTGGAGTTTATTTCCAAGAAATTACAGTTAAGCGTATATGGTTAAAGTGACTAAAGAGGATGCTTTTACTGGGGCACCTTGGTGGCTCAATCGGTTAAGCTTCTGACATTGGCCCAGGTCATGATCTCACAGTTCGTGAGTTCGAGCCCCGTGTCAGGCTCTGTGCTGACAGCTCAGAGCCTGGAGCCTGCTTCGGATTCTGTGTCTCTGTCTCTCTTTCTGCACCTCCCCAGCTCGTGCTTATACTCTGTCTCTGTCAAAAATAAATAAACTTAAAAAAAATTTTTTTAAAGAGGATGCTTTTACTGATGAAAGATGCAGTCTATTACAATTTTGTAATTTTATGAATCAAAAACTTGGGTAAAGTAAATGAAGTAAAAATAGTTGGCAAGTTGAAGACAGTTCAGTTGGAGTCCTAGGAGGAGGATATTCAAAACACTTGGCCGTTTTTTTTAAGTTTATTTTGAGAGATGGAGAGAGCTTGGGGGAGGGAGAGAGAGAATCCCAAGGAGGCTCCACACTGTCAGCACAGTCGGCCGCGGGGCTCAAACTCACGGAATGATCTGTGAGATCGTGACCTGAGCCGAAATTGAGAGTCTGCCGCATAATGGACTGAGCCGCCCGGGAGCCCCAGTTTTTTACAGATTAAATACCGGATTTAAGTAACGAAATTAATTCCCTCAATATGCTTCATTTAATGGCTAATTGCCTACTGACAAGTTTATTCCCATTCTTTCCAAATGTCTTCTAAAACATTTATTTAAAATCAAATCAAAACAAAAAAACGGGGCCACATAGAAAATCTCCAGTTCTCTACAAAGTGTGGCTCTGCGCCCGGACTG
This sequence comes from Panthera onca, assembly GCF_046562875.1. NCBI lineage: Eukaryota > Metazoa > Chordata > Mammalia > Carnivora > Felidae > Panthera > Panthera onca. The sequence continues at coordinate 16,741,014 of NC_138352.1, read as the reverse complement.
CCGTGAGGTCAGAAGTTTCGCGCGTGCGGTCACCGTTTCAGCAGCCTGTGTGCTGGGCCTGCCCAGGGGTGAGTGGCTCTAGGGGCAGGTTTGCCGTGCGGGTCGCAGAGCCCACCCCGCACCACCGCTGCTCTGTCCCAGCCTCAGCGTGGATCTGTTTCCAGTGTAGTTTGCAGACTGAGCAAAGAGTCAGGGCCGGACTGGGAACACTCGGAGATCACTTGAACTTTACTTCGTGTGAAATTTTGAGGGCGCCCAGGAAATGCCTGCTGATTGTGGGTTTTAAGAAAATTGTTTGGGTTTTGGTTCATCAGCTGTCGGGTTTAGTGGTTCGGACGATTGAGGGAGGGTTATTAAAGGAGACCAGCCAAACTTCAGAGCAGAATCGAATTACCACAGGGAGGTTCGAGGCCGTGTTTGGGCTCTGGTCGGGAGGCTGAGCTGTCGTGTGCAGCGAGGCTGTGTGAAGGCAGTGGGGATGCGGACCCAGCACGCCGGCGACTCTCGACAGATCGCATGGCCCACACGTCTTTCCTTGAAGAGCCCGCCGGCCTGTTAAGCCCAGTTTACGAAGCCAGCCTAGAAGCTGATGCTGCTTCGGAATACTTCAGACATAGTTGAAGGACTTCTTCAGGTAGATTAAGTAAATCTAATTAGATTTTCATGTGATTTAAAAATGTTTTTTCTCCCAAAACATCTTAAAAGTGCTATCATTCCTTTACCAGGTAAGAGAGAAAGGAAAAAATAAACTGTAACGTAATCATGCTTAGAATTTTGGCGTGTTTTTTTCTTTCTTTTTTTTTTTTTTAAACGTTTATTTCTTTTTGAGAGAGAGAGAGACAGAACGCACATGTGAGTTGGGGAGGGACAGAGAGAGGAGACAGAATCTGAAGCAGGCTCCAGCTCAGAGCCCAACACGGGACTCAGACCCACGAACCGTGAGATCATGACCTGAGCTGACGTCGGACGCTTAACCGACTGAGCCACCCAGGTGCCCCTCTTCTTTTTTTTTTAAGATTTTATTTTTTTAAGTAATCTTCACACCCAGCATAGGGCTTGAACCTATGACCCTGTGATCATGAGTCACACACCCCACAAGCTGAGCCAGCCAGGTGCCCCAGGGTGTATTTTCTTTCAGATTTTTTTTTCTTTTTCAATTCTTTTTTTTTTTAATTTTTTTAATGTTTATTTATTTTGGGAGAGGAAGAGAGAGCACGAGAGCATGTACGAGAAGGGGAGGAAGAGAGAGACGGGGAGAGAATCCCAAGCAGGCTCCGTGCTGTCAGTGCAGAGCCCGTTGTGGGGCTCGATCCCACGAACTGCGAGCTCATGACATGAGCTGAAATCAAGAGTTGGGACGCTTAACCATCTGAGCCACGCAGGTGCCCCACAATTTTTTTTCATTATGCCTTTTTTTTTTCCTTTCCATATCAGGCTGTTTTAGGGAATGATGGGTAAATCAGTGTGGAGCAAAGAAGTCAGGAGCCTCTGGTTCCATGCGGCATTGCCCCCTTCAGCCCTCTCCTCCTGTATTTGGAAGAGAAGGGGTTAATAAGCGCTAATCATTTGTTGCCTAATTACCAAGTTAATAAGAGGTTCCTGGCTTTTGCTGCACCTTTCCTAGACAATCAAGAACAGAGCTCTGATTCCTTAACCTTTAGCCAGCCAGAATCACACGGAAGACCTGTTAAATAAAAGCCAGATGCTGGCCCCTCCCCAGACTTTCCGGTTCAGCAGGTCTGGGCAGGGCCCAGGAGCTTCCGGCAAGTTCACGGGTAGTGCTGATTCTGCTAGCTGAGGACCACCATGATTTTAATGACCTCTCATCTCCACTGCCCTTACTCTAATCAAGGCTTGCCTCTAGTGGAAATCATAGTTTTAGATATTTTATGCTACAGTTTTCATCCCAAGAGTTTCCCCAAGTTTCTGTAGAGTCTTCTTTTTTAAAAAATTATACAAGTAATGCATGTTCATTAAAAATCAGGAAAATGAAAAATAATCTCAAAGAAAAGTTAGTCATAGGTTCTACCAGGGTTATCTTAGTCTGTCGTTCTATTGTCTCAGTAGATAGACACCTGTCCAGCTCAGTCGGTGGAGCGTGTGATTCTTGACCTTGGAGTTGTGAGTTCAAGCCCCACACTGGGGGGTAGAGATTACTTTAAGAAAATAGGTTGATAGTCTGTTTATGGCCATACCTCCCTGGATGTCCTCAGTCTTGTCTGACCTTAGAGGGTGAGCGGGCTTGGACCTGGTTAGCATGAGTGGGCGAGCCCCAAAGCCGCATGTGTATGTGTATGTGTATATGCATACTCATACACATATACACACACATATATTGCAAAAAAAATGAGATTTACTACATGTATTTTTAGCTTTCTTTTTTATTTTTATTTTTTTTTTACATTTATTTATTATTTATTAGAGACAGAGTGAGACAGAGCACAAGCAGGGCAGGGGCAGAGAGAGAAGGAGACACAGAATCTGAAGCAGGCTCCAGGCCTCGAGCAACTGTGCAGCACAGAGCCTGACACGGGGCTCGAACCCACAAAACGTGTGGTCACGACCTGAGTCAAAGCCAGTCACTTAACCGACTGAGCCACCCAGGCGCCCCTTTAGCCTTCTTTTTTAAACCAATATAGTGAGTATTTTTTTTAGGTTGAATACAGATCTAAGTAATTTTAATTGATGCAAAATTTTCCGTTTTGAGTATTACTACCATAATGATTAGCTTTCCAGGGTTGGACTCTTCAGATTCTTGTTCCAGTTTTTTGCTATTAAAAATAATACTGTGTTGACTGTCTTATTGCATATATTTCTCTGTATTTGCTCAGTTATTAGGATTATCCTAACCTATGTGTATAATTCCTGTGTAACAGTTTACACACTTTTAAGAATCTTTGCTTGCTGAGAGATGTAAAAAATGTATTGTAGTTTAAATTTGTGTTTGTAGTTACTGGTAGGGTTTACTGAGCATGTTTACTTATCTTTGTGAATTACCACTTCTGTCCATTGCCCATTTTCCTGTTGGTTGTGCATCCTTTTATGTTTTTTTTAAAATTACTTATTTATTTTGAGGGGTGGGGGTGACAGAGAGGGAGAGGGACGCGGGGTTTGATCCCACAAAACATGAGATCATGAGATCGTGACCTGCAGCGAAATCAGGAGTCGGACACTCAACTGCCTGAGCCACCCAGGCACCCCCATCTTTTCGTGTTTATTTGTAAGATCTTTCTTGGAATGTAAGCTCTTTGTGATATGTTGAAAATATGCCCCCCAACTTATTTGACTTACATCTTTAGTAGTTCACGTCTCCTACTTCCTTCCCTTCGCAAAACAACATTTTTCTGGAGTCAGATGCTGCCCAGAATGCTTAATTGCCATTTTTGATGGCGGCATGATATTTATGTGAGCGGAGGGTACCAGCATTTGCTTTATTTGCTTTATTAGCCTCAGGGTTTAGGGACCCTCCAGTAGGCTCAAGGCTTCAGTGCGCCATCGGTGTGTTGTATTTCAGCCTCTCTCTTTCCCTCCCCAGATGCTAACCCTGAGGTGACCAGGACGATGCTCCGCTGGGTCTACACGGACGAGCTGGAGTTCGGAGACGACGACGTGTTCCTCACTGAGCTAATGAAACTGGCTAATCGCTTTCAGCTGCAGCTCCTCAGGGAGAGGCAAGTCCCGGCTGAGCTGGTCACGCGCCCCCGGTGGTGGTGGCTGAGCTTGAATTATGCCAAGCTCTGCTAATGTAAATAACTTTTGCAAGGTGTTCCTCTGAAAGCAAAGCAGTAGTGGGGAGAGGACTTCACCTCCCTTGCTTTGTGTTCTTGTAAGCTAAATTCTGCCAAAGCTTTAGGTATTCTCTTTCCTTTCACTGATTTTTTTTTTTAACCTGAGATTACATCATTGTGTGTATATTACGTAAAGAATATAAGAGAGATTACGGTGTCGAAATGCTCAGCTTTCCCTCCCGTATCACTTCCTGTGACATTTATTCTACTTTGTAATAATATAGGGCCTTGGGTGAAGTTCTTGGTCATGTTCCTTGTGTTAGAAACACATTAGCGCCTAAGTCGGGGTGCCCGGGTGGCTGGCTCAGTCTGCTGAGCGTCCAACTTCGGCTCAGGTCACGATCTCGCAGTTTGTGAGTCCGAGCCCCACGTCAGGCTCTGTGCTGCCAGCGCAGAGCCGGCTTCAGATCTCTGTCCCCCCCTTTTTGCCCCTCCCCTGCTCACGTGTGTGTGTGTGTGTGTGTGTGTGCGCGCGCGCGAGCTCTCACTTTCTCTCTCAAAAACAAATAAAAACATTAAAAAAAAAAAAAGAAACACATTAATGCCTAAGTTAACACACAAGTATACCGTTCAGGCGGTTTCGTAGCCAGTGTTTTGGGGCTCTTCATTTATTCCTGCTTTTTAGGTTCCCAAGGAGGTAGTCTGTGTTTTTTTTATATTGCATTTTCTCTGCTGCTCTCCCAAGTTGGCCTTCTCGAGCAACGGGTAACAAACGTCACCCCAAGTGACGTCAGGCAGAATGCCCTTTAGTTTTAGTTTCTGTTGGGGATGTGCCCCTTGGTGGTCAGTTAGGCTGGTGGAGTGTCTTTTATACCGTTTAGTGAGCTTGTGTATTCTCTTGGGGGTTGCAGGAATGGCTTTTCTCCCGGGTGAGCGAGGCCGTGGTTTTAGCTGACAGCCTGCTGTTTGCCCTGCGGGGCTGGTGCTCCGGGCCCACCTGCCCGTGCGAGTTGGTGCACAGGTTCCTCCTAACCCGGGGTGCCTGAGGTCAGCTTACGAGCATTCTACTGTCTAAGTCCAGTTACTAGAAACCCCAAACAGGTCTAGGCTTTGTAGGCACGTGCGGTGTTAGGTCAGCGAAGCCAGCCTGACCGTGGGGGCCTCGCGAAGAGCTGTTCCGTTTGTCGGCATGTTGCAGCGTCTCGGGGACCTGGGAATGGTTTTAACTAGACCAAATGTGATTCGTATCCTTTGTTTTGTTTTCTAGATCTCGTGAGCTTTTTTCCATTGATCTTGTCAAACTTGCTTGTAAATTAAATTGCTTTGATAAAAATGTCCTGGGGTTGGAGTAGTGTAGACACCTGTAATCAGTGTGACGGATTCTTCAATTAAAATATTTGTTGCTAATTGACTGGCTTAGGCTTCTTTACCATCAGTATTACCAGATGCTCAATTTTGTATTGTTGGACGTGGGCATTGAGTTTTATCTGTCGTGGCTTTGTGGAGGGCTGGGCTGCCAGACTCGGAAGCGTGGGGTCCAGCGTGGGCTCTTAAAAGGTCGCAGAGCGCCCACTGCTGTGCGCAGGGGAAATCACACGTCCCAGGTAGTGCAGGGATTGGGGATGTCGCAAGTGTGTGCAGTTCCGTGGGGGGCAGCGGTTGCTTGGTTTTGTAACGTAGGGATCTTGGAGGGTTGGGAATGCTGTCACGCATTTGATGAAAAGGAAGTTTTGGGGGGAAGCGTTATCAGAAAGATACTTTTTTAATTTATTTTTGGGACAGAGAGAGACAGAGCATGAACGGGGGAGGGGCAGAGAGAGAGGGAGACACAGAATCGGAAACGGGCTCCAGGCTCCGAGCCATCGGCCCAGAGCCCGACGCGGGGCTCGAACTCACGGACCGCGAGATCGCGACCTGGCTGAAGTCGGACGCTTAACCGACTGCGCCACCCAGGCGCCCCAGAAAGATACTTTTTTTAAGGAAGAATTCATAGTATATGCCAAAAATTGACAGTTAATGTAATCATTGTTTTCCTGACTGAAACACAAGCTCAGTGTGTGTCGTTTGGGAAATACAGAAGTCACCTGTAATTCCACCAGGCAGTGCTTTGTTGTTTCTCCTGTCAGTACGTTTTCCACGTCTCCTATTCGTGCATGTGGGAGTGGTGCTGGAACTAGACGGGAGTTTGTGAGATGCTGAAATATATGCTTGATTTTGTACTTTAAAAATAGTCTGCTTTTCTGCATCTGTATCCTTTTCTGTGCTGTAAAATGAAAAACACGTATTAACAACCACAAAATTCCTCCGGAGGAAAGTTTGTCTCCGTACTTTTGCAAGAGAAGACATGCATTGAGGATCTGAATTTTTAAATAAGATAACATGGTCTTTAGCTGTGTAAATCGTGTCAGTTACTAGTTCTAGGCCATCCAAATAGTGGCTGGCTTTCTGGAGATCCCAGAGTTAGGCGGAAATGAAGCGTCTGCCAGTTATAAGGAAACGTCAGTGTCCACAAGACGCATTTGAGTCTCCTGATACAAATGTCGTTTGGCAATAGAAAGCAGGAGAGTGGGATTTTCAGACTCAGCATTTGTCTGCGAAAGTGCTTTGCAAAGGGCTCTGCAAACGTGCGTGCTCCCTGAGGCTGAGCGTTAGAGCGGCCGTCCGGGGTGCTTGCCGCCGTAAAATCGAGAGGTTCCATATGTGCGTCACAGAGGACTTTGCCCCTGGGGCACTCTGATTTCACAGCCAGGTCAGACCTTGCTGAGGTGCGACGGGCACGGGCAGACATAGCACAGACGGTGGCTAGCGGCTCCCAAAGAAGCGTGGTTGCTCATCGCGGTAACTTGTTTCGGTGCCGTGACAGTTGGGCTTACAAAGTGCCCGGGTGCCTGGAGGGGAGATGCTTCTTTACACGAAGTCATCGTGTCTCTTGGAAACAAAAGACTCGAGCGCTGGTCTCGGAATGAAACAGGCGCCTGCGTCGACTACTGGATGGAGAAGGACTGCGAGATCGTTCCTCATTCCTTCCTCCTTCCTTCAGTACACAGTGTGTACTGTGTACTGTGTGTACCGCGTGTGTACCGTGTGTGTATGGCGTGTATACTGCGTGTGTACTGTGTGTGCTGCATGTGTATTGGGTGTACTGTATACTGTGTGTACTGTGTGTGTGCTGCGTGTGCTGTGTGTGTATGGTGTACTGTGTGTACTACGGGTGTAATGTGTGTGTACTGTGTGTATTCTTTGTGTACTGTGTGTGTACTGGGTATACTCTGTGTATTGGATGTACTCTGGATGTACTGTGTGTACTGCATGTGTACCATGTGTGTACTCTGTGTGTAGTGCGTATGCACTGTGTGTGTACTGTGTACTGCATATGTACTGTGTGTACTGTGTGTACTGTGGGTGTAGCATGTGTGTACTCTGGGTGTGCTGTGTGTACCGCGTGTGTACCGTGTGTGCACTGTATACTGTGTGCACTAGGTGTGTACTGCATGTATACTGCGTGTGTACTCTGTGTGTACTGCGTATGTACTGTGTGTACTGGGGTGTACTGGGTATACTCTGGGTGTGCTGTGTGTACTGCATGTGTACTGTGTGTGTATTCTGTGTACTACATATATACTGTGTGTACCACATGTGTACTGCGTGTGTACTGTGGGTATACTGTGTGTGAACCGCGTGTGTACCGTGTGTATAATACGGGTGTATTGTGTGTATACTGCAGTGTTCTGTGGGTGGACTAGGTTGTACTTGATGAAACTCAGTTGTCTACGTACATGATCCATTTGTGTGTGTGTGTGTGTGTGTGTGTGTGTTTATTTTTGGGAGAGAGAGAGTGCATGTGCGTGGGGGCGGGAAGGGTAAAGAGAGAGAATCCCAAGCAGGGTCCACACCTGCAGTGTGGAACCTGACCTGGGGCTCAAACTCAAAAACCGTGAGATCGTGACCTGAGCTGGAATCAAGAGCTGGATGCCTAACCAACTGAGCCTCCCAGGTGCCCCTGCGGGATCTATTTGGTAAGTGGGGTTGTAAACAGCAGCTTTATCGAGGGGCGCCTAGGTGGCTCAGTCGGTTGAGCTTCCAGCTTCGGCTCAGGTCACGATCTCACGGTCCCTGAGTTTGAGCCCCGCATCGGGCTCTGTGCTGACCGCTCGGAGCCTGGAGCCCGCTTCGGATTCTGTCTCCCTCTCTCTCTGCCCCTCCCCCACTCACACTGTCTCTGCCTCTCAAAAATCAATAAATGTTAAAAAAAACTTTTTTAAAAGCAGCTTTACCGAGTGATGCTTCACATACCATATAGTTCACCTCCGGGAGGGGGGACTTCCAGGGGATCCTTATCGAGGCCTAGAGCTCATGTCTGCAGCTAAGCCTAAGCCTTGCTGGTCGTGTAACGGAGATGTGCTGGTGGGAACTGCACGCAGGTCCACACGATACGGTTACATATCAAAGGAGCGAATGTGACCCATCGAGTGTGTGATGTTGCAGGTGCTGTGTATGATCAGTGAGTTCCATGGCATTACTTTCGAGGCAGCTGGGGGGCTGGGGTTGACTATTCAGAGGTTATTTTGATTCTGACCAGAACGGTCAATGTGATACAATGAGAGGCTGGTACTTCTAACACACGGTACCTCTGCTGGAACCGATCCATCACTCCTCTGCTTCTCCCTGTACTTCAGGGTTATTGGACACGGCTGGCCGGGACTCAGGTTGCAGCTTTGGTTTACTAACTTGGGACTCTCTTTGTCCCAATGACACTGTTCATCACTAACATTCTCTCGTAGATGTGAGAAGGGTGTCATGTCTCTGGTGAACGTCAGGAACTGTATTCGCTTCTATCAGACCGCGGAGGAACTGAGTGCCGGCACGCTGATGAACTACTGTGCGGAAATTATCGCCAGCCACTGGGTGGGTGAGAGATGGAGGGCTGTGAGCAAAGCAGCCTCGCGGGAAGTCAGAACGTCCGTTGTTGTTGCTGTTGGTCTGTTGGGTCTGTTCTGCTTTTCACTGGCCTTCTGTCCTCAGGACGACCTACGGAAGGAGGACTTCAGCAGCATGAGTGCCCAGTTGTTGTACAAAATGATCAAATCCAAGACTGAGTACCCGTTGCATAAGGCTATCAAAGTAGAGAGAGAGGATGTGGTCTTCCTCTATCTAATTGAAATGGACTCACAGGTACCGTAGCCGCTTTTTCCGTTTTTCCTACCTTTTCTGAAAACCATACGTCGCTTGTTTTTCTCTGAATGTCCCCCGCTCCCTCCGAGCCCTCAGCGGCGCACTCTCTGATGTGCACGTGTCTCCCAGGAGTCCCTTCAGCACAGTCTGCGCTTTTTCTGCTACGCTCCTCAGAAATCTTCCAGCCTCTGCCCATGCCCGCTTGCAGAGCCACGTCCACATGTTGAGGTAGTGGCTGCAGCGGTACCTGACTTCCTTCCAGGCACCCACATCCACCTTTGTTTTCTTTTGCTGCTCTAGGGAATTGCCACAAGCTAGTGGTTAACAGTACAGATGTGTTAACCTACAGGCGTTGCAGGTTGGAAGCCCGGTCCAGGCATCGCCTGTCTCAAACCCGGCTGTCGGCAGGAGGCTCTAGGGGAGGGTCCCGTTTCCTGATTGTTTGGGGGTGTTGACAGAATTCACTTCCTTGTGGTTGTAGGACCAGCTGGCTTAACCTGGGGCTCTCTTGACTTCTGGAGGCCACCACATCCCTCCCGTCTCAGAGCCAGGGGCAGCACAGCCAGTCCTCCTGTCACCTCTGTCTCGTCTGCCCTTCCGCTCCCCTCTTTCACTTTTAAGGACACGTGGGATCTGACAGGTAGTCCAGGATGTGGTCCCCACTCCAGGGTCCTCAATCTTAGTGACACGTGCAAAGTCACTTCGGTTGCGGACGGTGATGCAGGTTCCAGGGGCTGTGACTGTGCGGACTGCACTGCCCAATGAAGAAGTGAAGGTGGCAGTGAGGGGCGCTGGCCTGTGGGTGTCCCGTATCTGCGAGGGGAGTTCCATATGGAGCCGTAGTCTTTGCGAGCACGTTAGCTGTTCCCATCCTCTCTGCCCTCTGCCCTGGCCTTTGTGCTGCTCCCGCACCGTCCTCCTTTCCCTCTTGGCCCTGCGTTGTCTTCCATGGTGTTGTGTCCGCTCTGTGACCCCCACTGATCCTGTGCTCCCTGAACGGCGTGTGCCCTTCGGAGGCCTGGCAGAAGGCGGTCAGTTCAGTGGAATTTGTCGAGCGAACAGTTAACGGCATTAGAATTTGGCATTTATGTGAAAGAAGGTGTGTAAGGGTCCGGTGGGCAGACGTTAAAATCGCTTGTATGGTCTGCCAGCCGGGTGCTGATTTACAAACCTACCTGTGCAGCTCCCTGGGAAGCTGAACGAAGCGGATCATAACGGACACCTCCCCTTGGACCTGGCCCTGTCACGGCGACTGGAGAGCATCGCCGCCACGCTGGTTGGTCACGGAGCCGATGTGGACATGGTGGACAGGAATGGCTGGAGCCTGTTACACAAAGGAATCCAAAGAGGTAGGAAGAAGCATGTCCCCCCGCGAGCGAGCTTACTTTAGTCCAAGTAACTCTTGAAGCCTCTGCCCCTGTTGCACACATTCCGAAACGCTGCTTCAGCCCGCTCGTGCCGTCGAGTCTGTGGTCGGTGGGCAGGAGAAGCTGCGCTGCGCCTTGTCTCTTGGGCTCTCCTGGCGTCGGCCCTGCCGCAGAGGACCCTTCCTTGTAGGCACGTGACGTGTTCGCATCTCCGGTGCATCGTTTCTCCAGGATGGCGTTAGTGGCGCTTGTGTTTGTGGCTGGAAGAGAGGGAAAGCATCAGAACCACGCGTGTTGAAACATGGTCTTGGATTCGGAGTTTTCACTTGTCCAGCTTAGACTTCTTTCATGGCAAAGGGATAAAGTTTCGTTCCGTCGTAGGAAGGTTAGTTGAAATCGTAGCTGTGTTTTGAGCCTGTTGTTGTTAATAGTGGGAAGAATATGGAAGCGATAGAATGAAGGTCAAAACACTTTACTCTTAATTAAATTACAAGAGAAAAAGAATATTAGTCTTTTTTGTTTTATTTTTCCAACCGTGGTGTCCTCAATCGTTAAGTCCCAAGTGGATCCTGCTTGACTCTCCTTTGCAGTAATCGTCTTTGACAGAATGAGAAGCTGTCTAGGGGCAGAGTTCCCGCCCCTGGAATGAGAGCTTCCAAAAATGCCAAGTCTTAATTTTGTAGAGGGATAGATGACTTGGCTGGAGTACTTGGCCATGGCCGTTTTTGTGTTTACATGCAGACGTCAAAGGCAGGATGTACCAGGGGCACCTGGGGGGCTCAGTCGGTTAAGTGTCTGACTTCAGCTCAGGTCATGATCTCGTGGTTCATGAGTTGTAGCCCCGTGCCTGGCTGACAGGCCAGGAGCCTGCTTTGGGTTCTGTATCTCCTCTCTCTGCCCCTCTCCCACTCACACTCTGTCTCTCTCTATCCCTCAAAGTAAATAAACATTAAAAAAAAAAAAAGACAACGTACTGATTTCCCCACATCTTAATCCCGTGTATTCACCCTTCCCACTCTACAGCCATTTTTATCATTATGCCTTGCTGCTATACTGTTATCGTGCTGCTGCACTGTCACTCCTGTATTTACTCTCACTGTTACACTGTCGCCATATATAGGCACTCACTCATTCACAGGTTGCTCCTGGTTGGTGGAACGTAGTTTCTTCAAATACAGTCCTGTAGGCGGCTGTGGCTTTGCTCTTTTTGGGCAAAGGTTTTACCATAAATCTCCCCCAAAGCCCTGCGTTAGGGCGTCAAGCTTGCTGGCTGATGGAGAGGAAAATGTTGCTCGTGGTCGGGAAGGAACTCTTGGGATTATGTCCGCGTCCAGGGCAGACGCATTTCCCAGGCGCCACCCTGTGCTGTGCAAAGCCGTTAGCACACTGGGTGTGTGTACAGTGGGAAGAGTTCCCACCGCGTGGGGAGTTAGCTTTTCTTGGCGTCTAGTGTCTGAGATGTTTATTTTGGAAACAAATCTACTTATTACTTAAAAAAAAAAAAAAGTCTCAAGAATTATGTTTCTTAAGGAGTTAAATTCTTACGTGCGACGAGAAAACATCTTTGACGAGGTATTAAATACTTTGGTGATTGCTTAGTTGTGAGAGTTCCCACGAATTGGCAGCGCATTTTCGATGCTTGTTTTCAGGCGACGAACCTTCCACTCTGAGTCGGTCGGTTGCCTGCGAGTCTGTGCAGTGGGGGTGTGAGGGTCTACACCGCTGCCGGCCCTGGGCGGCGGGACGGCGTGGTAGGCGGAGCGCTGACGTCGGGGCTGGGGTGGGCCAGGGTTTCAGTCCTGGCTCGTGCGCTCATTCAGTGCCTTGGACGGGCCACTTGGTCCCCTCTGGGTGTCCTTTCCCTCACGTGCAGGGTGGGAGTCCTTCTGCTTTCCAGTGTTCCCAGCACGCGCGGCGCCGTCCTGCCAGGGTGCGCACTGGCGCACCGGGACCAGCTCCAGTTCCCGAGGGACGGCTGTCCCTGTCCCTTCCTCAGCTCCAGCTGTCGTCCGTGGACCTTCCCAAGTGGTTGAACTGAGTAGCGTAGTTAAATTTAACTGTCAACCTTACTCTAAGTTCACTGTCATCTGCCTGAAGAGCTTTGCTGTGTGAGATGGGGGTCTGGTTCCGGACACCCGCGGGAATGTGTGCGGTCAGTTCTGTGAAGAATGAAATGGGCAGCCAGTGTCTGTGGACGAGGCCACGGGAGGCACACGTGTGGCCGGAGGGCGGCCGCCGCCTCCGACGAGCCGGGCCTGGGCCCGAAGGTGAATCCTTGCCGTTGAACATCAGCATCGACCTTCGGAGAATCAGTGCCGGTCAGCGGGCTTCTGAGTGGGCCCTCCTGTCTCCCTGCCTGTAGTCCGTGCACCGTGGGGCCTCTCCCGGGAGCAGTGTGAGGCCGTCCGTGGGAACGCTGCGAGCTTCTGGGGCCTCCTCCCTGCACGTGGCTCCGTGTGAGTACCCCGAGGGCCTGGGGCCCCTCCCCGCGCACACGGCTCCAGCCGGGAAGCTGCACCGAAGGGGACGTTGATGTGGATTTTAGTTTGGTGTTGGTGTTGTTGGGAGGACGCTCGTGTGGACGTCAGCGCGGTGACTCCTCGTGCGCCGGGCGGTGCAGCCGAGCCAGGTTGTGGGAACAACTAGCTCGTAAGCACCAAACGGTTTTTACTTGAAATGTTTGTGATGGAAATCTTTCTACAATGTTTTAGATGTTTTCTTACTGACAGAAACTGTAAATGGTGCTGTTGGTGTTTCCTACCCCCTCCTTTGTTCTGCTCCTTCCTTGTCCTTTTCCCTCTGGGCTGTGTGCCCAGGGGCTGACTTTCTTTTCATGTAAAACATCACCGATTTTCAATTTCCAATAATTCCTAAATAACTTTGGGAGGGAGGAGGGGTGCATGTATTTATGTGCATATATTTGTCTAAGTAAAAAAAAAAAAATCTCTGGCTCTTATTAATAAATTAATTTAAAAGCCATAATTCTTTTAAGAGGGCTTAACGATATAAAGTTTTGGTGTCTTTTTCATCCATCCCTGTCCAGCTGTTGATCGGCAGTCCTGGACCCTTGTTTCAGGGGGCATGCTTGCCCGGTTTGTATTCCACCGTGTATGGGAAGTTTTTTATCAGCCTGTGGGGTCTTAGCTTTACTGTGCTTCTCTCTTCGTTTGGAATCTGCTGAGCTCAAAGGTGTGAAAACGCCACACTTCTCCCCCAGCATCGTGTACATCGGTCTTTTCATTTCAGGTCTCTCTGTCCCAGCAGTCCCGAATTTTCTTTCCACTTCCAGAATATAGGTGGCTTTCTCTAGGATATTGTATTCTGTTGTTAGTATTTGTATACATTCTGTCTTAGACTGAATCCCTGTGGGGGCTGCTCCCCCTGTCAGAGCCTACCGGAAGCCCACTGTGTATATGTATCTATAAACAGCAAAGCCCGACCCAGTCTCCCCCCTGATATGCCAATTAGTTGCTTTCACACCTCTACCAGTGTCCTGTTGTGAAGAAATCTGATTTGTGGTCCTTTTTGTGTGTGACTTTGGTAAAGATTGCACTTTCCTCTAGATGCCAGGAAAAAAAACAGAAGGGGCTGGTTAGAGAAATCTTAAGTTACCTGAAGTCATAATTGATGGGAATCAGAGCCAGTCGATTGGTTTTCTTCCCAAACATTTCCCTGGTGCCTGTTTTGTAGAAGACAGTGGCAATTGCAAGGATAAATCAGACATGGACCAGTGAGCATCTCAGGGGCCTGTGGGGGCCTGACCACCTCCACACCAGCACTCACATTCTTCAGCAAATTGGGCCCTTTGCTGAGAGGTGCTGAAAACGAGCTGATTTTGAAATTCCGTGTCCGCTGAAGACCAGAGGAAACCCCTACCTGCAGATGAAAAAGAGCTTAGGAACACAGATAACAGACATGAGAGCTTTGCCACTCCAGAAATGCCAACCCCCATGCTAGATGTTGAGACGCAGAAGTACAGTTGAAGCCGATGGATGATGTTGCCGGATATCAAAGAAAACTTCTCGTGAGTGACTTTGTAAGAGAAAATCGTCACGTAGAAGTTGTGATTCAAAGGAGCCCCCATCTGCAGCACTAACAGATTCAGGGACAGGTGCACGTGTCTGGCTGCAAAGACAAAAACAGATCAGCTGTGGAAAGAGCACCATCGCCAATGATGTATATAGTGAAGAAGTTCCATAACGCCTTCCACAGCCTGGTGTCCAACCCAAGACTGCCAGCAGACTCCAGTACTGCAGGCCGTCACGGCACCCGATGAACCTGGGGGGTTGTTGTGCGTTTTGGGGATCTTCCAGCTGAAGAAGGATGTGATTTGTACGAAATTCATCCTGTAGACCTTGAGTGGAGACAGAATCTACAGAAAGTACCTCTGAATCCTTGGCATGACTTAGCTAAGTGCTGCGGCACACCCGGAAGTTAGGTCTGGCCTGTCCCGGGAGGGGTTGGCTCATGGGGGCACTGCCTGCAGACTCCAGAAGAAACCCCCGCCTCCCACTGCAGCTAGACAGAAGCCTCAGTGCGAGCACAGTGCATTCGTAACTGGGTGATTGCTCTGTTCACAGTTCATTACCTTAGGATGCATTGCTATTCGTGCCTTATTTTCTTAAGGAATGTTAATTTTATGTATCGGGACTGTTTTTGCATGTTTTAACATGTCAGTGGAACTAAATCCAAGGTAAATTGAACTTTGAGTAACCTTCTATGACAAATTTAATTAATCCCTATCACCTTCCAAGTTAGACAAGTCTGCTTTAACTGGTTTTCCACAAGTATTTTTAACATTAAATTGCCACTTGTCAGATTGCTTGGTTCTGAAGATCCCCATGTATTTTCAGAATTGTATACCTTTAATATCTTTACGTAAACTTAACTCTTGGCCTTTTGTCAGGATGTCAAAGTAGTTTCTGTTTTTCCTCCCACGAGCGCTGCATAGTCAGAGACAGTAAGCAGTTAGAGCTGTTGAACTTGCTGGATTCTGCAGAAGTTATTCAGACTTCATTTGGGATTTGTACATTGCTCTAGGCAGACTTCTCTGCCTATAGATTCTCCAAGAATTAAGGTGATGGAGGGGACTTAGGAAGAAGTTTTGTTTTTACAACCGTTTACCAAGTGGCGTTCTTATAAATAGCAACGTGTGCAGATTATGTGTCCAGATATTTCGTTGAAAACTTCTTGTTGAGACTGTTATGTGTGTATGTCACAAGCTGAGAAGATTTTAAAAATGTGTGTGGTAGCAGTCAGCGAGGTGTGGTCATACCCTGGACAGGAGCCTGTGCGCGAGTACAGCACGCTGGCGGTAAGACTGTGCTCAGGAGATAAGGGAGCGACACGGATCGTGTTGAGGCATCTAGAAACCCTGTCCGAGAGGTGGTGATCAGGAGGGGCCTCTGTGCCTGGAAGCCCGGAGTACTGGGGTGGTGGTGTGAGGTAGGGGGCTGCAGATGACGGCGGGTCCTCAGGAATTCAAGCAGGTGACTTTGTGATCTTGAAGGTTCTGCGTAGACATGCCCGGTTGTCCCTCTTCTCTGTCTGCGGTTTCTGACTTTCCGAGGAGTGTTGGCCAGCGTAGCTCGCCCTGGCGTTGTCGTGTGTAACCATTTTTTCTGTTGTTTCTTTTCAAGGAGATCTCTTTGCTGCCACCTTCCTCATTAAGAACGGGGCCCTGGTCAATGCCGCCACGTTGGGTGCCCAGGAGACACCGTTGCACCTCGTGGCGTTGTACAGTTCAAAGAAACACTCCGCGGACGTGATGTCGGAGATGGCCCAGATCGCAGAGGCCCTTCTGCAGGCCGGTGCCAACCCCAACATGCAAGACAGCAAGGGCAGGTTAGTGGGGTCACCGGGCTGCTCTTAGCGCTGTTTCCAGAACAGTGTCTTATGGCGGCACGTGACGAGCAGACGGGCTCGCTACTTGATCTGGTGTTCGTGGAAGTCCCAGACGTTGGTGTGTTAGGCAGATGGGAGGCTTGACAAAGCCCAGAGGCGTCTGGGGACATTGTTTCCGTGCTGGGAACCGAGGTCCGTGGACTTGCAGGGGTCACTGGTCCAGCTCCTCCGTGGGCACCCTTTGCGGGCACCTGGGTCAGAACTGGCGGGGGCGCTCGGAGGGGGATGCGCCCCATCTCACAGCCGTCCCCAGTGTTTCCGGGAGGTCACACTGTGGGGTTTTCCCCTCTGGTGCGTGTACCTGCCTCATGCAGCGCGGCACACAGCAGAACAGGAAAACGCGTGTGACGGATCTCACACTCAAGTAACGTGGGTCTCGTGAACTCTCAGCATCGTTTGATAACTACTCTGTTTCCCCAGATGACTGCCTCCTTTTTTTCTTGTGTTGATTCTTTACGTTGACTTTCCCCAGCCGCGGTGAGTCTGGTGGCCGGGCCTCTGGGACAGGTGCCAGCAGGGGGTCCCCTTCAGGGCACTCGAGGGCTAAAAAGAAGCCGCTTTAATCCGTCCTGGCCCGGGATTCCGGCCTGTTGCTGCTCTGACTGTGCTTGTGTAGAACAGAGTTACAGGAAGAAAGGCATTTCTTTTCAGAATCGTGGAGGGTAGGTGGGGAAAACACGCGTACGTGTGCTAGAAACTGCTGGTGTGAGAACACAGGTAGTGAGTGAGCGTCAGCGTTTAACGGGACAGTGTTTTCTGTCTCTTCCTTCTGTCGAGTCTCGTCCTTCTGGCTGCTGACTGAACGGTGACAAAGAAACAAAACCATTTTCATCCTTTGACACTTAGTCGTGGTTTTGGAAGGCCGTTTGCCGAGGCGCAAAGGCACGCTGTTGGAGGAGTGTGGGGTTCCTGCCGGTGGTGGTCCGGCCTGGGGTTCTCCTGCGCGGAGCCCGTTTCTGCGTTGACCCCTCTCCTTTCCCCCCGTAGGACTCCCTTACACCTGTGCATCATGGCGAGGAACGAACTCGTGTTCAGTCAGTTGCTGCAGTGCAAACGGTACGCACCAACGGCATCGAGAAGACGGCGGGGGGGGGGGGGGGCCTTGAGTGGAAGGAATTCCCTTCAAGCGTCTTCGCCGTCTAGCGTTGTGCGTTTCAATAAGTAAAAGCAGAGTAAACAATTGTCATTCGAGATGTGCGTGAGGAGAGAACGAGCCCGTTGGCAGCGCGGTGTCGGGCGGAGGCGACGTTTGCCGTCACGTCGCTCCCCTCTTCCAGGCTGGACCTGGAGCTGAAGGACCACGAGGGCAGCACCGCCCTGTGGCTCGCGGTGCAGTACGTCACGGTGTCTCCCGACCACTCGGTGAACCCCTTCGAGGACCTCCCGGTGCTGAATGGGACGTCGTTTGACGAAAACAGCTTTGCGGCGAGACTCATCCAGCGCGGCAGCAACACCAACGCGCCCGACGCCGCGACAGGTAGAGCGTGGGCCCCAGGGCTGGGCTCGGGGCTGGAGGGGCCACGAGGCGTCACGCCAGCCCTTCCGCCAGAAACTGAGCAGCCGAATGGCGTGCTGGTGCGAGTGAGGCTGTGCTTGCAACCCCAGCAAGGGCCCAGGTTGTTTTCGTGTCATCTTATGCTTTAAGAAGTTTAGCCAGGGGGCGCCTGGGTGGCTCAGTCGGTTAAGCGGCCGACTCTGGCTCAGGCCATGGTCTCACGGTTTCATGAGTTCCAGCCCCGCGTCGGGCTGTGTGCTGACAGCTCGGAGCCTGGAGCGTGTTTCAGATTCTGTGTCTCCCTCTCTCTGACCCTCCCCCGTTCATGCTCTGTCTCTCTCTGTCTCAAAAATAAATAAACGTTAAACAAAATTTAAAAAAAAAAAAAAAAAAAAAAGAAGTTTAGCCAGGGGGCGCCTTCGGCTCAGGTCATGATCTCAGGGTTTGTGGGTTCGAGCCCCGCATCAATCCCTGTGCCGACAGCTCGGAGCCTGGAGCCTGCTTCGGATTCTGCGTCTCCCTCTCTCTCTCTCTTCCCTTCCTCTGCTTACGCTGTGTCTCTCCCTCTCTCTCTCTCTCTCTCTCGCTCTCTGTAAATAAATAAAGAAACATTAAAAAATAAAATAAAATAAAAGAAGTTTAGCCAGACTGCAGGTCGGTTCAGCAGAAACACTTCCATTTGTTTGGTCCGGTGAGTCTCAGAACTCCTTTTACACTCTTAGAAATTAGAGCCCAAAGAGCTTTGGTTTCAGTGGGTTGTAGCTTTGATATTTAACATGCTAGAATTAAAACTGAGAAATTTTTAAAAGGTGTATTAAGTTAGAAAATAATAAACCATTGTATGTTTAGCATATAGCATTTTTTATGAAGAATAATGTTCAAAAGAAAACAGTGACTGGCTTCTTATATCTGCATCGTTTCACCCTTTTGACGTGTGTTGTTTTGGTTAAAGTATGTGAAGAAAACATACCCTCCCACAGTTAATGTAGGTGGAGAAGGGTGGCGTATTTTGGAGCCTTTTCAGATCATTGTGGACGGATTTCTTTACTTCTACAGCGAGCAGAGATCCCCAGGGAGTGTGAGTTAACTGCAGTGTAGAATCTGAAACCAGATCAATGAACTTTTCTGACTCTTCAGTTAAAATCCATGGTTCACTTGTGCTTTGGATGGAACTTTTCTCCGTATGTGATTTTATAAACGTCGTGATTTAATTGTTTGAAAAATTCTGGTTTGCTGACTTGAGCAGATCTTCCAAATCTTTATTTTAGAATCACATTTACTAATATCACTATCGATCTCATCAGGAAGGTATTCTAGTGTTGAGAAGCTGTCCAAGTAGCAGTTTTGGATAAAAGGTTTCCAAAATTCTAATATTCACTTGCAAGGTCAACTTTTATCATTTGGTACAGATACTGCCGATTGTTTCCTTAAAGAGAAAAGCACACTTCGTTCATTTTCAGCAAAATGTCCGATACTCCTGTTTGGGTAAGCATGGTTTGCTAATCAGTCATTCTTTCACAAAGCTGGTGTAGCCTGAGGAAAACTTCAGTGTTGCAGCCCAGGCAGTGGTTCTGGGCTTTTCCTCGAGGCTCCTGTACTTCATCACACGGGGCCGGATGCAACTCCCTGCACCCTCGTGATTTTGTCACAGGGATTGTGAACAGGCACTCGTGGTTGAAATTGAAGAACTTTAGCAATTTTTACTGCTTTGTCAAGGGCCACCCTGAGTGAAGGTGCTCTCGTTTTGATGGGGTCTGTGGTAGTCACCCAGGGACCGCTGCTGCATTTGGGGCCCCTCCTTTATTTGTGTTCGGGTCCAGTTTGACCATCAGCAGTGCAGACGTCAGTGCAGGGGGACAAGCAAATGTCAGGGGTGGTGGTTACAGAAATAGTTTTGACCTCACGGACCCCCCGGAAGACGCGCAGGAACCCCTAGGAACCCTGAGATCACACTTTGAGAACCACTGTTTTAATGTCAATACTTCCTTGATTTGACTAAATAAATTACGGGGATTTTTAAGGAGAAGGATCCCACTGTAATCAACATTGCAATGTGCCACTGATGAGGGAAACTGGCCAAGAAAAGATGGATATTAAACAGCCCTTTCCCTGAAAGAAGTTAATAATTTAACTAAAGGTCAAGTTAAAGATTTTTTTTAAATTTGTTTTTGAGGGAGAGAGAAAGCGTGCACATCCACGACCAGGGGGAGAGGCAGAAAGAGGGGGAGACATAGAATCCGAAGCAGGCTCCAGGCTCCGAGCCATCAGCACAGAGCCCGACGCGGGGCTCGACCCCACGAACCGTGAGATCGTGACTTGAGCCGAAGTCGGATGCTTAACTGACTGAGCCCCCCAGGCATCCTACTGATTTCTGATTTAATCGGGGCATCACATTATATAAGAAATTGGTTCTTTGATATTTAGGACTTGAACGTTAGGTTCTTACAGATCGGGTTTTTACAGAAGTGTGACATGTACTTGGAAAGAAGCATCTTTTCATTGTGGGTGCACCGTGCTCTGTTTATGTGCGTGCATCAGGCTTGTTCGTCATGCTGTGTGAATCATACACAGTAACTGACTAACTTTTGGACTGCTTGACCTATCAGTTTTGGGAATATATTAAAATTCTTCATCGTGGTTATGGGTTTATCTGTTGTCTTGCTAGTTCTGTCAATACTTTATTCTTTGAGTTTTAGGACAAGTTCAGGGTTATTTTTCCTCTGTTCCATTTTTCAGTATGCGTAGAATGGCTGGCCTTAGTCCACTGTTCCTCAGCATTTCTTATGTGTTAGCAGTCGAAGGTCACCTTTGTTCGATCGGGAGGCCATGTTTACGTCTTGTGTGTGCCAGAAGGACTATAGGGCGCTTGTTAGGGTCTCTGAGTTAGGATGGCTCATGCCTGGGGTGGAGTCACACTCTCCCTGAGGGAGAAGGGAAAACAGTATGAAAACAGTGTTTGTCCCATTTCTTTACCTATATTATGTCCTGGAGTTTAATTTGAGTTTTCAAATAGCATAGCTTGGGACACCTGAGTGGCTCAGTTGGTTAAGCATCTGACCTCAGCTCGGGTCATGATCTCACAGTCTGTGTGTTCGAGCCCCGCATTGGGCTCACTGCTGTAGGCACAGAGCCTGGAGCCTGCTTCAGATCCTCTGTCTCCCTCTCTCTCTCTGCCCCTCCCCCACTCGCTCTCTCCCTGTCCCTTTCTCTCTGAAAAATAAATACATATTAAAAAAAAAAATTCAAAGAGCACAGCTGTAGAACATGATACTTTGTATGTATCCAAAAAGGAAGAGGATTTTAATAGAGAGACACTGCCTTGGGGCTAAAACCATTTCACGAGGGAAAGAAGAAGAGAATTTTGCTTCTTTCTAAGATTCTTGTTTATAAGGCAATGCTAAACAAAACATTTCTAAGCCAAGAACAAATACGTTTCAGGCCTTAGGAATAAAAGGACATTTTCTGGTAGAACGTCAGCTCACAAGGTCTTCAAAGTGGCCATTCTAAGCCCAGAGGTTCCCAGACAGCTGCCCCCCCCCCCCCCCAGACATTTGGCGACATCTGTAGACGTGTTTGCCTATTACAGCAAGCTCGGGGATGCCGTTGGCATCTAGTTGTCGTACAGTGTGCCGGACAGACCCCTGACAACAAAGCGCTCTACCTGGCCCAAAACGTCAGGAGCGTTGCTGTTGAGACCTTGGCGGGAGACGTAGCTTCCCTCTGGTCCTGGTGGCGTCTGGAGGACAGGTCTGGGAAGAGTGCACGTCCCCTGACGGCCAGACCAAGCCTCTGCTCCTCCCAGGCCCATGCAGTGTCTGCGTCCACCTGTGGAGAGGGCCCGTGTGGACTTCCCACGTGGGCTCGTCAGTTGTGGACGGTGGCGAGGAAGGGCTTGTGTCTCTGCCCGTTGTCTCCCAGGGAACTGCTTGCTACAGCGGGCGGCCGAAGCCGGGAACGAGGCAGCGGCTCTTTTCCTGGCAACCAGTGGAGCCCACGTCAACCACAGAAACAAGTGGGTAAGTGTGACGCCGCAGCCCTGTGGTCTGTGGAAGGAGTGGCAGTGGTGGATGTGTGGGGAAAAAAAAGCGTCTGTTTTTTAGTTTGTGTTACATGCACTTGGTGAAAAAGCCAGGGCGAAACGGGTGTTTTATCCCCAAATATTGGTTGGTTGATTCATTCAGCAGCCGTTTGCTAAGCATTTGTGGAACGGCGGGTCCTAAAGTAGATCCTGTGGACCTGGTGGTCTAGTAGAGAGTAACAGGCACGTGCACAGAAACTGGCCACAAATGCATCTCCGTTATTTACGTGCTTTGCGTTTGGAGTCTGCTCTGTGAGTGCGGGTTTAGTCTGTGTCTCGGGGTGGGACCGCACGCTCTGCTCGCAACAGGGCCTCGGGGTGAGGCCCCTTCTCATCTTGCCCTGCGTGATCTTAGGCTTTGTGAGCTTCTGTTTCCTCATTTGTGAGGTGGGCTTCATGCTGATGTCACGGGGTGCGGATTAGCACGCTCTCTGGGACGCTGGAGACCACGTGATGTTGTTTTCACTTTGCCATTTTCATGTAGGGAGGCTGTGCTTGTCCGTGAGGTCACGTTTATTTCGTGTCTACTTTGTGTTAAGAGCCTTGAGGATATCAGCCCTTTTTTTTTTTTTTTTTTTTTTTAAATTTTTTTTTCAACGTTTTTTATTTATTTTTGGGACAGAGAGAGACAGAGCATGAACGGGGGAGGGGCAGAGAGAGAGGGAGACACAGAATCGGAAACAGGCTCCAGGCTCCGAGCCATCAGCCCAGAGCCTGACGCGGGGCTCGAACTCACAGACCGCGAGATCGTGACCTGGCTGAAGTCGGACGCTTAACCGACTGCGCCACCCAGGCGCCCCACAGCCCTTTTAACCTGAGAGTGGATCTGGACGTTTTTGGCACCCACAAATCCCTCATTTCGGGGCAGAGAACATTGAGGTTCCAGGAGGCTCCGTGGCTCGAGAGGCAACGGGGCCGGTATTAAGACTCGGGTCCAGGGTGGAAGGGTGCATGTGGTCTTAGCTGCGCCGGGAAGGCAACGGGCAGTCGGCCTGAACGGGAGACCCACCGAGGTGTCTCGAAGCACAGGGAGATGGCAGCCCGCTCCCCCCACCATTAAACCCGCTCACCTCTGTGCCCCTGCATCTGCACACAGCCTGCTCTCCAGCCGCGTGGCGTGTCCGAGTGCAGTGGTGGCCTTCTTGACTTTGCTTCTGCCATCATGTGTCTCTGTGTCTCTGTCTCTTCCTGCATCGTCATGTGCCTGCTGTCCACTCCTGATAGCGCACAGTCATGCCCTGTGCCCCAGCTTTACAAAATCCTTTCTGGAGCTCACACGGTCTGCCAGCTGTCCCTTGTCTGGTGCCCTTTGTAGCAAAACTGGGAGAACCCTAAGATGCGCCAGGAGAGACCCGCCTTGAAAGCAAGTGAGCGTGACATTGGAGAAGGGTCTGGAACGCTGGTTGAGTTCTTTGGACTTAATCCTGTGGGAAGAGAAGACCCACGTGAAGGGTTTTGAGTAGACTGGCGGTGTGGTCATTTGAGTTGAGAGAGCCTACTGGGAAGCTGGCGGGCCGGGCGCACCGCTGAAGTCGAGGCCGGGGCCCCTGAGAGTCATCTGGACCAGGAACGACCTGTCCTGACCTCAGACGCTGAATCTGGCGGCACAGAGACCGCGTGCAGAGGAGTTGCGGAATTGCACTCCTACCGGCTGTGGCTTTCAGAAGCAGGGGCCGCAGAGGTGGGGAAGCTCTCGGGCCCACAGAGGGAGAGAGGATTTTGCCAGGAGGAGGGACTGCCTTGGGGACAGTGATTTCCATGATGTTCTTTAGGGGGGGATAGTTGGGCAGTGGGGGCAGGGCACGAGAGGAAACTTGTCACATACGTTCCTGTCCTTTTGAATATGGAATCAAGTATGCGTAAGGCCAACCTGAAATGTTTTTAATTTTAAGAAGTGCGAGAAGGAGGTCTTGATGAGAGTTCAAGATGGGGCTGACGTGAGCCGGTCAGAAAAACCGGTGGGGAAGGGGGCCACAGGGGCGTGGTGGTCAGACTGGTGGCTCTGTCACCGCAGGGCTGCGGTCCCGGCTCTTCCGGCCTCCGTGGGGCTTATTTCAGTGGCGCTTGGAGGTCGTCTGTTGCTGTCGTTTAATTAGTTGTGTCTATAATTAGCAAGATAGTTACAAACACAAAGTGAAGGGTGGCTAATTAAGAAGGTCATCGGACAACAGGAAGCACAGGGCTGTTTGGAGGGCACAGGGGAAGACATTAAAGAAACAAAGGGTGATGGCACAGGGATGGGAGGGACAGACCAGGCGTGTGACGAGTCACAGCCGGGGACAGGATGGGCCCAGGGCTGTGGCTGCCCCGGGGACCTGGGTCTCAGCACACAGGCTGTCTTCAGCCCTCTGACGGAAACTCCCGGCACGAGTGTGCCCTGAGTGGGCCGTTTGCTTCCGTCCAGGGAGAAACCCCGTTGCACACGGCCTGTCGGCATGGGCTGGCCAGCCTCACCGCGGAGCTCCTGCAGCAGGGGGCCAACCCCAACCTGCAGACCGAGGAGGCCGCGTCCCCGGCCGGCTCAGGGGACGGCGTCTACCTGCAGACACCATTGCACATGGCGATTGCCCACAACCATCCGGACGTGGTGTCTGTCATCCTGGAGCAGAAAGGTAGGGAGCTGGGGACCGCCTCTCTCCTTGACCTTGAACAGTAGGTGTCGAGTCGTCAGTTGCGGAGTTGATGCTCCTTCCAGCTGTGAGTTTTCTTACTGCAGATCCTCTCAGTCAAACCGGAGAAGCACACAGTCTGGCTCCTGATGGCTGTGTTTCCCCGTGTACGTTTTCAGGATGGGGCCTGCCCGTTCCGGCTCTACGGTTATGGTGTTAGAGCCTTGGGCTGCTTTCTCTCTTATGCTGGGTGTTTTCCCAGAGCTTTGCCTCGGCGTGAGCAGTGTCCAGGGACGCCCCGGCCGCAGGTCCCGCACGAGCTGGTTGGTGCTCCGTGTGCCTCAGTCTCCCTGGCAGGCGGGCCAGGGGAGCCCCTGGACGGGGAGGCCCGCTTCCCTCAGGAGGTCATCCCCGGGTTCTCCTCTTTCCTGCCCTGAAACCTGTCTCACTCTTGCCTGCGTCCTTGTCAAGGCCAGCAGTTTTTAGCAGCGTGCTTGTGGACAGAAGTGGGACTCTGGATAGAATGTACTTTTTTCTTAGTCCTCCCAGCAGTTGTAAGGTGGTAGGAGTTACGCGTCAGGAGAACGTTGCTGGGTGTTGTTTTGAGCCTCTTGTCAGCAGTCAGGTAGCATGTGTGTGTTTTCATAGCAGCGTTTTCCTTTTGAGAAGGTACAGTACCTTAAGCTTTAAAACCCTTATTTTCCCCATAAGCTTTGCTCCAAAACACCAGGTTTCTGGCTTCCACTCCCCACCAGATTTATGAATTCTCTTTGTGGACAGGTGATTGTGTTACAGCCAGTCAGTCAGCTGGAAAGTGAACTCTTACTGTCTTGAGTTCTTTAAATGTGATCCGTGGGATGGTGAAATCCAGTGTTCTTTTCCTTTAAACATTTTAGCTAATGCGCTTCATGCTACCAACAACTTGCAAATCATTCCGGATTTCAGCCTCAAGGATTCCCGAGACCAGACTGTGCTGGGCCTGGCGTTATGGACCGGTAAGGGGAATCGGAGCTGCCCAACTCTGGGCAGAGGGGAGGGGCGGGGAGCGTGAGGGCTGAGCCTGTTCCACCTGGTGGAAAACCGGCCTTGAGAAGTCGAGGGGGCGTGTTCGTTGCAGGGACACGTTGAGGGAGTGGGAAGCGCTGAGCCTGTGTCCGTTGGGGCCTGTCTATTTCCCAGGCATGCACACGATCGCAGCCCAGCTGCTGGGTTCCGGCGCTTGCATCAACGACGCCATGTCGGACGGGCAGACCTTGCTGCACATGGCCATGCAGCGGCAGGACAGCAGGAGCGCGCTCTTCCTCCTGGAGCACCAGGCAGACATAAACGTCAGGTGGGTTGGGACCGCCCTCTCTGCCGCAGCACCCCAGCCATCTCGTTGACCTGTGGGGTGGCGACTCCTGCACATACCGCGCAAAGCTCATTAAAAGAACAGTCTAGAAGCAGTTGTTCACATGGGGATTTCGTATATGACCGAGAACATTCCAACAAATGAGCTGTCAAAAAGGCTTGCGGGGAAAATGCGGAGTTAAGTTGCTGTTGGTTTTGTGTTCTCAAAAGGAACATATCTTTATCTCCAACGTCAGGTGACCCTGAATGACTGAGTGGTAAAAGAAGGGTTTTGTCACGTGGGCAGCTGGGGTGGCGTTTTATGGAGATGCTGCTGAGAGCAGCTGTGTGCTCGAGAGGTTTCGGCACCCTTGGGAGGGGCTGGTCAGCTGTCTTCCTGGTGCAAGAAGGGGCACGGCTCTATTTCCTAAGAGGCAGGCGGGGCAGATGCTACCGACAGGCCGAATCGCCGTGAAAGCACATTAGCGTGAGTGAAGGGGTTTGGGGGACCCGGTGGGTTCTGGCGTCTGGGACGCCCACAGGGGCAGGGTTCTCATCCGAGTCCGGCTACGGACGTGCGTCTAGGCGTGCATGTCCTCGCAGGACTCAGGATGGGGAGACGGCCCTTCAGCTGGCCATCAGGAACCAGCTCCCACTCGTCGTGGACGCCATATGCACGCGTGGAGCGGACATGTCCGTGCCAGACGAGAAGGGGAACCCCCCGCTGTGGCTCGCGCTGGCGAACCATCTGGAGGACATCGCGTCCACCCTGGTGAGACCAGCTCAACCTTAGCCTCTGTTTACAAGTGGGGACGTGTCGTGTCAGAGACTCGTTTGGTGTCTGCAGAGTGGTGGCAGAGCGAGAGGTCTGCGAGCCGCAACCTGGGTCGGGGGCGAGCAGTTGAAAGTCCCGTGTAAGACACTGGGGAGTTCAGCGTCCTCTTGGCCAGCGCTGGGTTTTAGGCTGTCTTTGTGGGAACTGCCTGCAAGCAGCCAGAGAGCGGAGGCGTCTCCCCAGGAGTCTTCTCCTGAGAGGGTACCTGGTGTGGGCTGCCCTTGCTCTCACCACGGCGATAAGTCCCCAGACCCCTGGTTTGCCTCCCTTGCTCAGAGGACAGGCCCCAGGAAGGCCTCATTGAGCTTTTCTGAGATGACGTTAAGGGATCGTGCATCTGTCACGGGATGACCTTTTCATTGCAGGTGTGTTGCCAGGGGCGGGGTAGCTGGTGTTTTCTGTCCCTCCTGGGCCACGGCTCTCGAGGACACTGATAAACCTATCTGTCTCGTATTTCCCAAACCCGTCCCACAGGACCTGCTGTAAGAACTTGCACAGAGCACTTTTAATGAGTGTGTGTTTGTAGGACTAACGAATGATACAGGTTAAAGTAATCGGCAGCCAGTTATCCACTGTATCGTGCCTGAAACAACGCATGTGATGGGGTACATAGAGAGTTCAGAGATGGTAATAAAATCTTTGACTTTACTGGGCAGTCTTTGTGAGTAACGTGTGTTTTCTGCAGGTCAGACACGGTTGTGATGCCACGTGCTGGGGCCCAGGGCCGGGCGGCTGCCTTCAGACACTCCTGCACAGGGCCATCGACGAGAACAACGAGTCTACTGCCTGCTTTCTTATTCGCAGGTCTGAGAGGCCCACATGTCCCTTCGTGCCTTCTTTTTTTTTTTTTTTTCCAACGTTTTTTATTTATTTTTGGGACAGAGAGAGACAGAGCATGAACGGGGGAGGGGCAGAGAGAGAGGGAGACACAGAATCGGAAACAGGCTCCAGGCTCCGAGCCATCAGCCCAGAGCCTGACGCGGGGCTCGAACTCACGGACCGCGAGATCGTGACCTGGCTGAAGTCGGACGCTTAACCGACTGCGCCACCCAGGCGCCCCCTTCGTGCCTTCTTACTGCGGCCAGCCCTCCTCTCATTTCATCCGGCTGCAGTCCTGGCAGGCCCGGCAGGCCTTGGCTGGTCTGACTTCCCCGGCTAAGGCTGTCAGGGGTCACTGCCCTGTCAAGCCAGCCGGTTAAGGGAACCTGAGTCGCTTGCGAGGAGAGGGGCTTGTGTGCCCATGTAACAGAGACAGGAAGTTGAGCCAGCTTCCTGCTCGGGGGGGCCACAGAGGCTCCCGTAGTCCATTCAGACCAGTCGACACAGTGCAGCCAGGAGGCCGGGGTGGAGGAAACCAGATGGCCTCTGCAGGACCCCCCCTAGTGCGTGAACCCCGGGAGGCCCATGGCACACCCAGAGGGAAGCATGTGTGGAAGGGACCTTTAGAGCAGTGCTTCTCAAAGGTTATTGATGTTTTACTTTTTCACTTTAATTTTTTGAGAGAGAGAGCAAGCACGAGTGGGGGGAGAGGAGTAGCGGGAGAGAGAGAAAATCTCAAGCAGGGCTTGATCCCACAGCCCTGGGATCATGACCTGAGCTGAAGTCAAGAGTCAGACGCTCAACTGACTGAGCCCTCCCCCCCCCCCCCCCCCCCCACCCGGCACCCGTTTCTCAAATTTTAAATGCATACGAATCTCCTGGGGAGCTTTTAGGAGTTCTGCTGCCCAGGCTGCCCCCAAGACCGAAAAGGAAATCCAGGGGGGTGGGGCCCAGCGTTCCGTATCCGGGGGCAGCAGCTTTTCTGTTGGATCGTGTGAGGCCGCTGCTGTGACCTTTATCAGCTTGCCCTCGGCTGCCTCGGGAGCCTGCTCTCGAAGCCTGCCTTTCATCCCCCTGCTTTCAGCGGCTGCGACGTGAACAGTCCCAGACAGCCCGGTGCTGATGGAGAAGGGGAGGAGGAGGCCAGAGACGGGCAAACGCCCTTGCATTTGGCAGCTTCCTGGGGGCTGGAAGAGACGGTGCAGTGTCTTCTGGAATTTGGTGCCAGTGTAAACACGCAGGTACGGAGAGTTTCCTTCCAGGGAGGTAGATGCCGAGCCCAGAACTCGGGAAATCTCCGAGGGCCACAGGTGGGGCTAAGGGACACGCGGGGGGAGCGACTTCCTCTGGGTCGTGCAGCCTGCCCAGGAATTGTAAGGGTTTCAGGTGAAGACTCCCACTTTGTGCCTTTGTTCTTTCTGTAGCACGAGAAGGATTTCTTCAGTCAGCTTTTCTTTGCCTTTTATCTCCGTTGGTCATGTGTTTCCACTGAGTTTGTCCCAGTCTCCAGCTGAGCACTGTGTTCGGGAGAATGTCCCAGTAGCTCAGTTGAGCCCCTGTGAGTTATGTGTCCTGGCCTGTGGGGGATGACATTTGCTGCCCTGCAGCCGGAGAGGAAGTGGGGTCACTCAGAGGCGGGCTGACCCCGCGTCTTCTAAACGAAGTGTGTCTGTGCCCCGGGTCACTGGAGCACGGGGTCGTGACAGCGGCCTGCAGTCTTCTCTGGGCCTGGCCTCTTTGAAAGTTCATTTCCAACACAAGGTGGCAGCATTGAATCCCAGAACCCGGTTCCGTCCGAAAGTTCTTCTCCTTCGTGCTTCTCCCAGGTCCCCTTTCGTTTGTGCCTTGTCCCCACAGGATGCGGAAGGAAGGGCACCTGTCCACGTGGCCATCAGCAACCAGCACAGTGTCATCATTCAGTTGCTGATCTCCCACCCTGACGTCCGCCTGAGTGTCCGCGACAGACAGGGGCTGACCCCCTTTGCCTGCGCCATGACGTACAAGAACAACCGGGCGGCCGAGGCCATCCTGAAGCGAGAGCCTGGGGCTGCCGAGCAGGTGAGGGACCCGCACCCAGTGCCCTGCCTGGCGCCCGAGCTCAGCAGGACCTGTTACGTGGAGACCAAACAGAAGCCCCCTGCCACACGGGTCCCTCACACGTGAAGACCTTCGTGTTGAAATTACACTCCCTTCCCTTGAGGTCTGGCCGTTCAGATGGCCTGTCGGTACCTGTGAGATTTGGTGCTCTGCCCTGTGTGCCTGCGCGTGGTCGTGCCACACGCACGGGGAGGTTGCAGGTGGCCCTGCCCTGGCCGAGGAATTCTGTGGTGTCGTACGTGACGTCGTGCGTGCCTCTGCCCGGTCTCAGGGCCCTAGGAGTGAGTGTCTTGCCAAGATCTGAACGGGGCTTGGGCTGTTGCTGTGACGTCGGGGCAGCTCTCTGGGGGGAAGGTCTCTGAGGACTTGTCATCGTCCGGCTGAGCAGGCTCGGGCCTGACCTTGTCGGTGGGTCTCCAGCGGGTGCTGGGCCTGGCTGGTGACCTGCTGCCCTGGGGGCGGGGTGGGTGGGACGTGGCCCCTCCGCCCCGGCCCCCCGGCAGGTCCGAGGCGGGACTGGGGTCTCTGTTGGCCTGGAGAGCACCGCCAAGTTCACGAGTAAGCCCCCGATGACAGTGATGTGGAACCAAGCGAAATCGTCTCCAGCACCGGCCTTTGCGTGGGACGGACCTGTGTGGCTGCTGGCCTCGCCCCTGCTCGGGTGGTGTTGGGTGCTCTCGCGCCCCGTGTGACACGGGCCCTGTAGCCGAGAGTCCTTGGGAGACATGCTGCTTGTGTCGGTCAGCAGCCCGTGCTGGGGTTGCACGCGTGTGAGGCGTGGGTGTGGGGTGCTGCTGCCCCTCACGGCACCCTGCGTGCTCACACTGACCCACAGCTCCCGTCTGCCCCGTGTCCGCGGAGCAAAGTCTGCAGCATACGGCTGGCCTGTCCCCCACAGTGTGTCGTCTCCTGCAGCTCCGTAAACAGGAAACTTTCCAAAACCGCTCAGGGGTCAGGCTGGTGTTGCAGTTGTGGCTCCAGGGTGCTGGGTGCTTGTCCCGCCAGAGCGGTGGGGGGCGGGGGGGGCGGGGGGGCTCCCAAGGCGGGTCTCCGCCTTTGCCTTTCCTGGAGCACCCCTTCCTCCTTCCGTCCCGCACGTGGTCTCTTTCTTAACTTTCCGAATCCATACTTTCTGCTGCCGGAAGATGCCAGGGCTCCCTGTCCCCTGCCAGGGGGGTGTGGCCATGCACACGTAGTCGGGCACACGCGTGTGCAGACAGGGTCTGTCGTGTGTGTGTGTGGTGTGTGTGCCGTGTTGGGTATTGGGAGGGAGCCTCCTGGAGCCGAGGGGCGGCCACACTGGCACGTCTCCCGTGGCCAGCACAGCTCACAGGTGCTCAGCAGGCTCCCGCTTGTTGCCTTAGGTGGATAACAAGGGCCGGAATTTTCTTCACGTGGCCGTCCAGAACTCTGATATTGAAAGCGTCCTGTTCCTGATCAGCGTCCAGGCTAATGTGAATTCCAGAGTCCAGGACGCCTCCAAGCTGACCCCTTTGCACCTTGCTGTCCAAGCAGGTTCAGAGATTATCGTCCGCAACCTGGTAAGTGTCCCCGAGACGTTGCCTGCAACACGTGGACCGCCCGTGTCGTGGTGCGTGCGGAAGCTCTCGTCACAGGTGTTGGGCCAGGTTTTGTGCGAGGCCAGCACGACTTTGGGGAACTAAGCCAGTGCCCTCGGGGAGAGCAGCTGTGTCGGTGGGCAGAGTGTCCTCAGAGCCCAGCAGGCAGCTTGTGCGGGCAGGTGCTGGCGTGAGGCCTCCAGGGAAGGCAGGACTTGGGTGGCCGAGGCCGGCCCGGGGCGCCAAGGGAAGGGAGGCCCACCTCTGTCGTCTGCGTCCTGCGCTGGCCGCCAGGGGCTCTCGCGTCCACCGTTGGAGGTAGAATTGACCTGTAACGTTGTATCAGTTTTAGGTGCGCATCATAGGGTTTCGATATTTGTATGTGCCGCAAACCGATCACCACAATACGTCTATTTAATACCCGTCACACGCGTGGTTACAAAAGATTCTCTCGTGGGGAGGATTTTTAAGATTTACTCTTAGCAGCTTGCAGATGTGCAATATGGTATAATTAACCGTGTTACCGTGCTGTATGTTACGTGCCCAGGACTTAACATATTTTATAACCGGAAGTTTCTCCCTTTTGTCCCCCTTCACCCATTTCACACCCCCTGCCCCCAGGGACCATCAGTCTGTTCTCTGTATCTAGGAGTTTGGTTTTTTGGTTTGCTTTTAAGATTCCACAAAGAAGTGCGATCACGTGGTATTTTTCCTTCTCTGTCTGGCTTATTGCACTTAGTGGAATGTTCTCAAGGTCCATCCACGTCGTTACAAATGGCAGGATTTCATTCTTTTTTATGGCCGAATAATATCCCATTTTGTGCACGTGCCACATCTTTGTCCACTCATCCATCCACCGGTGGACACTTGGTTTGTTTCCATATCTTGGCTGTTGTAAATAATGTGGCAGTGAACACGGGTGGGGGGGCAGACAGCTTTTCAGAATGGTGGTTTTCCAGCGACGTAGGACACGCGTGGGCCCCAGAGCCCTTGCCCCCCCGCCCGCCGTGGCCTGCAGTCTGTGGCCTGGCGCAGGCGGGCTGCGGCGTGGGCTGGGGGCCGGGCAGTGAGGGGCGGGGCTGCAGGACCGGCCTGAAGTGGACGGGCCGTCGGTGCACCCTGGGGCGTCCCAGCTGTGCAGCGCGAGGTGGGGTTCCGGCCCCCAGACTCCGGAGGCGGCTCCCTCTCGCGGAGGTCAGAAAAGCAGGCCCAGGTTGTCAAAGTTAAGGTGGTGGCTGGGTTGGTTGGCTGGTTTGCGTGACAGAAAAGGTGTTTTAAAGCTTTTTTACAGTATACGCGGTAAGCTTTCTTCTCTATCAAAAAAACGACAACAGTGTTTTTCCTTTGGATGAACACGTAGAAGTGGAGTTACGGGATCGGGTAGTTGTTCTGCCTCTAACGTGTGGAGGAGCCTCCACGCTGTTCTCCAGTTTGCGTTCCCACCAGCGGCGCACGACGCTCCCTGCCCACGTCCTCGCTCACGGTCACACTTTCTCGTGTTGTGGGTTCGGTCATTTTGAGGTGACAGCTAACCGTGGTTTTGGTTTGCGCTTCCCTGATGATGAGCGACGGGGAGCATCTCTGTCGCGTGTCTGTCGGCCGTCTGTGTGTCCTCTCTGCAGGAACGTCTGTCCAGTTCTTCTGCCTGTTGTTAAATTGTATTTGGTGGGGTTTTTTGCTGTTGAAATGTATACAGAGAGAGATAGAGAGAGCCAGAGAGAGAGAGCGTGTGTGGGCGCATACAAGCAGGGGAGGGGGAGAGAGAGAAGCCCAAGCAGGCTCCACGCTCTGCACAGAGCCCAGTGCAGGGCTTGATCCCACAACCCTGGGATCACGACCTGATCCGAAATCAAGAGCCGGATGCCTAACCGACTGAGCCCCCCAGGTGCCTCTGTTTTTTCGTTTTTGTTTTTGTTTGCTATTGAGTTGCAGTGAGTTATGTATTTTGGATATTAGCCCCTTACCAGATACATGATTTGCAAATATTTTCTTCCATTCAGTAGATTGTGCCTTTTCATTTGTTAATGGTTTCCTTTCTTGTGCGGAAGCTTTCTAGTTTGTGGCCCCACTTGCTTATTTTTGCTATTGGAGTCAGATCCAAAAAATCACCACCAATGCTTATGTCAAGGAGCTTACCACTCTTACTTCTCAAAAGCAGAAAGGTGTAGGAAAGTTTTCACGTTTTACAAAGGAGAAGATGTAAGGTCAGAAAGAATCCCCGCCCCCCCAGACTATGAGGGAGTCGGTAGCGTGGCTGGGATTTTAGCCACTTCTGCTTGACTCCAGAGCCTGCCTTTTCCCAGAGGACATGCTGCCACCGGGCAGGGGAGCGGTCTGAGCCAGGATGCGGAGCCTGGACAGTGCGTGTGGTGTGCTTTCACCAGAAAAGTGGTTGAAATTTGGGGAGAGTGTAGGAGATGTGGTTGGAGAGGCGGTTGGGGACCAGATTGTAGAGGGTGGCATTTCAGAGCCAGAACAGTGAGCAGCCTTCATCCTTCCAGCAGCGGAGAAGCCGGAGCGTGTCCAGAGCTACGGGCCTGGCGTCACCTGGCTGGCTCCTCAGTGCTGTGGTTGCTGGTGTCTCCTGTCAGCCCCAGGACGTGCTGCACAGCTAGCCTTCAGGGCGCTTGACCTACTAAATAATATTTACTTATTAAATAAATAAAAATTTATTTTTATTATTTTTAATTTTTGTTTTTTAATTTTATTTTATTTGTTAGTTATTTTATTTATTTATTTATTTATTTATTTATTTATCTATTTATTTATTTTTAAATGTTTATTTTTGAGAGAGAGCAATGGAGGGGCAGAGGGAGAGGGAGACACAGAATCCGAAGAGGCTCCAGGCTCCGAGCTGTCAGCACAGAGCCCGACACGGGGCCCGAACTCACACACTATGAGATCATGACCTGAGCCGAAGTCGGACGCTTCACCGACTGAGCCCCCCAGGCACCCCTATTTTCTATTAGGAAAGCTATCTGCCCAATGGGGCGGGGCGGGGGGGGGGGGCTTGAGCCCCCAACCCCGTGGCCGAGAGTCCATGCGCTAGTGATTGAGCCAGCCAGGTGCCCCTCTGCCATTTTTGTTTTTGAAAAGTACTTTTTCAGAACCCTTTATGACTCGTTATGTGTTAGAGCTGAGAGAGCATTGACCTTTGTGGTGGGGAGTGAGGGCATGGGCAGGGTCACCGGCGCAGGGGCCGAGGGGAGGCAGTGGCTGTGAGGTGGGTTGTAGAACGATTGGGTGGGGGCGGCGGGGGGGGGGGGGGTCTGGTGGCACCAGGCACAGACTGGGTGTGAGGACCCGCCAAGGAGGTAGACGTGGGCCTCGGAGTAGTGGGGAGTCGGGCCACGTGTCCATCTCTCTGAGAGCCGAGAGGTTAGAGGGTCACGGCCTCTTCACCAAGGCTCTGCCGCTGCGTCACGAAGGCCTGAGCTCGCGGAGGGTAGGAGTCCCTAGAAACAGCCGGCCTTGCCAATAACGGCCATGCGGTTTAGTGTTGGAGCTGGGTCGTGTCGAAACAGCACCTTCACCCGGACTCCCCTGCCTGCCGGTTAGCCATCTTCGAGGTTAGCTATGATCCCCAGCACACGCAGCACCCTGGTGCCCGCGAGCACCCTCCGCATGTCCTCCTGGATCTGTGTGTGGTTTCACTGGGCGCCCCGGGGTCTGGGGAGGCTGGGACCTGGAAGTCCCAGTCTGGGTGTGAACCAGAGCAGCTGACCAGTGCCTCCACTCTCCCAGGTGGCCTCAGGCCTCGGGAGAGGCACAGACTAGATTCTGTCCTGTAGCAGCTGTCTCGGAACTCTGTCAGAAAGGGGAAGGTTAAGGAGGCGGCAGGACCATGTCTGAAGGGCCTTTCTGCTTTTGGTTCTGTAATTCTTCGGTTAATTTCTGTCTTCTAAAAAGCAAAATAAAAACAGCACATGCTTATTGTGGGAAAACTGTACGCGCGTAAGGGTATAAAGCTGGTGGTGTCTCCCTTTCACCCCCAACTGGAGTGAGTGTGGTGTAGACGCTTTTACACGCCTTCAGGGAGTGTGTGCGTGTGCACACATTCCTCTCTGTCTGCAGAGGAATCACACTATCATGCTGTCTTCTGACTTGCCTGTTTTTGACTTACTGTACCACAGACCTCCTTCCGCGTGAAACCATACATCTCTGTCATCCCAGTGGCCACCTGTTGTGTTGTTTGGTTGCAGTAGTTTTCATAACTGAACCTTCTGGCAACCTGGTTTTACTACCGTAAGCAGTGGACGTCTGTACGTGGAACAGTGAACTCACTGCGGTCCCGCGTGGTTTCGTGTCCTGAATCTTAGAAGTAGAGTTCCTGTGTCCTGAGGAATGGCTTTCTAACATCCTGCTGATTGCTGGTTTCCGCCTGGGTCGGGTTTTGCTGTCCCCTGCCTCCCCGGGAGTGTGTGTGAGACTGTGCTGCTCCCGGCCCTGCCGGCCAGGCAGACGCGTGGGTGTCGGGAGGCAGGCAGGCTCGGGCCCCGCACGTGGGACCTTTGCTGGTTGTGCAGGAAGGCTGCTCACGTAATGAGCCTCAACAGCTTCTTGCAGGAGCCAAGGTGAACGAATTAACCAAGCACCGCCAGACTGCCCTGCATCTCGCCGCCCAGCAGGACCTGCCCACCATCTGCTCCGTCCTCCTGGAGAATGCGGTGGACTTCGCTGCTCTGGACGAGAATGGGAATAACGGTAGCTGCCAGTCATTCCCCTGTGCCCCGAGCCGAGTGCCCTGAGCAGGCCCCCCAGTCCGGAGGTGGAGGTGCCCTGCACCCGCGGGCCTGCTTCCCTCAGGGAGGCTGGCTCTCTCGCAGCAGCAGAGCTGTGGCAGGGAATGCTCTGGGCGGGGCATCTGTCCTGCCACCGACCATCCCCGGGCAGCCTCCCATCTTCGTGGTACCCCTAGAAGCCTACAGTGGTTTCCCGTAAAACCAGGAAGTCTCACCTTGGGGTAACCGTGGAAAAAGGAAGCAAAGTGTTACGAGGTTGCGTTAACGACTGAGTCTTGGGGGGTGGTGAAGACCGGACGGGATGGCTCTGTGAGTGGACAGTGGCTGCTCTGGCTGTGTCCTGTTTAGAGGGAGGTCCGTGAGCAGTTGAGATTTCCCACGTGGGCTTCCGGGCTTGCACAGTAAGAGGGTTTACTCTCCAGCTCTTCATCTCGCGGTCATGCACGGTCGGCTCAACAACATCCGGGTCCTCCTGACCGAGTGCACCGTGGACGCCGAAGCCTTCAATCTACGGTGAGCGCCTGTGTTCCGGAGCAGAGGCCTGGGCTCCGCGTCACCTAGCGTGACCCTTAGGGCTGGCGGTCACTGCGCCTCGCGACGGCCCCGGGTGCGTGCGATGCAGCTAACTGGCCACTAGGGCACTGGACCGGCTTCGGTGCCTTGGACGTTTTCATTTTGAGAAACGCTCTGTAGAAAACCTTTTATGGCCTGTTACGTGTCCTTAACTGTGTCCGGCGTCACAGGCCCAGAGATCAGGTCTTCTGTGCGTGGTGGCCATGGCGGGTCTGTGCCTAACGTGTCCACCTTGCTCCCTCAGAGGCCAGTCGCCGCTGCACATCCTGGGTCAGTACGGCAAAGAGAACGCAGCCTCCATCTTCGAGCTCTTCCTGGAGTGCATGCCTCAGTACCCTCTGGACAAGCCGGACGCGGAAGGAAACACGGGTGTGTGATACGTGCGCACGTGTCCTGGAGACACAAGAGCTGGGCACACAGCCACGCTTGAAGGGCACTCCGTGGGTGCACGTGGCAGGTTCTGCGAGCAGCTGTCACCGCTGCCTGGGGTGGAGTCTGGCAGCGTCTGATTCGGGGCACGCGTGCGTCTAAGTGTCCCTGGTGCTGCAGAGCCGTGCCCGGGCCCAAGCAGGCCTGCCCGTCTCTTCTGACGGCCCTCCTCTCTCTGCTGTGCACCCCGCAGATGCTCCAGAAGGGGGAAGTGTGTGGTGCGTGTGTTGACGGGCTGTGAAAAAGTGGCAGGTGACAAACAGACGAGGCCCCTGTCCTGGTGCTACTCTAGCTACCCGGTCGCTGCGTTAACTTG
Organism: Panthera onca; assembly: GCF_046562875.1. Lineage (NCBI taxonomy): Eukaryota > Metazoa > Chordata > Mammalia > Carnivora > Felidae > Panthera > Panthera onca. The sequence goes on along the minus strand of NC_138352.1, from coordinate 16,703,962 downwards.
TATGGCTTCAAGTCATTTTGTACACGTACTTCCGCATTTGTGTTCTTGTTGGATGCGCATGGCCACCCAGAAAGCTAAGCGGTGTGGGCAGTGCGTCCCGAGTTTTCACGTAAGGCACCAGTGGTGAGGCCCCGTGCTGCCGCCATGTTCCCGTTCCCTCCCCTCCTGCCACACAGAGCCTCCTTGGCCTGTGGCAGAAGCTTTGTCACCAAGGAACGTCCTGAACCTTAGCACAGGACTGAGTATTTTATCGTTCGTTCTTGGCTTCAGTACATGAATGTGTTGTTAAGCTGGCAGTGACGAGCCTGAGCCGGAGGGAGTCGGCCCAGGAGTGAGCTGGGGGCCCAGCACACCCTCCGGCCGCCGTCCAGGAGGCGGGAGGCCGACGAGCAGGCGCGTCACGTCCGTGCTTCTGAGTTGCACAGACCTGGTTCCGATCGCCTAGCTCTGTCCAGTTCCAGCAGGCGACCCTGGGTTCGTAACCTCTCTGTGCCCCTTTGCTCATCTGAAATAATAACCCTTGTCCGCCTGGACTGTTTAGAAAGTCATGAGAAGGAGTTGAAGCGTGGGGCCCAGGAGAGGGAAGCAGAAGGGCTGCCGTGAGCGTAGCGGGCGGCAGGCGGGAGGGCCTGGCCGGAGCCGGGCGCCCACGGGGTTCCCTGGGTGGGCCTCCAGATCGAGTTACGTCACGCGACAGGGGCTTTGGTCGGCCAGGCTTGTGCTGGAGGAAGGCAGGTGGGACGGCGCGTTTTTCCTTCGGTGTCTGGTCCCTGCTCTGTGGCTCTGGAGCGTGTCCCGGAGCGGGGGCCGCCCCGCGCCCCCCGTGGCGGTCAGTGGGGCTCTGCTGACGCACGTCCTGCCGCCTTCCGGCGGCAGCAGGCGGGGCTCAGGTGGAAGGAGCCCTCCCGTGCTCTTGTTTTCCAGTGCTGCTGTTGGCTTACATGAAGGGGAATGCCAACCTGTGCCGTGCCGTCGTCCGCTCGGGAGCTCGCCTCGGGGTCAACAACAACCAAGGGGTGAACATTTTCAACTACCAAGTTGCCACCAAGCAGCTTCTGTTTAGACTGTTAGGTGAGTGGCTACTTGCTGCTCATCCAGCGCAGACACGGGCACGGTGTCGGTCGTTCACGTGCCCCGGTGACCTCTGAACCCAGAATGACCCGAGCCGGCCGCTTTCCGGGGTGCTCCAGGGCCCCTGTCAGCCCCTACGTCCCGGTCCTACCGGAGGCCCATAAAGGCACCCACGCATCGGCTCGTGGGGGGGGGGCGGTCACCCCTCCACGGCTCTGGCCGCTCATCTGTCTGCACGCCCTGTGTGCTTCCGCGGAGCCGGGTTCTCCGCATCCTTCCGAGCGGCCTTCTGTTCCAGCCCCTGCCGGCTCCCCCTCTGTTCCCCTGTGGCGAGGAGGGTGGCACCTCGGTGGCTTGCTATTTGCAAGTGCCCTCGCTTCCCCGCGAGGCGGCCGCAGAGCGGGCTTCTCAGCCCCGTGGTCTGGGCAGAGGAGCGAGCTCTGCGATGTTGGCGTGGGTGACGTGTCCGGCGTCGCTTGGCAGACGGTCTGTAGCCCAGCCGGTGCCTGCGTGCGGTGCTTCTGTGGCGCCAGCTGGAGCCGCCCGTGGGCCAGCGTGTCGGGCGCTGGGCAGACACCGGCCACGTGCCGCCTCCTCCCCGCGAGCTCGGGCGACTTGCGTGGGCGTGGCTCTCGGAGCCGTGCGGGCAGAGCTGGCGTTCAGCGAACGGAGCCGACGGTTCCCGGCCCGAACGCGCCACGCTTCCACGAGCCCCGCCACGGCCCCTCGCGCTGTGCTCTCCCCGTGTCCCTGCTGCTGGCGCCCACACCGCAGACCCAGCTGCCACAGCGCCACTTCGCCCCTTGCTCTCGCCCCTGCTCGGCCCGTCCCGTCCCGCCCCGCCCTGCCCGCTCCCCCCGCCGTCCCCTTGCCCTTCGGCCCCTGACGGTCCTCCTGGCCGCCCTGACCGCCCGTGCCCCCCGCGGACGTGCTGCCGTCTCCCCAGCTACCGCTGCCACCCCGCCCCTCCCGGCCCCGGCCTGCCCGGCACGGTCACTCTGACGGGCCCTTCTCTCTGCCCGTGTTACAGACATGCTGTCCAAGGAGCCTCCGTGGTGCGACGGCTCCACCTGCTATGAGTGTGCGGCCAAGTTCGGAGTCACGACGCGCAAACATCACTGGTAAGGCCCCGACGTCGCCTGCGGGGTCGGGGGGTGGCTCGCCGCTCCTGCCTTCTCCCGTGACCGGCGGGAACCTGCCAGCGCCCCGCGCGCACGCTGGCCAGGTGTGGGGTTGCGCGCCTGTAGCGGCGTCGCTGGGGGCCCAGGCTCCCTGCCCTCACCGGCGGTGCGCGTCCCCCTCCCCTCCCCCTCCCCCCCCCCGCACCGCGGAGCTGGGCCGTTACAGCCAGACTCCCCCGGCAGCAGCCAATGGCTGGGTCTCCATGGACTCAAATGACGCATGTGTCGGTGCCACATGGCGGCCACTGCACACCCGGCCCGGCCCTGCCCTGGGAGGCGGCTGCCCCTCGGGGCCCCCCCTCACGCCCCCCGCTTTGCCTCCACAGCCGTCACTGCGGACGCCTTCTGTGCCATAAATGCTCGACCAAGGAGATCCCTATTATAAAATTTGATCTGAACAAGCCCGTGCGAGTTTGCAACATTTGCTTTGACGTGCTGACTCTGGGGGGCGTCTCTTAGTGAGCCCCCCGGCCGCACCCCGGTCGCCTCCCGGGGGCCGCTCCGCGCGCCAGCCTCACCCACCCAGAGCAGGGCTGGCCCTCCCGTCTTCCTGCGGCAACAGACTGAACCATTAAGGACCCGCTGTGATCAGTCCCGTTCTAAGGATTCCGCGTGGTTGTTGGCGTGTCAGACTGTGGTCAGGGCCACCGGACGCCTCCCACCTTGGACCAGGCCGTGTGCCTCGTGGCCCCTGCGATGGGCATCGGGCCCCACTCTGCTTGCAGCACAAGGACCCTGGGAAAACCCTCCCCCTGCGGCAGCGTAGTGCCCGCGGGGAGCGCGCCCGCAGCGGGAAGCTGGCCTCACTCGAGGGTAAGTGGCTGTGGACTTCTGTGCGCAGTTTTCATAAAGATTATAGGATCCTCTGGCCCGAAGTCTTTTTTGTTTTTTGTTTTGTTTTGTTTGAAAAACTAAGCTGTATTTTAGGGAGCTAGCCCTTTAAAAAAGGCGAAATCTTTCTAAACAGGGTTCAAAGATGAGAGCTGAAAAACCGTGGCCTTAACTGAAAGCTTTACCGTATCCCTACGACTGGGTGTCGGGAGGGCAGTGTCCCGTTCTCTGTCCTGCCGCATCCTGTCTGCAGAGGCCTCAGTCACTCTGCCGCTGGGGCGTGCTGGCGGAGACGCGCTCTTACCGCGGCGCGCTGTTCCAGACGGCTGTGCTGCCCACGTTCAGAAACGCCCCCGCCTCCAGCAGCCCTGGTTCTGATGGCCAGCTTGCATCGGACCTCAGCGCACACTTCCTGCGAAGAGTCCCTTCCCGGGAGGGACACCGTCACTAGGCCTGGTGACGGGAGGGGCAGCGTGCGGCCTCGGGCCGGCGGCTGCCGGGTCGGCCCGCGTGTGCGAGCCTGCGGGGAAGATGCTGGGCCGTGAGCGGAGTGAGGCCCTCGAACTGACCGGGCCTCAGTCGCTGCTCGTGTGCGTGCCGACCCCGCAGCGCTTAGCTTCTTTTGAAGGTTTGGCCGGTTTAAAAAAAAACAAAAACAAAAACGTACGTTTAAAGAGAAACTTCCACCACTGCTTTAAGAAAACTAACTCCGAGATCAACACAAGCGTTCACGAGTTTTTTCAGAGATCGACAGTCTTAATCGTAATACTGATTTCTTCTGACATTTGATAACCACTGCATTGTTTTCGCATTAATGAAGAATGGATGTGTGTGTAAAGGGACTAAGTGTTTTTTTGCAACAGCCTGGTTGTTCTGGTTTGTTTCTTCGGGTAGTGGTGTGTCCTCTCTGTTGCTGTAGGTTTATACATTCTCTTGCCTACCTACGTGTGTAACATGAGCTGATGAGCCAGAGTGCTACTTTTTAATATTTCTGTGATTTATGAAATATATATGCTTTCTATGTTAATAGGAGCTTGTGCACAATGTTTAAAAGAAAAAATTAATTACAAGAGTTTTCCTGTCCCCTAAAGTCTGTGACATATTTCATACAGAACTCTTAGAGAGAAGCACCTGGTCTTGGCAGACGCCTGCCCACGTGAGGCCTGTGGTCGGTTTCCACGTGCGGGTGCCTGGACTGGGCCCCGAGGAAGTGAGGCGTAGGCCGGTGGCTTGACTCCTTAGTTGAAAAGTAAGATAGTTACGCTTCCGACGCGAGTCGAGGTGCTCGGTACGTTTACACCTGCTCTTCCCACGTTCACGGTGGAGAGTCAGTCGGGGCGTGGCCGGTTGTCTCGCCCCCGCCCTACCGTTCCCGGTCCTAGTAAAGTCTCGCCTCCGATCGCACATAAGATCTTAAAGTTGTGCTGAAAATGTGCGACGTGAAGCTTCCGTTTCTGCACAGAGTCCAGGGGCGGCTGTGGTGCTGAGCGGAGACGTGGGGGGACGCTTGGGGAGTCCTGCACTGGCTTCAGGGGCGTCCTCGCGTGGTACACGGGGGCAGCCCGCCCACAGTGTCGGGGTGCTCGCTGGCCGCATGCAGCATGTCCCGTGGTGGCTGGCCGTGGGACGCCCTCGTCATTGCCCAGGCTGGGACCTCACACGCTACAGAACTGCCTAGGCTCTTCGTGACAATTTCACCCATAGCTTAAATGCTAGTAGCAAAGTCTCAATTTTACCCATTCAGAAAATTGCCAACTGTAAACAGTAGGGTGGGAAGAATAAACCTCATGAAATACAATTTGTGCATCAGTGAATTAGCTCTGACTGCTTCCTGCTCATCGCCAGGCTTCCCGGACCGCGCACTCGTAGCCGTCTTTCCCTTTTTTAAATACTTCCGTGTGCAGTACAAGCCACGCGCCGTGTGCAAGGCCAACGGCTAAACTGACTTGCTGTGATCCTCTAACGTGGGAGTTCCCCACCAAACTTAAGTGCCTACACCTAGGAGTTTTTAGCTCTCTGTGATTTGTAGTGTGTCTCGCAGAATGATGGACTAGAACACGAGTTCCGTCTGCAGTTTCCTGCCCGCACTCGGTCAACCCCGGTCCCCAGGCTGGTTGAGGCTGGACCAGACCGCTCAGGTCGCCTGCCGAACCCTCTCCAGGAGTGGGGTCCCCGTGACCGCCCGCCCTCTACCTCAGCCCCGAGTCACTTCTGGCCGTGCCCACTCCTCTCCCTGCCCGGGGGCCCTGCGAGGAGCCCAGTGGGCCGGTGCGTTCACGACCACCGCACGCACACTCGTGCCCCTGCCTGTTAGCCGAAGGGAGTTGCGCTGACCTTGTCCAGAGGCGTGGAGTGGAGGGAGAGCCTAGGGAGGGGAGGGCTGTCATCTCCACCTGGGCCGCTCGACGGGAGAGAAAGAACACTGTCGACGACGTAAATGCTCGGGCCTGAGAGGCGCACCGGGCCCCTAGGTGACAGGAGCCAACGCAGGTGAGTGTGACGCCGTCACGACGGGGACCGAAGGAGCCCCTGGCACAGCTTCTCCCACGACTGGGATGGCTGCCCTCAGGACGAGCCCCAGGAGGACTGGGCACGGGACCCCCTAATCTGAAGCGCCCCCGGCTGCGGAGACGTTCCCGTCGTGTGGGAGCAGTTCGGCGAAGAGCGGATTGCTTGCTGAGACGCGCTCAGCACGTGCTAAATTCCCCGGGGTCGTCAGACGCCTGAGAGACCGTCTTTGGAAGCTCGTCGCCTGTACGGTGCCTCTTCTGTGTGGCGTAAATAACGTGCGGCCTGTCGCGACAACGTTGCCTTTCCGTAGCGAGGGGGGAGTCTAAACCGCTTGACCCCGTGACTTGTCCTCTTTGGGCAGATGTGTGCGGCTGGCTGTTCCCGTGACACCCGTGTGACACCAAGGGAGGGGCGGAGGCTGGAGGTGCGCCTCGGTTTCCAGGCCGTTCAGGGTGGCGCTCGGTGTGGGAGGACGGCTCCGTGGGTGGGACCACGACACTCCCATCCGCAGCCCGTGTGATGGAATGTATGTCTCGGATACCGGTATCGGCATTTTCTGTAACAATTCCTTATAACGAGGTAAAGTTGTGCATTTAACGTGGAAACTTTAATGAGACGTTTGTAGTTACTTTTTAACGCGGAGGTACCAATAAGCATTAAAAATAACCTTTTCAAACTCTTGATATGTGAACATATTTCTGTAACAGCTCACCTTCTAGGAGAGTTTGACTCGCCAGCAGCACTTTCCAGAAGCATGTTGTCGACAGCAGTCCAAGAGTAGCTACTGTGGCGTAGCCGCCCGCCTCCTCCCCGGGACCCGGCCCCGGTGAGGTCTCTCAGGAGCTGACCTGGCCCTCGCACGCTCTGGGACCCGCAGCCCCCTTCCTCTGTCTTCCAGCTTGCTCTCCCTGGTGCACAGGCACCGCTGAGTGCCGCCACAGGACAGTCCCAAGTAACCCCAGCAGCTGTCCTTGCGGGGCACGCCAGCCAGAACCCGTGGGCACACACAAGGACTGGGCACGGGCACACTCCAACGCGGTTGCCGGGGAAGCGCACTGGGTTTCTGTGCTTCGTTACTGATTAGCGGACGGTATTGGGCCAGTTTCCTAACGTCTGTGCCTTAGTTTCTGCGCCTGTCACACGGGAGTGCTGACCACGGCCCCTCCTGGCTCCCGCGGGTCCCGAGGAAGGTGATCGGAGGCAGGGAGAGGCCCTTCCTCTCCTGCGAGGACACCGATGGCGGTGTGCGTGCTGAGAGTCCCCTCCAGGGAGGGCTGATGGGAGCGCTGTGTGTGGTTTTCCTGCAGGAGTGAGTCTAGGGGCTCTGGTGGTGGGAGGGCTCTCAAGGCAGGGGTTCGGTTTGTCCACTGCCAATTTCTGAACAGACACGGCCCCAGGCTGTGTGTGGGGTCTCTCTGGTCACAGCTGTCCCACAACTGAGTGAGGGATGGGGCGATGGTCTGGCGTGGCCCCTCTGACCCCAGGCTGTCCACTCTGGGGGGGCAGCTGCCCAGCCTGGTCAACACAGCCCTGCTCACGGGGCTGGCGGAAAGCAGACGGTGGCTGCTGTACCCCTTCGCTGGACTCTCTCGAGGGCACAGAAGCCCCCTGCCCGGCATCCTTTCCGACTGCCAGCACATCTTACCCACCTGGGCCGCGCCGCGTGTGGCATCCATCGCCAGGGACCTGCCTCCCTCCGCCATAGGTCTGCCCGGGCCACCTCTGCTGGAGGGGGAAGGACGGGGATTTCTCCAGTGACCACTGGCTTCTTCATGGCGGAGCCCTTCAGCCCATTAAGCTGACGGCCTTCTCTCAGCAGAGCCGTTTGAAGATTTGCCTGGTGCCCCACCACGAGGAGGCTGTTCACGGTAAAGTACATGCTTGGTGTCAAAGAGGACGTGAATTCTTTTTGAGCAGGAAGTGAGCGAGCAGCCTGTAGGCAGAGAGTGGGCGCCCAGGGCCCTCTCTGGCCACACTTGGCTGGGGTGACACTAAGGGGGCCTGGTTTTGCTTCTTTCCATTTTCAGTTTGTTTTGGAGGGGTCTGAACTCCTGTGGACCCGGCACCCACCCTGGGCCTCGTTCCCATCCCGAGGATGGCCTCTGGGGGCTCTAGCAGGCCTCCTGCCCCACACCGTTAAGCCCCGAGGTCAGGAGCCTCGCTTGCCCCCATCCCACCCCACGGTACACAGGTGCCCGTAGACAGCTGCTGACCACGGAGGGCCAGATCGGTGGCCGTTCCCACCAGCAAGGACAGCAGGCATGTAGCCCAAGGGCCGCGTGGGTCTCAGGACAGGAACCTGGAGTTCGAGGCCCAGCTCCACTGCTCTGTGCCCTTATTAGACTCTGAGCACCTGAGTTGCCTCATCTGCAAACTCAGGGCTAACTCTGTGCACCTACTACGCGCTGGATACTGTGGGTGTGGGACACGAAGCTGGGTAACTTCGGTCTCTGTCCAGGGAGGGAGGCGGACAGGAAACTCATGAATAAGAAAGAAGGCGGCTGTCACGGGCCACGTTAGCACAGGCTCCCAAAAGGTGCTGACTTAGCAGAGCTGTGGAGAGGTCGGAAGTGGACAAGCTTAGCACAGGAGGAAGGGCCTGCCTGGTGCAGGCCCCGCAGGCACCTGCAGCTAGGAGGAGGCTGGAGGGAGCTGTGCACGAAGTGATGGTAGGAGAGCCACGGCTGGAGGGTCCCAGCGGCCAAGGAGTGGACGTGGGGGCCACCCTGGTCATCCAGGGGGGACTGCTCACAGCAACGCGGAGGGCGGGGAAACCAGGGACCTGGGGGTTGGGTGGGAGGAGCAGAGCAGCAGAGGAGGGCGTCCTGGATGGCTGCCGGGGTCCTCACATGCCGTGACTGGGTGTGCATGGCCACGGGGACATCACCAGGGAGGAGAGGAGACTGAATGCCGGAAATGTGGAGTCTGGGTGCCTCGGAAGTGCTCTGGGGAGCCTCCTACCTGGACGCAGCTGACGTGGGAGACCTGGGTGGGGGGGGGCTCATGGGCCGAGAGGGGCTCCTGGGGGAGAAAAGGGAATCAGACAAGAACTAAGGGAGGGTTCCACTGAGGCCCTCAAGTGTGACGGGTCCGGGAAGGCTGTGGCTGTGGGACTTGCCAAGTGCAGAATGTGCCCTGCTGTCGAGCTGGCGACTGATGCGGGGTGAGCGGGGCTGAGAAGCAGGGGCGGCTTTCAGGCTGCGGCGGGAAGTAGCTCAGTGCTACAGAGTGGTGTTTCCTTCGTGACTGGAGGGAAGCCGGGGTTTCCCGCACGCTCGGGAAGAGCCGAGGCAGGAGGGGGCAGCGAGGGTGGTCGTGGGGTGTCCAGGTGCCCACTACTGCCAGGGGAGGGGAGGCAGCCTCCGCTTTCTAGTGGGCGGGTCTGGAGAGCTAGCGAGTTAATGACGAAGGACGGCGAACGTTTAGGGAAGAGCTGGGGGGACCAGGAGACCCGGGAGGAGAGACACAAATCTGGGACCGCACCAGGCTCCGTGGCCTCGCCTGAAGGTGGGAATCTCCTCCCCCACCGGCTCGACCGGGGTACGAAGCTCATCGGGTCGGCCCGGGAATTACAGGTCGCCCTGGACGCACAACCCCCTGGGAAAGGCGTCCGGGATGGGAAACCACTTTTTACGCAGGTGTGGGCGTCTGCCACACCTAAGTGTTTAAAAGAGAATATCCTCCCTTCAAATTGTTGCTTTGTTCAGAGGCCTCTGGATTTACTGCCTCCGTATGAGCAAAAGCCCGTCCACTTCCAGAACCAGCCTGCCTGGTTTTATTGTCCTGTCTCGTGGCACTGGCTGGGCTCAGACCAACTACTTGTGGCCGTGGCTCCAGGCAGGGGTCTCAGACATACAAAAAGTGGTTAAGAGTCAGGGCTCACAAGCTTAACCAGTGGGGAACACTGGGAGTTACGCTGACGTGTTAATTTACACGGCTTCTCTGGACCTGCCTGCCTGAGTCACAAAGGGAAGATGTGTCCCCTCTTCTGCAGTGCCCCCAGCGCCCTCACCGGCCGCGGGGAAGGATGCTGCTGGAGCCCAGAGCCTGTTTCCTGGCCTGGCAGTCCCATTAGTTTTGAGGGTGGTTGGCCTCTGAGGGCTCGGACGAAGGCGGCAGGTGGGTCTGGGGGAGAAGTGGCAGGGGCGGGCGGGCCGCCACGCCGGGTCCCAGGCACAGAAGTGTGGGCAGATGCTTGCAGGCGCTCCGCTTCGTGTCGGGAGCCACGAGTGAGTGCGGCAGGCAGGGCTGTCTGCGATTAGCCCGGTGGGAAGGAGCAGGTGACGGCCAGTGGGGGGCAGCCTGCATACTCCTCCAGGTTGGGGTGATCCAAGTCCCCACGGTTTGTGTGCACAGGGAGGCCCTGAGCCTGGTCGCTGGGGGGTCCGCTGGTTCTCACGCACACACAGTGGGGCTCCTTGGCACCTGGCTTATACAGCTTCCTGGGGACACCGGTCCAGTCTCTGCTCACACCTCCGCTAGGGACAGAAGGAGAGGGGACTCTTAGCGTGACCGCGGGAGCTCTGCGGAGGGGGAAGGAGGAGTGATGTGGCGTCTTCCCAAGGTGGTGGTCTGCGGCCTGTGTCCCCCGGCCCCTCACCCTCTCCCAGCTCCTCCGGCATCCCCTGCCGTGGGCAGAGTCCGCCATCCGGTCCCGTGCCTTCCCAGGGGCAGGCGTTCCCCCACTGGCCTGGGAACTTTCCAGAAGCAGTGTCTGGACCTGATTCTCTTCTCCACTCCCCGCTGCAATCCTAGCACGAGGCCGTGTCTCCATCTTAGGGTCTGGGGCTCATGGCTGAAGGTGGGCAACTGAGGCTACGACCCAAGGCTAACGGGTCACACCCTGCGAGAGGCCCCATCCTAGGTGTCACCGGGCTTCAGAGGTGGAGCATTGCGCTCTGGCCCAGCGTGGGCCGGTCCCCGTGGGCTCACAAGGAAGGTGAGAGTCTGGACCTGGTGCCCCGTGTACGTCCCAGTGTCTGGGACCAGGACCTGGTTAGAAACCACCCTGCTGGTGGCTCCCCCAAGAACAGGCTGTCAGGGCTCGGAGATGCCCTCCTTCCAGCCTCCTTCCTCCCAGGGACCCTTACTTCACACCCAGTCCCTATATGAACAGACGGGGGGGGCCGAGGCACAGGGGTGGGGAAGGCATTAGGGCAAGAGGGGGCCACAAAGACAGGGCTGGGCGGGGGAGGCAGCCTCCCAGGGGACCACTGCTCTCCGGGGCCCCTGCGTTCGGGCCCCCGTGTCCCAGCCTGTCCCTTCAGGTGGGCAGGCCGTGTCTCTTCAGAACTGGACGGCGGGAGCTTTCCTTTGGCCACGGTGCCTCTGCCTCCGGTGAACTGGGCCGGGCCGGGCCCAGGGTAAGCGGGTGGCTTTGGCTGTCTGCTTTCTGCACAAGGAGTCGGCCGTAAGCAGGGCAAGAAGGCCTCTTCCCGCAGAAGAGGGGGAATCTACACGGTTAGCACTCCGGGAAGTGGCTTCCCTACCCTTCCCAGGGAGAGCCGGGCTCCTACTGGGAGGCCCTTGAGGCTGGGTGCGTGGGGGATGCCTCTTCCGCACCGCAGCCGAGGGGGCTGATGGCTGCAGGTGCATGTGCGTCCAGGCTGGCCTGATAATCAGAGCAGAAAAAGACGTTTTGTCTCCCGCTCCTCAAACAACCTGGGATAATCCCCGCGGCATCTACCCGAAGCGGGCTCACCTCACGTTATTCCTGCGGGAAAGGCCGCACTTCCTGGAGCCACTCGGAGGTCGTAGCGTCTTTAAGACGGCATCTCAGGTCATTGCCGCCAGGGGCCGTCCCCCACCGCTTCACCCCTGTCTCCTGTAGGCAGGAGTGACGTGTGCGGAGGAAACGGAGGGAGGCCCTCGCTCGGATGGGTCGACGGGCCAAAGCGAGCAATGGCGCTCGGGCCTTCCCACGCCCGGGCCAGGGTGTCTGGGGAGCTCAAACAGAACACAGGCCCAGGTCCCAACCGTCCCTCACTGTCCGTGATGTCGGTCCTCGGGAGGCTCCAGCACGGAGCCAGCATCGAGGATCGCTACCCAGAGCGTGTGGACTTTGAAAAGTCCCTCTGGGGGAACAGCTGGCTTACGGCTTCACCGAGTCCCGGGCAGGACGACCTGGAGGGAGGCGGAGAGGGCTCGAGGGGAGCCTGCTTACCTCTCTGGGGAGCACCAGAGCCGGCTGCCCCTGCTGGAGCTCCACTCGGCGTTGCACGGCGGGAACTTGCGCTTCTCCTCCAGCGCCCGCCGGCCTGCCTCGGCGCCCCGGGTGATCACGGCTTCCACCTGGGCCAGTTCTGGGGTCGGGAGGCCATCCTCTCCGTAGAACCTTCCTATCACCCTTCCTGCGGTGATGGGAGAGCGGAGGTCAGAGTCACGCGGGAGGGACGCACGAGTAAACGCCTCGCCTCCGTGGTGCAGCGCAAGTCCCCAGGGTTTCTGGGTTGTGGACTGAGAACTCCTTAGAGTCTGGCGAGACCCCTGCTCTAGCTGCGGACGCCTCCAGCACGGAGGCCGTGGGCTTCGCCTCACGTGCCGACGCCGCTTCTCCGAGGGCGGCGCTGCGAGTGACCCATCCTTCCGTGCCCCGCAGTGCTCGAGGCACCTGTCAGACAAGTGGCTGGCTGGTCAGGTAGCACTTCTGTGGCTCGGTTCTTCCCCACGTTCAATTATTTTGTCCGGCAGAACTACGAATAAGTCATTTATTGAGCATTTACTCGGCGCCGGGCGCTGTGCTCACACTGCCACCGTTCTGCGAATCCGCTTAAGCACCTATGGGAGACGAGCTGGGGTCCCCACTCCCAGAAGAGACACGGGAGGCTGAGTGGCTGGGGGCCCATGAAGCTAGGGCTCACGTTCTCCATCCACCACCCTCTTCCCGCTCGGTCTCACTCAGTCCTTGGTGCAGTTTTAGATTCTTTCAGAAGAGCCAGCGAGTGGTGCGTGGGCCTGTGGGCCTGAGCCCGAGCAGTCAGTTGTCCTTCGGGGCAGGGGCTTTCTCGAGTCCCGCCGTCCCGCACCAAGGACGAGCAGCAGAAAGTACTCTCAAAGGTATGACCTGCCCCCGCTGTGCCCGGACGCCAGTGGCAGCTGCGTGCCGCGTGCCCAGCGTTTGGGCCACCCCTCGGGTCCACTCAGCCCGACTTCGGTTCTGCTCACATCACTTTTGTGACCTGGCTTAGGAGCCGCCACCCCGTTCCAATACAGCACGTACTTCCCTCTGCTCGTGTCCGACCTCTAAAAGACACGGCGATTCTGCCCGTCCCGTTTCCACTGCCCCCAGCCTCACCCGAACTGTGGGCCCCAGCGGTGGCCTCCCACCCGCTCCGTCCACTTCGGTCCATGCCTCCCTACTGTTCTTCCTGCACAAAGCAACCGAGCCATCTTCATAAAACACGAGTCACGTCCTGTCACCTCCATGCCTGGGCTGGCCCTCCAGTGGCTTCTGAGAGCACGTGGATCAAACACAGACTTCTTCTTGTCAAGGCCTCCAAGGCTACAGCCGTCCCTTCCCCCCTCGTGTGCTGCAGGCCCCGGCACACGGGCTTCTTTCTCTTCGCGGACCGTACCTCGGCACTGCCGTTTGCTCAGCCTAGAACGTTCTCTCTCCAGACCTCAGTCTGACTGCCCCTCACTCCCAGCCCCTCCTAGAGGCCTCCCCGACCGTCTGCTCTAAAGGTGCCACGGGCCCCTCCCCCCATCACACTGGTTTTAGTCGTACACAGCCCTATCTGGAAACGCGTCATCGGTTTCCTTATTTACGGCGCGTCTCTCCCACCGGTGAAACCCTGGCACTCACAACAGCTTCGTAGGGAGCGTTCATCTTAAACGCTTACTAGAGCAAACGAAGGGTCGGGACCAGGCTTGCCGCCTAGGAGGCGGCCTAGCAGAAAACTTTCTCCTGGAGGGTCTCCGTGCAAAGCGACCAGCCCGTCGTGGTGGGTTTTAGAGGTGAGACCCCAACAGAGGGCAACAGTAACGGAGGCAACAGAGAGACTTGTGGGAGCCGTGTCCTGGGAATGGTGGTCGCCACCGGCTGGGTCTCCACACCAGTGCTGTATCTAGAACACACAGAAAAGAGACCTCATCTGCTCGTGCAGCTTCGCCACGTGGCTGCCAAGGTGGCTTCCCGTCTTCTTGTCCGTGCGCGCAGCACAGAATAAACCTTCATCCTCTGACGTGGCCCGAGGGTTTCTGGGCCCCTAAAGAGCCTAACACGGCCCACGGCCCATCGAGCGAGCTAAGAGCACAGGAGCCGCACCAGCTCATCGCTGGCCCAGCTCCCACCAGGACGGAGCACAGCTTACCCATCGTAGGTGTTCAGATAGACGCGGACTGTAGCTAAAATCTCTGTGAAGCCTCTCGAGACCACACCCCTCCCCTGCCCTCACACGCACACTAACGCCCTTCAGACAAGGCTGGTTCACTCATGTGCACAGACACATCAGTTTGCTCCCCAAACGTCAGGGTGACGTGTTTGCTCTGGCACCCTTTGCCCACTCTCAGAGCTCCGTCTTTATTGTTTTGTGTTAAGACTTATTGTCCTTATTAACCAAAATGTTTCAACCAGCCTCCTGAAGGTCTGCAGAGAGGTCAGTTCCTTCAGTGGAACAGAGGCCAGACACGGTTGTGGCATCGGGAATGACCCGGGGCAGACTGGGTGACAATAAAGAAGGGGTCTGCAGGCTGGAGGGACAAGAGCCAACCAAGAGCGTGGGGTGGGGACCGGAAACAGAAAGAACGTAGGTGGTATGAAGAAAGGCCTGATCAGTCCGATGCGGAGGGAGCAGAGGAGTTAGTACAGATGCCAAGGCCCTCAGAAGAGGTGACCCGGGTAGTAATGACAGAGCAGACATTCAGAGGTATTAGGGGCAGAGAAAGAACGCCTCCAACTGAGACCCGTCCCGGTGGTGAGGTGACACCGACGTCCCTCAGGAGCTCAGCTGCGTCCAAGGTGGGTTACAGTGAGAGGTCAGGGCTGCAGGGGATGAAAAGAGCCCAACCACCCAATGTCCAGTGTTTACAAAGCCATCTAGTGTTTAGAGTCTAACATTTCTTTAGGACACCATCGGTTGTCTGTTTAAAAGGTGATTCCCTCAAGCTTCACCAGTAAGTAGCAAGTGCAGTGCCCTACGTGACCGGCTTTAACACACGTGGGATCAGCCTGACTTCTACCCGGGAGACGGGTCCTTCAGGGTGGACACAGACTAATGTTTGTCCGTCTCCTTACAGAACAAACTAAAACAGTATTTGTCAAAATGGAACACAAACTGAGGCTTCAGGCCTTCCTGACGGACGGGGTGCTGAAGCCCGGCGCCTGGGGCACGGCGCGGCGCCTGGAGCTGGCTGTTCAAGGGTGGTGCAGGCCGTCACTAGCTCCGGGGCCAACAGAAGCCAAGCTGAACGGCCGTGCCATCTTCTGCCAAGATTAAGAGAGAGGGAAGCCGCCGTCCCAGCCACGTCCTTCTGGGACTCATTGCCACACTAACCACCAGAGTTTAAGGTGAAAGATCCATGGGTATTTTGCAGATTTTAACCTCGAGTCCAGTCCCCTGAACTCCAACCCTTTAGAAGACTGCCAAGCCCACTGAAGAAAATCTACGGAAACGGCCTGTGGAATACCTACCAACGAACTCGTAATTCTTCTCGTAGAACGACAGCCAGTTTTGAAGTGTCAGCAGCTCTGAAAATGACAAGTCGGACACATCGTCCACCAGGCCTGCTGCAGAGTGGTCCCCTGTCACAAACGCCCTGGACGCGTCTCGGCCTGCAGGAGAGAGGGGCCCACATAGGTTAACCTGCAGATCACCGGCACTGCAGCGACTCCAGAACCTGTCTTCTGAGAAACACCTGACAACCCCCACTGTGCATCTCCAAGAAAAGCTCGTCTCCCCTCCTCTGGGACACATGCTCCCGGATCTTGGACACGTATCTTGGCGCTTATCGTCTTCTTCGTTTACCTTCAGCAGCATTAACGTGTCTTCTGGCTTCCGTGACACTACATTCCTGGCCTTCCTCCTCCCTCTCTAGCTTCTTTCCTACCAGCCTTAGGGATCAATTCTTGCCTCCTCCTCTGCTGTCCACTCCTGTGGTTTCACAACCACCTCTACGCCAAGTTTGCCAGACTTCTCCTCAGCCCTAGACCGGTGTATCCAATGGTCTACTCAGTGCCCCTTAGATGTTTTACAAGTGTCACGAGTTCAAATGTCCACACTACACCAACGAGCACCCCCACCCCAGGAAACCTGCAGGCATTCGAGTGTTTCGTATCTCGGTAAATGTCAAACGGTTCCTCAGTGCAGAAATGCAGTCCGCAACACCTCCTTTATCCCTCGTGTCCTTGAGTGTCTTCCTTTTTTTTAATGTTTGTTTATTTTTGAAGGAGAGAGAGACAGAGTGTGAGTGGGGGAGGGGCAGAGAGCGAGGGAGACACAGAATCGGAAGCAGGCTCCGGGTTCTGAGCTGTCCGCACGGATCCTGACGCGGGGCTCAAACCCACGAACTGTGAGTTCGTGACCTGAGCCGAAGTCAGACGCTCAACCGAGCCACCCAGGCGCCCCCTTGAGTGTCTTCCTAAGTGGTTCTTCTATCCGCGTGTCTTTCTCTGTGTGCCACTAAGCTGGCCCAGGCGGCCACTGTCGCTCATCCAAACTACTACAGCAAACCCCTAGCAGCTCTCCCTACGTTTGTTCCTTCCCTACTATTTTTCATACATCATTTACACTGGTATTTTAAACATGAACCGATGTCATTCTCTCGATTAAAAACCCTCAGGGGTTTCTGGGGCACCTGGGTGGCTCAGTCGGCGGAGCGTCTGCCTCTTGATTTTAGCTCAGGTCGTGGTCTCACGGTTCCTGGGATCAAGCCCCATATCGGGCTCAGCGCTGACAATGCAGGGCCTGCTTGGGATTCTGTCTCTGCCCCACTCCCGCTCATGGTCTCTCAAAATAAACAAACTTTAAAAAATTGAACAAAAAAAATCCTCAGCGGCTTCCTTTTACCCTGGAACTATATCCAGATTCCTTAACACAGTACTCAGGGCCCTACACTGGCAGCCACCAATCCTGCCTTGCCCACGGTGCTCTCTTCCTCTCTCTCCTCCCCGTTAGGTTAGGGCCTCTGGTAATACAAGTGTGTTTTCCCTTCAACATTGTCACAAAAATGATTCATTGTTTACGTAATAACTATTTAATGTCTGTCTTTTCCACTAGTCTGCAAGTTTTATCAGGGAAGAGAACATACCAAACTCAGGATTGATTCCCCAGTGTCTGGTAGGGCCTAATCTTTAGTAATTATCAATAAATATTGGCTATCTGAAACCCGTGCATTTATAATCAATTTTCAGTAAGTCAGTTACCAATAATTATTTTCAATAATTCAAGGGAGGAAAAGTTATTTTTTTAATGTTTATTTATTTATTTGGTTAGAGAAAGCGTGTGTGCACGCACCCAGGTCTAGCCTGGAGCCTAGACCTCAGAGCTGTGAGATCGTTATCTAAGCTGTAATCAAGAGGATACTTAACGGACTGAACCACCCAAGTGCCCCAGGGGAAAGAAGAGTCTTTTCAACAAATGGTGCTTGGACAACTGGATAGCGAGATGCGTAAGAACACATCATATATAAAGTTAACTCAAAACGTAGCAAGGACCTGAACATGTGGGCTAAAGTATAAACTCTTAGAAGAAAACATAGGTATAAATCTTTGTGATCTTGGATTAGGTGATGGTTACTTAGATGAGACACAAAAGGCACAAGCTACCAAAAAATAAACGGACTAGACTTGATCAAAAATTTAAAATGTTGTGCATTAAAGTAAACCATCACGAAATGAAAAGCCAACCCATGACATGGGAGAAAATATCTGCAAACCATGGTCTGATAAGGGTCTAGTATCCAGGGTTTATAAAGAACTCTCAACGAACTCAATAAGAAAAAAAACTCAATTAAAAAATGGACAAAGGATTTGAACAGACATTTCTCCATGAAAATAAACAAATGGTCAGCAAGCACAGAAAAAGATGTTTGACGCCTTTAGTTATTCAGGAAATGCAAATAGAACTACGATGAACTACGACATCAAAGCCACTGACTATAATAAAAAAAAAAAAAGACAATAAAAAAGACAAATTTGGCGAGAATGTGGAAAAACAGGAAGTCTAATACACCAGTGGTGGGAATATAGCCGCTTGAGAAAACAATGTGGCGGTTTCTCAAACCGTGAAACACAAGAGTTACCACATGACCCAGGAATTTTACTCTCAGGTATATACCCAAGAGAACTGAAAACATGTCCACACGAGCGTGTCCACGTATGTTCATAGCAGTGCTCTTCCTAACAGGCAAAAAATGGAAACCCAAACGTCCAACAAATTATGAACAAATAAACAACATGTGGTATACACATATACATAAAATGGAGTATCCTTTGGTCATAAAGCAGAATGCAGTACTGATACAGGACGATACAGGCTGAACTTTGAAAAGACTGTGCTAAGTGAAGGGAGCCAGACACAAAAGGCCATGTGTATGATTCCACTTATATGAAATGTCCACACAGAAAGTAGACAGTGGTTGCCAGAGGCTGGGGGGTAGAAGGAGTGGGGACTGCCAGTGGATATGGGGGTTTCCTTTGGGGGGAATAAAAATGTCTGGAATTAGATTGGGAAGATGTTTGCACAGCTTTCTGACTATATTAAAAACTACGAGCGCCTGGGGGGGGCTCAGTCGGTTAAGCTCAGGTCGTCACGATCTCGCGGTTCGTGGGTTCGAGCCCCGCGTCGGGCTCTGTGCTGACAGCTGAGAGCCTGGAGCCTGCTTCGGATTCTGTGTCTCCCTCTCTCTCTCTGCCCCTTCCCTTGCTTGCGTTCTAGAGTGCGCACTCTCTCTCTCCCTCTCTCGAAAATAAATATTAAAAAAAAAAATTAAAAACTACTGAATTGTATGGTGTAAAAGGGTGGATTTTGTATTATGTGATTATATCTTCATATAATAAAAATACTGACTGAACGAACAAATGAATAAAGGAACATGTCTGCTGGACCCTCCTAGACTGTGTGGGTGGTGGGGAACGTTAAGTTAATTTGATTCCTCGGCACAGGGCACAAGGCGGGCTGCACAGTAGCGGTCAAGGAAGGGATGCTGGACGAGTAACGGGCACAAAGGAACTCAGCAGACTGTAGACACATTGCAAGGGGAAAATCACCCCAGAGACGAAAGGGTCTATGCTCACACTTGTGCTTCCCACCAGGGCAGCTGCAACAGGGGTGTGACGGGGCTGGGCGCCACCAACTGCCCCTCCCCTGACAGCAAGTGAACCCTGACTCCAGTACCAGCTCTGCTGCTAGGTCAGGGGGCAGCTCTGGGGAAGTCCCTTCCCTGCCTGGCAACACCGACTGACCCCAATTCCTTCTCTGTGGATGCTTCCGGTTCCCGGAGTTCTCCCTAGAGACACGGGTCACTTGTACTTAAGCACCAGACGCAGCTTCCCCATTCCCCAAGACTATGACAGATGGACATGCTTATTTAATACCAGCCGTCAGTGGCCTTAAGCTCAGCGTTTTTTCTCCTCCTTAATCTGGGAGGCGGTTGTCCCTCTGGGCTGGTGGGACAACACCTCTCCAAGAAAGAGGCTGGAGATCCTGGCCCAAGGCCTGTCAGCACTTAGTTGTGGGGGCTTCAGGCAAATTCGTCAATCCCCTCAACTACAGAACAATAAATTTCATCCGACAAACGTTCCAGGCCTAACGGATACGCAGCTCTGTTGAAGGGCTGTGAAGCTGAGCAGACCCGTTCCGTGCGTTCCTACCTCGTAACCTTTAACGGAGACAAGCGCACCTGTACTAGAAGCGAGAACAACTTGCTATTTTCAGGGGGAACATGGAGTGGGAGCAAAGAAAGGTTCCTTTGGATAGGAGGCGGCTGGAATCGGTCGGGGAACTCCGAGGGCAGGGACAGGTCTCACTCATCTCTGCCCCGAGCCGCGCAGTGCGGCACAAAGCAGGTGTTCGGAGGCTGCGGCCGGTAGGCAACTGAAGAGGCAGGAGGCCTGCTTCTCGAACCTACGCCGCTAAGAACGGACGGGACAGACGGGGGTGGGGGTGGGGGGTAGGTACGGGCTGGTGACAGTCGGCCACGGTCCCGACCGGGCCAAAGAGACCAGAGCGACGATGCAGCGGAGCACGGCCCCCGCACCGGTGTGAGGAACGTGGGGACACAAAGGCCGGGGAACGGATGAACGAACGAACGAACGAACGAATGAGCGCACGAGCGAACGGCGCAGAGGCGGCTACGGGCCCGCGTCGCGGCAGAAAAAGGCGTGAGCCGCCTCGCTGATACCTGCGAAGCCGCTATAGTGGGCCCCAGGCTCGTAGTGCCTCCGGCCGGGGGACACGTCGTAGACGCGCCCGAGCAACGCCAAGTAAAGGCCCGGGTCCCCGGCGCCGCCGCGGTAGCGGGCCAGCTCCTCGGGAACGAAAAGGCGAAGGCCGGCACGGCCGCTCCACCAGCCCAGCCACCGCGCCGCCGCCGCCGTTGCCGCCACCGCCGCCGCCAGGCCCAGCCAGAGCCCTCGCCCGCCGAGCCCCGGCATCCGGGCCGCCGCAGGGCCCCGGCTCCTCGCCAGCGGCCGCCCAGCCCTCCGCGGCCAAGATGGCGGCGACGCAGTTGTGACGTCACCGACGCGACGCCCTCTCGCCCCCGTCCGCGTCCCCAAAGGGACAACGGGGGACTGAAGGGGAAAAGGCTGTGGCGAAAGGCACTCCCTGCCTCCGATGCCTTTCAGTCATTTTCCAGCGTAGCTAGTGAACGTGGAGAGACACCGAGTAAGGAAGCTGACGAGGGCCTGGCCGCGCCGGGCGCCGCCCCCGGCAAAAATGGCGGCAGAGGCGGCTGCGGCATGACGTAGACGTGAGGACGCACTCGCCCTCTCGAAAATCGGGGCTCCACCCTCCGTCCTCCGCGTGCTGTCTGTCGGCATCTGGTAGAATCCGCTTGACGGCGCCTTTGCGACGGCAGTCCTCGCTTGACGGCGACGAAGCCGGAAGCTCCAGCCGCCGCCGTCGTCCCCTCCCTGTCCCCGCCCGCCGGGTGCCGCCGGAGGTTGACAGGTCGAGGCGGGGAGGCGGCGGCGGCGGCGGCGGCGGCGGCAGAGCCGGACGCCCGAGACGGAGACCCCATGGGGAACGCTCCGAGTCACAGCAGTGAAGACGAAGCCGCCGCCGCCGGTGGCGAGGGCTGGGGCCCGCACCAGGAGTGGGCCGCGGACTCGGGCACGATCCCCGGCCCGGGCCCCGCGGCGCCCGCGCTGCCGCCCGCCGCGGCGCTGCTGGAGCCGGCCCGGCTGCGGGAGGCGGCGGCGGCGTTGCGGCCCGCGCCGCCCTGCGAGTCTCTGGTGTCTAGGCACCACGGCGCGCTGCTGCGCTGGCTGGAAGAGCGGCTGGGCCGCGGCGAAGAGTCCGTCACCTTGGAGCAGTTCCGGGAGCTGCTGGAGGCTCGTGGCGCCGGCTGCTCGGGCGAGCAGTTCGAGGAGGTCAGGCCCGGCTGGCGACCGCGGGGGCGGGGGCAGGGCGGTCGCCCTCTAGGGCGCGAAGAGGTGGGCAGTGCGGCTCTAGACGGGCCAGGCAGGAAGCCACAAGGTCCGCAAGTTCGGAGGATGGGAGCAAGGGGCGCTCGCTTCCAGCCTGGACACTCCGGGGGACGGCTGCGAATCTCTTTAACCTTTACTAGAGGTGCGGAAAGCCCAGACTAGGCCGTTCGTGCTTGGAAGACCTGGACAAGCCAAGCCCAGATGTCTTTGCATGTGGTAGTACAGACATTTGTGCCCTGGCCTGACGCTGGATCGGTTGCTCTCTGGATCTCCCTTATCAGGCTCCGGGACAGTGTAAGGGAAGGGAGGCGTAGGGATCGAGGGAGTGGCAGTGAACACAGAAAACCATTCTGTTTTATTGACCAGAGCACCTTCCGAGTCCAGTGTGGGCGCCTAACAAATGCGGGAGGAAAATGACACACAGTGGAAAATCTCACTTTCCAGCAGCCATTCTCATCGCACAAAAACTAGCATTTCCAAAGTACACGTTTGTTTCCAGATAGTTGAAGAACCGTATTTTAGACTCAACTTAAGCCTCCGCGTAACCTAAAACTGATAGACAAACGTCAGGTTTCCTGTAAATACTTGTAATTATACAGCCTTTGGCATAAGTCACCGACATCATCTCTATTAAATGGTTAACAGCAAATTGATATGGCAACAATGTTGTTTCTTCAAAGAGATTTTAGGAATCACCTGTACCGTTTCATTGTGGAGTTAAAAAGAACTGAGCCAGGGTCGTCCACTGAGTCATTGGCAACCTGAGACTCTCACTCAGATCCCTTGATTTTTTTGGTTTCTTTGTCTTATGTCCCACTGCCTTCTTCTTGGGACCCTATTTCTTTAACTCCACAGCGCTATGACAAAAAGATGCTTATTTTGTGAAAATGAGTAAGCCATGTAAAATCTTCAGTGTCGGTGAAGGGTGAGTATATAAAGCAGTAAACCGACAGCTAGTTGTAATGACGTTAAAAAGTGATGTACACTTTACAACAAGAGGCTCTTAAAGTATTTTAAGAACGTTTACTGTGTGTAGTCAGAATTCAGATACTGTGGTTTGTGTGTTTCTTACATTTTCTTTTAGAAGATACCTGTAAGATATCTCAGTTCTTGACAATGTGATCATATTAGTTAGTGAAGGGTCTCCACGTATATATTTTCTTAATTCCAAGAGTTCACATGATACTTTCCACTCTAGCTCTCGGTGTATTAAGAGAAAATGAAGTGGTCCCAGAAAGGGCTGTGCAGATCAGTTGAAGGAGTTGGCACGTTTCAGAATTGTCCAGAAGGGAATGGAGGGAGAGTATTTACATTGAGAGTGACAGGAGTAGAGCTGTGAGTGGAGCTGACAGGAGCCCTGTAACGTAAGGTCAAGAAATCCTCAGGGTGTCGTCCAGAGGTCACTCGAGGGCTGTGATATTGTTCACTGAGCAAATATTTGTTGAACATGTGCTGAGTGCCAGGCTCCTGGGTGACTGTGGAAAAAGCAGATACTTGCTCTGAAAGGGTATGTAGTACTGAAGGAGACACACATGAGCCCAGCAATTATAGGTGTGGTGAGTATTAGCCAAAGGAAAGCGTAGGGAAAAAAATAGCAAGAGTATGTAATCTCCTCTGGGAAGTCAAGGAAAACTTATGTGGAGGGTGACCTTTCAGCTCAGAGTCGAAGGGTGAAAGCAGGCAAGGATCAGAGGAAGGGTTAACAGTGTTTCAGGCAGAGGGAATCACGTGCACCAAAGTCCAGAGAACGGAGAGTCTGGAAGAACAGGGTGATGAATGAGGCTTAGGCAAAACTGCTTCAAGGGACAGAGAAGCCCGTGCGCTGGTGGTTTAAATAGTAAACAGGCTTCATATGGAAAAGTCCAGGTGGGTAGTCCAGCTTTGACATGGCAATTTCAGTCACCGGGGACCTGGCTCCATCCATCTTCTTGTGCTGTCATCATCCACAGGCACCTTTTACTTAGTTCCCAAATGATTACTTACTTAGACCCAAATGATTCCTTCCGCTGTCACTTTGCACTTTATGCCAGCAGGAAAGGGAAAAGGGAAGGAGAGGGCCATATCTCCTTTCTTAAGGGCAGGGCTCGCATCCCATTGGCTCAAGCCCAGTGATATGGCCACACTTAGCTGCAAGGGAGGCTGGGAATGGGCGAGATTTTTATTTCATGGCCATGTAATTTGCTGAAAAATAAGTATGTAATTACTGTGAAAGAGGAGAGCAGATATCACATTATAATTGGTAGCCTTTGACTCACGTGGCTCGGTTCCTGAATGCTGAAGGAGAGAGCAAGGCTAGAGGAGTAGGCCGGAATCAGCCCATGGGGAGTCCTTTGCAGCCCCTGTGAAATAGGAGTTTGGAAACGAGTTTTAAGCAGGGTACGTGATGGTTGTGGCTTCCTTGTGTAGAACTGGTTGGAGAAGTGGATCCAAGCAGATCAGTTGGAGGCCATTATGAACGATTTTGAGAGGTGTGTAGGAAGTAGGACAAGCAGTCCTGAGTCTGAGTGGAGGATTAGAAGGAGAAAGGAATCAAGGATGACCCCAGCATTACTGGTTTAAGCAGTCGGAAAAGTGACAGTACTGTTGATTGACAACAGAAACCTTTTCAGGAAGGGCCGATCAGAGACCACATGAGTTTGGTTTGGCCATGCTGGGCTCAGTGTGTCCATGGGGCAGCTAAGTGGAGGTGTGTCTTAGCCTGTTGGGCGTTTGCGTCTGGAGAGTCCTGGGAGAGAAGACCTGCCTGAGATACAGGGTCATCTCCTTGTTCCAGTGAGGAAATTGCCACGTTGTTGCCTCCTCGTCTGATGTGATGTCTTTTCTTTCTTTTCCTTTCAGTGACCGAAAGTCAAAAATATTATGCTTGGTGAGGACTTGGATCCCTTCGAGGTGATCCATGGACCGTTGAGCATAGTTAAATCCGGAGGTCACTCCGCCCCTGTAACTGAAGAAATACCCGGGAGGAAAAACCGAATGGTTGTACCTTCCTGTTATGAAACACAAAGTCCCAGTAACCACCTGTGTGGCAAAAATAAACATTAAGGAGCTGTAAGCACAGCAGTAAGAACTGGTGACTTGTAAAATGTTGCAAGTTCTCGTTTTTGTAAAAATCCCGGGTACCATCTAGGGCCGTGTCATAGAGCATTAAGTGTCCGTAGACCGAAGTCACAAGATACGTGTCGGGAAGTCTTCGTTCACATCTGTGTAACTGTCTCCCTCCTTGTCTACAATGTATTCAAACACTTGGTATCTGGTGACTTTGGCCAGCCGTGCAGGGCCGGTGGGTGACAGCAGCCACCACACTGAGGAGGAGACTGAAGACACTGTAGGGTTCAGGGACTCACCTAAGAAGATTGGAAATTAAGTTTGGGTAGTGACACTCAAGTGTGAGTCTTCTGTCCCTGAAGCCTGTGCCCTTTCTCCTTCAAGGACCTGCTTCTCTGTGGTTGTTATTCTGTAGTCTCATCATTCCTCTTAAGCTTTAATTCTTTTTTTGTTTTAATGTTGCATTTATTTTTGAGAGAGAGTGTGAGCAGGGGAGGGGCAGAGAGAGGGGGGACAGGGGACTCTGCGATGACAGCGGCGAGCCCGATGCTGGGTTCGAACTCACGAGCTGTGAGATCGTGACCTGAGTCAAAGTCAGACGCTCAGCCAACTGAGCCACCTAGGCGCCCCTAGCCTTAATTCTTTAATTCTCCCCTATGTGCTAAGGGAGGCCTGGCAAGGATAATTCAAATTTGAGAAAAAGCATGGTGTATTTTTCTTGAGGTCTATTTACCTGTATTAGATTGGGTGTGGGGGGATAGTTGGGGCTTTGCTTGATACTAAAATCTGGTGACTTTCCCTCTGTACTGGTTAGCACTGGTTAGCACTGGTTAGTGGAAGAGAGCAGGTCTGACTCTATGTGAAGGCTTATGCAGGTTGAAAAACCTGATTGGGGGGCGCCCTGGTGGCTCAGTCGGTTAAGCCTCCTACTTTGGCTCAGGTCATGATCTCGCAGTTCGTGGGTTCCAGCCCCGCGTCAGGCTCTGTGCTGACTGCTTGGAGCCTGGAACCTGCTTTGGATTCTGTGTCCCCCTCTCTCTGCCCCTCCTCCACTCACGCTGTCTCTCACTCTCAAAAATAAAAAAATAAAATAAAAACCTGACTGGGATAAGCTCACAGTGGTTGTTCTGTCCATAAGTACAGGGTAATTGTATTAGTAATATCCCAAGAGTTAAGTGTTAGCCACGTATGTGATTCTTTGCTTTAAGGTAAGTCTGTCCTTTGAATTGAGTGTGGAGACATTTCTGTGTCTTAGTTAATTCTCCCCTTAAGCTGGTGAAAATGTATTCTGATACTTCCATACAAGTGTAAGGGTTTTTGTGAAAGAACAATAAAATGTCTTTGTGGTAGCAACTAAAATGAGTTATTTCTCTTCCTCGAGCACAGTGGAGCAGGTTCATTGGCATACGTTCCTGTCACACGGCTGAGTTGCCGAGCTGTGTATTTGCTCTTGGGCTCCAAGTCTGCATTGCCGGCTGCGTCCACCCAGGTGCCTTGCCTTCACATTCCCACGACCTTGGTTGCTTGAGGTGGTGTCCTAGAGAAGTTGCTGGAATTGTATTACAGACCAAAGTCTGAAGCGTTATCATTTTATAGTGTGACATACCTTTCCTCGTGGTAGGTGTGGTCCATGGGGAAGGATTCGGTCTGTTCTAGGGAGCGGTATCTAGTTGACTTCTTTGCAGAAGAGCGGTAGAGTTAAAATTAAATGTCTGTTTGACATCAGAGATTAGAGATGACGTGTTTGTGCTCTCGGCACGATGGGCTTGCAGAAGATCGCGTAGAGTCCAGGGCAGGAAGAGGTGCTGAACACAGAATGGCAGCAGTCGGCTGTTAGGGGGGAATTGAGATGAATGGATCTTACTGTATTAATTTGACATACTCACTTTGGTGCTTTGAGAAATTCATCGGGCTGTAAATCTGAGGGAAGGACCATTTTTATTTATTTATCATTTTAGCACGGCCCAGGCTCACAGCCAGGGCTCAGTGGGTGTTCTCCCCTGTAGGGACCTCACGTTGGTTCAACAGATTCAATATGGTGCTGCCCTCATTCTCCAGCCTTGTGTTTTATCTTCAATCTGTCACCTTACAGTAATGTATTTTTTGATGTTTGAGGAAACAGTTAAATATAGCTTTAGTGAAAACTTAAAAAGGTTCTTAGTCACTGCTGGGTTTTAGAGGAAATTTAGAGAAAAATACCGTTTGTCATTGTCGTGTCAACAGTATTAATCAGCTAATTTAGAGTGGCCCTGAGCCCAAGAAGTATGCGGACAGAACTGTGCAGATGTCATTCTCTGCCCTTTCAGGGCACAGAGGGTTAGAGACTTGTGTCTGCACCGTGAAGATGAAGCAGGCTGCGAGCACCACTGACCTTAGCTCAGAGCCTGCAGGGACTCCCTGCTGCCTGAAAAGTCAGGTGCATATTCCTCGGAACGGGTTGGAGCCCACAGGCTGGCCCGTCTGCCCTTACCTGCGCGAGCCCTGTGCCCTAGCCGGTGGGACACCCACCTTGTCCTGTGTGTGGACCTTGCTTCTCTCAGTTCTTCGAGATTCCCTGCCTTGGCCCTGTCACCTGGTCAGGACCAAGCTTTTCTTGTGACATGATTCAAATGTCTTTTGTGTCCTTCTGATTCAGCCCCGCCCTTGAGGCTCTTGTTTCCTGTTCTGTACCCGTCGTTGGGCACTTAGGAGCGCACTGCCTGGTCTCGTTGAGCAGTTAGGCTGCGAGGCCCCCACCCACCTGCCTGTGCTGCTGCAGCACCCAGGAAGCCTTCAGTTAGCGATGGCCATGGGTGGTGAAGAAAGAGGCAGTGCGGCAGGGGAGGGTGCTGGCAGAATTGGAGGTTATTTTGGCGCTGTGTGCTTTTCTGGGTCGGGGATGATGGCGTTGGCTTCTTCCAGAGAAATTCATGGTCTCAGAGAGCTATATGGAGGAGCTCTGTTTTAATTTCCCAGATTTCTGATATGCCACTTCATCACGTGCTGTCTTACTGTAGAAATTTCAGTGGCTCCCCATTGCTTTCACAATCAAATGTTGGGCTAACCTTTAGGTCTTAGTACCTTTCCACTCTCATCTCCTGGTATTTTCAGCCAGACAAGCCCATTCACAGTTTCTCGTATGTGTGGGGATTTTGTCCGCTGCTCCCGTTGCCCCCTGTAGCCCTTTGCCCCGCCCCGAGCAGTCTTTCAGGATCCGCAGAGGAGCATTTAACAGTGGCATGGAGTTTGGGAAAGGCTTCACCAAACCAAGGCTTGAGAGGCTGGAAGAATTTGCCTGGCAAAGGAAGGAAGGGACACGGTTGACAGGTGTGGCACGTGCAGATAAATTCGCGCGGGAGAGTGTGGCAGAGTTTGGGAATGACGCTCCCTTGGTATCTAGCCTAGAGTCTGGGGGCAGGGTGGCTTAGTAGCCGTTGCATGCAACCCGTCCCCTCCCCTTTCCCAGTAGAGGGGGCCCTTCTGTCACACCCTGGACAGATGTGTAGTGAGTCCACTAGTGGGATCAGTGAGCTTGCTGTTTTGTAAGTCTGCCCGTTCCACTGCCCTGAGCTTCAGACTGGGGCCCTGGGGTCAGCCTGCGCGCGGGCGAGTCCTGGTCCCACCATGCCTAAGCCGTGTGACTCACACGAGCACCCTGCGTCTCGGCTGCCTGTCCTGTATCTACCTCATCTAGTTACCCTGAGGGTTAAATGAATTAGTTCCCGCAGAGCGCCTGGAACGGTGCCTGGCACGTGCTTGCTGCTGTTTCTGGTGTCACTTTTCTCTGGTCCCAGCTCTGCACTAGGACCGTGTGCTCCGTCTTCTGTGGACTAAGCCTTTGCGTACTTCACTTAGACGCGGCTGCAGCACTGTCTCACAGATGGGCAAAGGGAGGCTTCGAGTGAGAGGTGAGCCTCTCAGCCGGCAGGTGGCAGTACTGAGACCAGATCCAGAACTCTGATGCAAGCGTGTTTCTCCCAAATGGGACCAGTGTGCCACCTTTGTGTGGAGCCTGACGTGTGCCCTCTGGTCCTTGCCCCGGTTCTGGTCTGCTGTGTGTACCGTGGTCTTGATCCCACTGCTGGTTCAGGAGGTTAAACAGGATCGGTCTGAGCCCCGTCCCGTGTTGCCCTAGGCCAGGGCAGATGGATAGAAATGTGCAGCCGGCCAGTCCACTCCCGTGTGTCTCGTCTGCGAGGTGGGCACTAGATTGTAGTGGCAGTTCTTTGCACTTTGCCAGGCGTAGTTTTGTTCCTGAAACCTTTGGATCCTCATGGCAAGCTCTGAGGACAGGCTGAGCAGGAGGAGGGGTTGAGACTTAGGGGCCCCGAGTTTTGTCCCAGGCTCACAGAGGAGAGGCGGTGAGTCTGGTGCCGTACTTGATTCCAGACTTCCTCTCAGTCTCACTGTGTTGCCCTCGTTATTTCTCACATGCTGCGTGGCCTAGGGCCTGTCCTTGGGTGCTGCCTGGGCGGTTACGTTGTGGCTGGCAGGGCAGGGTGGGTGTGGTAGGAGGAGGCCTGAATCAGGAGAGGAGGACGAGGAGACTGCGGGCCGCGTCCCTGACCGCCTGGAGATGGGTGTCGGCCCCATGGAAATAGGGGGCACTGCTCTGTTTTTAGATCAAAGTGGACTCATCCCCTTTGCACAGTTAGGGCCAGACCTACTGTGTCCACTTGGCTTTTGGGCCCCACGTTCCAGGGCGTAGAGTTTCAAACCGCTGGAAATTTAGTGAGTGTTTAGGGAGTGTTAATTTGCATATTAAACGTTAAACAGATCAGAATGGAGTAGGAAAGATCAGAGCACCTTGTATCTGATCGGAGAAAGTATCACATCATTTCATGACACTCTCGTGTCAACATTGTGGACACGGGGTCGTGACGTGAAACGTGCTTCATCCAGCGGCTCAGCCAGTGAGGCTTTAGAAGCTCCGCTCTGAGGTTATGTTAAACTGGAGGGTCCCCCGGGGACAGGCAGCGTGGCAATGAGACTAAAGCCGTACGAGATAGAGAACTGGTTGAGGGAGACTCGGTGCCAGACGATCACTGTTTTCAGTGGTCCGTGGCCGTCTGCGGGCACAGGGCTCGGGTACGTTCCGCACGCCCACAGGTGGTGACGTGAAGGAGGCGCGTTCCCTTTCGTTCTGTGGAGAAGAGAGTTGTTGCTGTCAGAACCGGCCAGAAGACAGGAGTTTCCCGTCACCAGTGTGTGTCCCAGAGACACCGGAGAAGGGGCTCCAGCTGTACAGAGGCACATCTTTTAAGAGATTGGTCAGTCCGTTCCAGTTGGAGCGCTGACAGAGATCTGCAATGACTCGCTCCCTCCACCCTCGAGATTCTCCGCGGCCTCGTGGTCCCCTTACCGTGAGGTTGAGCTCTTCGGCCTAATGGGCCCGGCTCTCTCTCTCCTGACCTCCGTCCCGCTCTTCCTCTGCCCGCCTCGGTCGCAGCCACACCAAGCACGTTGTAGTCCTCTCGGTCTTCCCTGCACTCTGCCTGTGCTCACACTCCGTCCCCTCTACCTAGCGTGGCTGCCCCGTCGTCACACGCTTACAGATTCCTAGGTATTCGTTAAGGCCTAGTGCAAGGGTCGTCTCCTCGGGGCCGTTTTCCCCGAACGTCCCGCCCGCTCTGGTGCTTCTGGTCTCAGGGTGTCTGTCAGCTCACGGCA
Organism: Panthera onca; assembly: GCF_046562875.1. Lineage (NCBI taxonomy): Eukaryota > Metazoa > Chordata > Mammalia > Carnivora > Felidae > Panthera > Panthera onca. Next base: position 16,674,085 of record NC_138352.1, on the reverse strand, counting down.
CAGCCGTTCCTAGTGTGGGGTCCCAAATCTTAATGGGATTCAAATCCAAGCAGCGGATTTACTGCTCCTCATCATGTGGACTTGAACGAAATACGTAACCTCTCTGTTGCTCCCTAGCGAGAGGGTAGTACCTACGTTTGGGGCTGTTGTGGAAAATGCGAGTCGACGCACGTTAGGGCCTTAGAGCTCCGCCTGGTGCTTAGTAAATGCTCGGTAACTGTTAGGTACGCAGCTGTTCGTGCTGTAATTTCGTTGTTACGGTGATCACACACCACATTGCTGCCGTTGGTTTACAGTCTGCTCTAAGGCTGTGAGGGTTTTAGAGGGCAAGGACTGTGCCCTGTCTGTCTTCACATGTGCAGAGACGAGCGCAAGTTGTCGTGTGTAGTGGCTGCTTATCGGAGAGTGTTGAGCAAGCGCATGAGCAAACCAGATTCCGCGAAGTCCTGTGAGACAGACGAGGCGTTACTGTTCGGTTTGAAAACCTGTACGTTTCTTCTTCTTTTTTTTAATGTGATTCCCTCACCTTCGGTCTTTTTTTAAATTGAATTTGATTAATTAGTTAATTATTGTTATTTTTTAATTTACATCCAGATTAGTTAGCATATAGTGCAACAGTGATTTCAGAAGCAGATTCCTTAATGTCCCTTTCCCGTTGAGCCCATCCCCCCCTCCCACCACCCCTCCAGTAACCCTCTGTTTCTTCTCCATATTTAAGAGTCCTTTGTGTTTTGTCCTCCTCCTTGTTTTGATATTATTTTTGTTTCCCTTCCCTTCTGTTCATCTGTTTTGTCTCTTAAAGTCTTCATGACTGAAGTCATATGATTTTTGTCTTTCTCTGACTAATCTCACTTGGCATAATACCCTCCAGTTCCATCCACGTAGTTGCCAATGGCAAGATTTCATTCTTTTCGATTGCCGAGTAATACTCCATTGTATCTATATACCACATTTTCTTTGTCCGTTCATCCGTCGATGGACATTTGGGCTCTTTCCATACTTTGGCTGTTGTCGATAGTGCTGCTATAAACATGGGGGTGCATGTGTCCCTTCGAAACAGCACACCTGTATCCCTTGGGTAAATACCTAGTAGTGCACTTGCTGGGTCGTAGGGTAGTTCCATTTTTAATTTTCTGAGGAACCTCCATACTGTTTTCCAGAGTGGCTGCGCCAGTTTGCGTTCCCACCAACAATGCAAAAGAGATCCTCTTTCTCCGCATCCTCGCCAACATCTGTTGTTGCCTGAGTTGTTAATGTCAGCCATTCTGACAGGTGTAAGGTGGTTTCTCATTGTTGTTTGATTTGTATTTCCCTGATGATGAGTGATGTTGAATATTTTTTCCTGTGTCGGTTGGGCATCTGGATGTCTTCTTTGGAGAAGTGTCTATTCATGTCTTTTGCCCATTTCTTCACTGGATTATTTGTTTTTTGGGTGTTGAGTTTGATAAGATCTTTATAGATTTTGGATACTAACCCTTTATCTGATATGTCGTTTACAAATATCTTCTCCCATTCCATCGGTTGCCTTTTAGTTTTGCTGATTGTTTCCTTCGCTGTGTGGAGGCTTTTTGTTTTGATGAGATCCCAATAGTTAATTTTTGCTTTTGTTTCCCTTGCCTCTTGAGACGTGTTGAGTAAAAAGTTGCTATGGCCAAGATCAGAGAGGTTTTTGCCCGCTTTCTCCTTGAGGATTTTGATGGCTTCCTGTCTTACATTGAGGTCTTTTATCCATTTTGAGTTTATTTTTGTGTCTGGTGTAAGAAAGTGGTCCAGGTTCATTCTTCTGCGTGTCGCTGTCCAGTTTTCCCAGCACCACTTGCTGAAGAAAGAGACTGTCTTTATTCCATTGGATATTCTTTCCTGCTTTGTCAAAGATTAGTTGACCATACGTTTGTGGGTCCATCTCTGGGTTCTGTATTCTGTTCCATTGATCTGAGAGTCTTTTTTGTGCCAGAAAACCTGTACGTTTCTTTGAGGACAGTTTCCGAGTGTTAGGAAATGACTTATTTATTTGGTGAAGCTGTTAGTCATGCTGTTCTGATTTTTTCTCTCACCCAAAATGTTTTTGTTTGTTTCAAAATTCTTCTTGTTGTATTCATTAACTATTGACAGACCAACAGAATCTATGAGGAATAACAAAGCTGTCGTCGTTTTTATAACCTTACTTCTATGGGATTTTTTCTTGTCTGTCATCAGCACAGGAGTTGGGAAGCAGAGAGCACTGGAGATGCAAGAAACAAGGAGGAAGCCAAGAGCTTTAGTGGATGTAGGACTTGAGTGCCATCTTGAGGTTTAGAGAAAGTGCGTCTCAGGTTTAAGGCTAATTCTGAGTAAACGTGGGCATGAGGTGCTGTTGGGGAAAGAGAAGAGCTCAAAGAGATTTTACATCCTCAGTTTCCAGACTGCAAGAGCCCTGGGCCTTCTCTGAGCAAAGGAAGGAGAACACAGCCGTGAAGAACCGAGTCTGGAGTCTCGGATTCCAGTACTAGCTGTGTGACCTCAGGCAAGTTATCTGACCTCTCTGTGCATCTACAAAGTGGGGCAGTTAATAACTAAGTGCTGCTGCCGCCCTTACGAGGGATAAGTGGTGTTACGCAAAGTGCCTGGAGTTTAGGGATGCTCAGATGTTCATTCGGAGCTTCCCAAAGCATATGTCCTTCCCCGTGGGACGGGCTGCAGTTGTGCTGATGCCCTCAGACCTCGAGGCCTTATTGTGCCCTGCCGGGGCCAAGTGGGGAAGGGCTGTGCGCGCTGTGGTTGTCACATGGTGGGGTCTTGGGGCAGACGGAGGCTGTGCTTCTGTTCTGTCTCCCTCCACGCCCATTGGCTCTGAATTTATATCAGGCTTGTGTTCTCATTTCCTGATATTTAAAAATCCCCCTCGATGCAGATTGTCACGTCACTGCCATTAGCAAACACTTACGCTTTCAGGTCTTATTTTGCACACACACATGTGTTTTCATATTTGTGTGTCTGGGGCTTTGTACTAATGTGCAAAGTGTGTATATTTGGTTTTTTAAAACTAACGTGAGACTGCTCTCGGATATTCTTCCGTAGCCTACTTTTTCAGTCCGTGGCCTTCACCTTTCCATGTCAGTTCATGTCTGTGTCATCTGATGTCCATATTCACGCCTTTCCGGTTGTCCCAGAACTCTTATTTATGGTTGATATATCCGGTGTTTACAGAGGAGGAATATGACATGACTGAAAAAGCTATAAAACTACTGATGCATTCTATCCTGTGCCTGAAGCAGACGCTCAGAATTTTTGATTTTCCTTGTCATCACTCACGCGGCATAGAGCCCATGGGTCGTCCGCACCCCTACGCAGTGTCTCACTGTCCCCGAGTTGTCACTTGGCCCCTGCAGCTGGTGCTGGTAGGTCCCCGAGAGTCACCAGATGTCATGTTTACATTACTTTATGAGTTGTCAGTTTTTAGGCCATCTTATTCCCCCCACAGAGCATGTCCTTAGTTGTCCTTCGCCGTCCTGTCCTCACCCACATCCACACACCTGTCCCCCGGCAGAGTGTGTCTGCTGTGTTTAGTTTGCTCTCGGTGTGTGTGTTACTAAGGTGACATGAATCGTGTGTGTCCCTGAGCTGTTTATTCCACTGCTGCTTTTCCTTATACGTCTTTCCTCCCACGTTAACAACTGAATTGGTGCTTTTTGGTCCCTGTTATTAATTTAACTCCAGATTCTCTGCCAGTTTCCTGAATGTCTTCTAACACGTTCAGTGTGTTCAAGCACACAGGAAGGAGTTGCATAGACTCATCTTCTCCAGAGCTTTCCGACCTGCCTCATTCTGGACGTGTGCCGTGCAGCACCCCAGGGACTCGTCCACTCTCTCGGTTGGACCCCATTCTTCCTCTTTCTCCGTGTGGTCTTTATTCAGGTGACCACACCCTCTGGTCGCTTTCTGACTAAGGGAGCATGAACTAGTGTGTGTTTTGAGAGCCTTGTGTGTGGAAGAATGTCTTTTTCCACTCTTTCACAGTTGGTGGTATTTTGGCTACATGCTGACTTTGGGGTTAGAGAGGGCCCCCCCCCCCCCCCCCCCCCCCCCCCACCTTATGTGGAGGGCCCAGCTCCCATCGCCTTCCATCTCCCGGCATACCTGCGGAATTAGCCTCTGGTTCCCGACCTCTGATATGGACGCTGTGTCTCCTCCCTGCAAGTAGGAACTTCTCTGCTCGGCGACGTGAAGTCTCAGTACCATGTGCCTTTATCCACCTGTAGGGTATTCGGCCTCTTCTGTTTCAAAACCCACATCCTTCAGTTTGGGGAAATCCCCTCGAATCGTAACGATTGTCCTTTCTCTCCCTGTGCTGTCTGTGCCCCTTTCTTCCGGAACTCCGAGTGTTTGGATAGTGGGCTCCTGGACAGGCCTCCTGGTTGTTTTCCTCTTTTCTTTCCCAGTTTCCGTCATTCTGTCTTTTTGCTGTACTCTCTGGGCACCTCAGTCAACTGAACTTCCAGCCTCTTGAGATTTGTCTTGCAAAATCTGTTAAGATTTTCATTTTGCTGTGATATGTTACCTTTCAGGAGCTTATGAAAACATTCTGAATAGACTGGTTTTAATAGTAGTCTCCTGTTCTCTCATGATGACACAGCGTCTTTTTTATTAGGTAGTGGTGGCTGCTGACCTATGGTGGGTTCTGAATATACTAGAACCCACTAGGTTGTGCACTTTAAAAGGGTGAATTTGATGGTATGTGAGTTACACCTTAGTAAAAGTGGTATTAAAAATACCTTTTTTAAAATATTTGTCTGAAGATACTGATGATCACCTTTTTGACGGTCTTGTCTCCTTCTCCTTTCTTTTCTCCAAGTTGCTTGTTCTGTGTTTCATATTAAGCCGTTCCTCAAGCGTCAGTGGTCTTGGGCTGCCCCCACTCACGTTAAAGAGCAGGGTACTAAAGAGGTGGGGGCTCCACGCGTCTGGCTTACTGACAGCTGAGCCTCACTGGAAGGTGCTGGGCCCTTGCGGGGGGCGCCCTCCAGTGCCAGTGTCTCCAGGTCTGTCCTCGGGGGCTTGTCCAGCACCCCCAGAGAAGAGCCCCCCAGTGTCTTGCCTGGAGAGTGTGAAACTGGCTGCCAGCACTCGGAGAGCCCTAGAGGAGGGGTGAGTCTTACAGACCTTGACCGTTGGGCATTAGTGCCCCGTTTTCAGTACAGTGTTGACCCTTCCAGCCGCGCCTGGTATTTCCTAGTCCGGAAACTGTGCCACGCTCTGGAGGAAATCAGCCCCGCACCCCAGCTTCTGACTGGGGAGAGGATCTGGAGATCTGTTACGTTTGTATGTTCGTTTGCTTTAAACCTGAGAAAATAGAGGTAAGAGTAGAATAGAATGAACTCTCACAGACCTGTTCGCCAGCTCCAACAGCTGCCAACTCAAGGCCAATTTTATTTACTCTAAACTCCACCTGCTTCTCCTCCAAATTATTTTGAAGCAAATCTTTCCCGCCACAAATATTTCATTGATTAATCTTTCATTATGTATCTTTAAAAGGTAAGAACTCTGGAAAAAAACACCCAATCTCACTGTCACGCTTTTCCCTTAAAAAGAAACCCACGGGGATTCCTTAAGATCAGCGTCTATCCAGTCTGCTTTAACTGCGTCCCGAAACAGACCTCCCACTGGTTTCCCTCACCTTCAGCAGCACCCACTGCTGCTGGGTCCTACGAAGGCTTTGGGCCCCTCAGCGCGAAGCAGCCTGTGTCTCCGCTTGCCCGCTTCCGGCTCAGGGGCCTCTTTCTTGCGGACAGTGGTGTTCGCTGGGCGTCTGTCTGTTTCTCAGCTTCCACAGTTTTGTTGCTATTGCATCACACGATATTTGCTTCTGTCTTTGTGCTTTAGGAAAACAGCCCTGTGCAATGTTGTCTTGGTGGGGTTTCGGGAGGAGGCGGAGGTGAATGCCTTTGTCGGAACGCTCGTGACGGCTGCTTGTGGTGCGCTCGGAAGCCTTGAGGCCTGGGCCTTCCTTCCCGGAGGCCCTCAGCCGTCTTTATACCCCACGGGCAACCGACGAGTCCGTCTTCGTGAGGAGCTTTTCCCTCTGGCTTTTATCCCACGACCTTAATCCTCGCTGACCCTTCTTGTGACAGCCCGTTGCAGGCACCTGTTCTGCACCCTGAAGACCATGGTCCTGCGTCCGTCCTCACAGGCAGTGTCTTCTGTCCATCACATGGTCTCTTTCCTCTCATCCCTTCCATTCCTTTCCCTTTTGGGGTGGAGCTTCCGTAGTAAGCTATGGGTCTAATCAGAAAAGAAAAAGGTTATTTTCTTCTTTTGAACATTGTTTCTTCATTACTGTAGTCTTTGATCCTGTTAACTTTTTGGATAATCTGGCGAGGTTGAGGAAAGGCCAAGAGAATGCGGCAGCTTTCTCTCACACTTTGCTCTGAACTGTCCCCCGTCCTGCACTGAATGCCCATGGTTTTAGACGTGAACACTGGGATTTGTTACGTTCCTGTTAAACACTGCATCGTTTAGAGGTCCGCGACAGCAGTGGGTACTTGTATCAGTCATGAAACCTCAGTGGGAAGTCTCCACATTTCATGACGGAGGGAAATAAGGAAAAGGCAGGAGTTTGAAGGAAGGGAGAGAATGACCTGGAAAAGAAGGTGGGGACACTCTCAAAGTATTTCAGGGTGAGGGATGTCTGTGCGTGAGTGTATCGTCAGGAAGAGAGAAGCCACTAATGCGGCAGAGACTGAGTTCTGGGGAGCTGGGACAGTCGCTAGGTGAGGGGAGTCTTGTAGAATGTGAGAGGGAATGGTGTCAGGGACACAGAGGGAATGACAGTGCAGGTTAGAAAGGAGAAGGAGACACTTTGCACTCTGATACGCTTTCACTGTGTTGGACTCTGTTCAAATGTTACTTAATCCAGACAGCAGCCTGTGAGTTTGGTAATATTTGCTGCATTTTTCAGATCAAGGAGGTAAGGCTTTTGGAGATAAAGGAATGTATGGACAGTCACATAGCTGGTTAGTGACAGAGCAGGATTCAGACCAAATCCCACGCTGTACCCAGTTCCCCAGATGGCCCAACAAGGGCAGGGAGCAAGTGAGGATACGGTTAAAGGTTAGTGAAAACAGGGCTGTGGAGTTGATAAATCAAGTTGGGTCTTGCGTCCAAAGAGTGTTTGAAAGGAAAAGCCCGGCTAACCCAAGGTGTTGCTCTAAGCCGAGGCTCTGATTCTAGCTTTGTGTTTGGCACTTTGTAACCAGTTGGAAAATGTTGCACAGGTTGCTTTCTGCAGTTGTTTGGGAAAAGGGGGTTAATCCCATGAAAAAGATGAGAGGGTAACCTTGTGTGTGCACGTAGTATACTTCTATACAAGGCGCCTTACTATCCCGGATTTATGTGGTCTTTGAGTGATGTCAGTGGACTCTTCCTGCAACCACAACAGTGTCACCAGCGGCAAAGTATCCATGATTTGGAACAGACGTGATTTTATTGTATCTCTTGTGTTGCAGGCCTTTGCCCAGTTTGACGCCGAGGGTGATGGTACAGTGGATGCCGAGAACATGCTGGAGGCCCTCAAGAACTCCAGTGGGGCTAACCTCCAGGGGGAGCTAGGCCACATCATCAGGCAACTGCAGGCCTGCTCTCTGGTCCCAGGTAAGGCTGTCATCTGAGTGCCGAAGGCCGGAGGGTGCTTTTGCTGTCCTGTGGGTTGTCATTAGGCAGGCTGAGGGTGCCATGGAATAAACGTGCTTTTCCAGTCGTGTCTGTTAAGCCCACGGTTGGAGTCCGTGTTCTGCGTAGTCATCCCTCTGGGTCCCCAGTACAGCGATGCTTGAGCAGATCTGCCGTTTTTGGGAACTTTTGTCGTGAGCCTGCCTTCCTTAGTGGGTATCTATTTCACTCTCTCCAGAAGCCGTCCCTGGCCCCAGGTGTGTGTTCTTGGTATCCTGCCTTTGTCTTTGCCTCATGTCAGCGCTGTGATTGATTAATTAATCGTTCATTTATCCGTAAATGTCTGTCTGTATTCTTATACTCTGAGCTCCGTGAGGGCGGGGACCTTTTATTTCTGCTGTGTCCTCACATTTAACGTATCTTTGGTAGATGGTAGGTGCCCAGTGTTTGTTTGTTTTTGAAACCTACCACTCTGAAATTTAAGTAGTAATAAAAACAGCATGAAAGTAAGCAATACTTCTTCTAGATTGTCCCTCGGAAAAAACTTTGTGTTTTTGTATGGTTTCTTCTAGGGACTTCGAAGACAGAATCAAAATTAAGTTACCCTCTTTTTTTTCCAGTGAGAAAACAGTTGAGTTGCGAAGGAATAAAACTTTGCTTATCATCCTTGTACCCTCAGCTTGTCTCAGAACTTTTCCTACTCTGTGCTCTCGGAGTCCTAACATGTAGCGCAGAGCCTGGCGGGAGCGGCGGTGGAGGCAGGTAGACTTGGTAGGCGCACCGATATAAATGGGGTTGCCCTTGACCTCTCTGACTTACCGCGGAGGGCGTGCTGAGCTGGGAAAGGACGATGTGTGTATATTGATGAAGAATGCAGCTTTGCGTTCTTCCTCAAGTTGTCTTCAATTGTATAATCTTGGATTTTAAAAAATGTTTATTTTTGAGAGAGAGAGAGAGAGAGAGAGAGTGAGAGAGTATGAGCAGGGGAGGGGCAGAGAGAGGGGGAGAGAGAGTCCCAAGAAGGCTCCACGCTGTCAGTGCAGAGCCCGACATGGGCTCAGTCTCATGAACCGGAATTCATGACCTGAGCTGAAATCAAGAGTCGGACACTTAACCAACTGAGCCACCCATGCGCCCCTAATTATGTCATCTTTATAGCGTCGTAGGTAGTCCATACATGTTAACTTTTTTCCTACTCTCATGGCAGTTAAAAGTGTGCTTTGAATTATGTTTCGCTAAGTCGTATCTCGGCATTTCCGTATCGCTACCACGTGTGGGTTACCAGCACCGGTAACATCGGGAGCTGTGTGTGGACACCTCAAGCAGATGTTGGGGAGGGGAGGAAGGGGCGAAGACCAGGGAACCCACCTGAAATAATACTCAGTGCACCGTTGTTCTGGGAGACCGGGGGAGGGGAGATAGAATTAGAAACACTTGGGGCTCGGAGCCCAACGTGCTTACGTAGCAGGGGGGTGACTAGGACTTTTTACTCAAAATTTTCTATCAACCTCCAGTGTACAAAAACTATTTTCTCACAGTGTTAAGACAAACCCTGGTAAGCTGGACTCACCTGTTGTGGGATTTGTTCCTTGTCGCTCTTTCTGACCAAGATTGGAACTTGTCCCTTTCACGTCTCGTTGTGCCGGCGCTAAGCGTTTGCCACGTCCGCTGCCTGTTTCCGCGTGTCGAAGAATGTCCCCGTTGCCAGAGTCTGTCTGCCTTTTCACGTGGGTGCTGGGCACGTGGGTGTGGCATCAGCAGTGTCCTCACGTGAGGGTGGTGCTGCCGTGGAGTCTGCCCAGGGAACAAACACTGCACAAGGAGGGCAGGGGTGGCACGGACTGGTGAGTCTTGGGAAATGGAGCCCGTGTCTCCAGGGTTTGTGTGGAGGGCGTCGTCAAAATGGGCCGCTTCCAGCACATAAATTCTCGTCAGTCTCGTGTTTTCTCTTAAAAATTAGTGCAGAGTTTCATTCCTGAACGTAACCTGTTTGTTTATTATTTTTTTAAATTTTTTACATGTTTGTTTATTTTTGAGAGAGGCAGAGTGCGAGCGGGGGAGGGGCAGGGAGCGAGGGAGACACAGAATCCGAAGCAGGTTCCAGGCTCTGAGCTGTCAGCACAGAACCTGACGTGGGACTCGAACCCGTGAACTGTAAGATCATGACCTGAGCCAAAGTCGGGCGCTTAACCGACTGAGCCCCCCAGATGCCCCTAACCTGTTTGTTTTACACTTAAATAATTTCTGCTAAGACTTTTGGGGACTTGCGCTCGGTGCTGCGTACATGGAGTGTTCAGTTTGTGAAAGTTCGTCAGTCAGTACACTTGTAACATAGGTACTTTTTGTCATGTCCAGTTATGATTCATTGGAAAGTAAAAAGAAAAATTTCCCCCAAACCCACGAGTGTATCTGAGCTCTGGGAAGAGGTGCCGTGTTTATCCTGTCTCCACTTATTACAGGGTTATGGGCACCTGTGTTCACTGTAGGTTATGCGGAGCCACGGGAGGATGTTAAACAGGGGTAGGCGTTGTGTGTTTTGTGGGTTCGTAAGATCGCTTGGCTTAATGCCGGACAGAGGACGGCTGGGAGAGCCACTCAGGAAATGTGGGTGGGTCAGCATGAATGGGAGATTTTGAGGCCAGAGGGACGGACGGAGTGGGCAGAGTCCAGGGAGCTGCACTGGAGAGAGCACTGGAGTGGGGGCGAGAGCCTGCACGCCGTGAGATGCCACCGGGAATCGTGGTCAGGGTGGTGGCTGCACCGTCGTCATCATGGTGTCCTGTAGTTTCGTATAAAAACAGTTACTCTTTTACTCACGGGGACGATAAACTTGATCCTGAGCCCATGTTCTGTATATACAACATGTTTAAGAACTTCTGGTTAGGGTTTCGGTGCTTATACCTTTTTAAAGTTTGGATTGAAACAAATAATCATTATTCAAAGTCTTCTAAAATTTTGTTAAACGGAAGGAATTTTTTTTTTTTTTTTTTTTTTTTTTGAGTGATCTCTACACCCAACATGGGGCTCGAACTCACAATCCCGAGGTGAAGAGGCACGTGCTCCACCACCTGAGCCGGCCAGGCGTCCCACGAAATTAATTTTTAAGTTGAGATTACCACCGGTTCATTTCTTAAAAGTTGCTTAGATTTTTCAATGATCAAAACTTAGAGTATCAGTAAAGACCCATAATGGCTGCTTTTCACTCAGCCAGTCGAGGTAGGCCACCGGCGGGGGTGTGGGAACACTGTTGTGGCGCATTCCTGAATCACCCAGACTGGCTGTTGTCTGCCTAGGTTTTATAGACATATTTTCAGAGTCCAAGGAGGGCCTGGGTGTTCACGCGTCCCTGATCCTGCGTTTCCTGCATCGCAACCGGCTCTCCGGCATGGCCGTCCCCTGCCCCATGTTGGACCACTGCAATAACATGTGCTCCATGAGGGTTTCGGTTCTGAAGGAGTCCCTGGACCAGCTGGTACAGAAGGAGAAGGGTACGTGCACGTGTGTGGTGGGGGCTGTGGGACCGCGTTCTGTCGTCGTTTCTTCCAGATGCGCCGTGACAGACCCTCCTCCCCGCCTTCTCTTCCGAAAACTAGAACGGCAGCCAGTCTGTGGCATAAGAATGTGGTCTGCTGGCTTTCTCTGTCTCTCCCCTCCCTCCCTCCCTCCCTCCCTTCTGAGCACAACTGGCTTCTCATTCATGTCTCTGTTCAGATGTGACCTCGGGGAAGGCTTTCCTCATTACCCCATCTAATTTAACGCCCCCCGACCCGTACCATTCCCCACCTTCTAGTCACCGTCACCTTTGTCGGTTTAATGGTCTAAGTGGCACTTACTACCTGAAGCTGCAGCATTATTATTTCTTTGCATTTTGTCTGCCTCATTTGTGTCATTATCCTTAACACCGGGCACTGTGCCTGCCACGTGGTAGATACTCTGTGCGTAGTCGTTGAATACATGAGGAAGGCCACCCCGGACTCCCTCCGTGACACCGGCAGTTTGACAGTGTGAACAGACAGGTCCGTGGAACATGATAGAGTCAGGAAGGAGACCCAAGCACGTGTGGGAATATGGTACCAGGTACAGTCAGCATTGCTTTGTACAAGGTAGAGAGGCGAATCGGTCAACAAGTGGGGTCAGGGCAACTGGCCAGCCATTTGGAGAAGTAAATAAAACTAGATTCTCATCCATTCCATTCACTGAAACAAATTTCAGGTAGATCAAACGGTTCAGCTGTAAAGAAACCGTAAAGTGCTAGAGGCAAGTAGTCCTACTCTGTACAAACGCTTGACATGGGACACCTTGCTAAGCAAGATGTGAAACTCAAACTACAAAAGAAGAGATGAATAAATTAGACTTTATGCAGATTTAAAGTTCTGTACAGCCGAAAATATAAGCAGAGTCGAAAGACGAATGATATTCAGGGAATAAAAATGTATTTTGTAACACGTCGTGACAGACTTAATTTTTTACTGGCTCTGACCTTGGGCGGTTACTTAACTCTCTGAGCCTTAGATTCCTCATTGCTAAACTGAATTAGAACATAGACAATGTATAGAAAAGTGGCTCACAGCGAACACTCAGTAAACATCACCTGTTCTGTGTGTGTGTGCGCACGTGTGTGTGTGTGCATGTGCGTGTGTGCGGGCACGTCATATAGCATACAAACTGGTAAGAAGAATTGTGCCCCACAGAAAATAGTTGAGGGGAGGACCAGGCCTCACTCAGAAACACAAGTGGCTTACAAATGAGTGGGTTAAAAAATCTCACACACGATTAAGGAGACGTGAGTTCAGCCTGTAAGGTTCCATTTTCCGCCCTCAGCGTGGTTCTGCTCACGTCTCTGGGACGCTTATTTTTCGAGGACCAAGGTACCAAGCGTCTTTGTGTTAGGTATTTCAGATGACCCTTTTTTCCCTTTGTGAAAGAGATGGCATGTGATGGAATCTGATTTTCCCTGCAGAGAGCCCTGGAGACCTAACTAGGAGCCCTGAGATGGATAAACTCAAGTCGGTGGCAAAGTGCTACGCTTACATAGAAACGTCCTCCAACCCCGCGGACATCGACAAGATGACAAATGGAGACACGGCGTCATACTGGCAGTCGGACGGCAGTGCCCGCTCACACTGGATCCGGTGGGTGGCGCCACACCAGCTGCTGGGCGACCCGCGTGCCCATCTCATCAGTGCCCTCAAAATTACCTTCCATGCCATAAGAAGCAAGTACGGGGGCTCCTGTAAGATGATGCCGCCGGGCTCTTCTGTCCGTAAACACGGATAATCCCTTTACTTGGAATTTTGGGGGAGAAAGTAGTATTGGACTAATATCTTGTGATCCTGACTTCAGGTCTTTTTCGCTAGTTTCTCAGGAAAATTAATATCACAAGGGGCAAGTACTTAGATGCGATCTTACATTGTAAGATCCTCTCTGTGCATTTAATAAACCCGTATGCACCTATCTTGCCGCTGAGGAAGCGAGGGGATGGGATGAGCAGGAACCCGGGGGTGGAATTGACGACTGTCAGCTGGGACGCTTCTAGTTCTCAAGCTTCTCCTGTCTCTTCAGAGGATGGGCTCCTTCCAGTTGGTGGAATAGAAATAATCGTCTTGTTTTCTCATAGGGAGTATATGTGACCTTTAGCCGTCTAACTTACAGCCGAGGGAGTATACTCAGTTCTTTGGATGCAGTTTAGAATTTGTTTCTCAGGTAAAGCGATGTCTTTTAGGATGTTCGTATTGTACTTTCCTGCCTGTATTAGTAGCTTAAGAGGAAACGTAAGATTAATCTTGACCCGAAAGGAATTTTTGAGATGAGAGGTCATACGGACTTTGAAACTAATAGCGTTTCAAGTTGGTTGCTTTTAGGACAGTGAGTCTTTGGTGACATCACAGACAAGGTCTTGGAGATGGGACTTGTGAATGCTGCTGCTTCTGACCTGTGTAAACATTTGCAGTTTCTGCTCCCGTGTTTTCCAGCTTAAAAATGAAGCCAGATGTCGTGCTTAGACACTTGTCCATCGCAGTGGCTGCCACAGACCAGAGCTACATGCCGCAGCAGGTGACCGTGGCCGTGGGGAGGAGTGTCGGCGAGCTCCAGGATGTCCGCGACGTGCACATCCCCAGCAATGTCACCGGCTACGTGACGCTGCTGGAAAATGCCAACATCAGCCAGCTCTGTGAGTCAGCCAGGGTGCACCTTGCCCTTCTAATTAAGGGGTTTGGGGTGGAGGGAAGAAGGAGTATTTTTTAGCGGGAAGACTTCTAAAGTGGAGAAACCGTTAGATTCTCTCTGTAGGTTTGATTAGCTACTCGTGATGCGCATGAGAGTCACATTATTTCATCTATTTGGTGTTTTTAAAAGTTATAGAAGCCTTTTTTAAATTAGAAATATTCTTGTTTCCTTACTGTAAGACTGCAAAATATAAGCAAAAATTACTCAAAATCCCACCACCCAGGGATAATCACTGTGAATGTGTTAGTGTGGAACCTTCCAGATCTTTTCTTGTGTGTGTGTGCATGCGCGCGTGTGTGTGCGTGTGTAAACGTGTGTACACATGCGCACACACACACCTTTTAAAAATAAAACATAGGGTTGTGGGTGCATATTTACAAAAATGGTGATACGCTTTCCACGCTGGTTTGTAATTCTTTAGCGCGTTGTCCTACCATGTGTTTTTGCACACCTTTATTTAGCGTTGTAAGAATTTGCCTTAGTTTTAACCAGCTCTTTATTCTTGGACATTTAGGTTGTTTCCATTTTTATAATATTATAACCTTGCGTCACACCTAGCATTTTGGAAATAATCACAATTCTGTGATTTCTTTCCAGGCTTTTTTCATTCAGGGAGCCGGAATGCTTCATGCTTTGTCTCATTTCTTCTAATGCTCTCCTGGGCCAAAAGAAGTGTTCTTACTTTGCTCAAAGGAACTGAGGCCTAGGGAGGTAGAGTCTTTGTGTCTTGCCCGTAGGCAGAGCGGTAGTTCAGCTCCTGGAGTAGACGCTTCCTGTCTCACTGTGCTGGGCTTTTCTCTAAGTTGTGTCCCTTTTAACTTCTCACCTCCTCCTCTCCAACCCAAATAAGAAATTGTGACACCTCTTAAAAGTGAGTCATGCCTGCGTCCCCTGTTTGGACTTGATTATCAGAAATAAATTCTCACAACTGCTGTGAGCAAGCTCCTGTTTTTAACTCAATCGAAATTTCAGAACCCTAGCTGTAGAAGTTTTCTTACCATGGATTTAGTCAGGATTTAAAAAATGATCTTTGTGTTAGTTTTCAAGACACGTAAATTTCTAAGAAACTTTGCAATGGAAAGATTTTAAGCCACCCTTAAATTTACGCATTATTCTTATGACTCCTTAATTTGGTTGATGCTTTTTTGACGAGTTTATTATATGCTAGCTGCGTTGTACACATTATTTCTGGTATCAGAGTTATTTCAGAATTTTCTTTTCAAAATGTGAATTGCTATTTTGCTTTTAGTTGGGAGCCTAGCATTTGCTGAACTGAAGAACTTAATCCAATACTGAATTTGTTGTTTGCGCTTGACAGATGTCCAGATTAACATAAAGCGTTGTCTTAGCGATGGATGTGACACTAGAATTCATGGTCTGAGGGCTGTTGGCTTTCAGAGAGTTAAGAAGTCTGGGGTCTCAGTGTCAGATGCTTCTGCAATCTGGTACTGGTCTCTGCTGACATCTCTGGTGACGGCGTCCATGGAGACGAACCCCGCCTTCGTCCAGACAGTGCTGCACAATACTCAGTAAGTCACCCCCTCTGCTTTCCAACCCTCCGCGGCCCCCGTCGTCCCCTCCCCCTGCAGAGCATGGCACTTAGCAGCCCTCAGTCACTGAGACTCTGCAGCGTTTCCGCCTCGGGTGCCCCGGTGTTTCCTGTTGGTGCTGTCGGCTCCCGGCTGCTCTGCCCCTTGCCCGTCGGGGGCAGTTGGTCACGCTTATGTAGCGCTTGAGATCAGATAAGCTCCTTCAGGTGCTGTGTGTCATTTACCTCCTCGTACTGTGAAATGTACACGTAAAACTCCCCAGGTGACAGGTGAGGACCCCGTGGCGTTCCCCAGGGCCCATTGCCGGGCAGGGATGTGTCAGGTAGGGTCTAGGCCTCTGGACTCCAGGTTGAGGGCTCTTTTCGCTCCTGATGGAAATCTGTTCAAGGGTGCTAAATGAATTCAGTTTTAAATGTAGAGCACCTTTGAAAATTAAAATGGAAAAAGTAAAGGTAAATTAAAATTGAATTAAAAGTTAAAATTAAACAATTAAAATTGAATCACATTTAAATTAAGAAAATTAAAAGTTAAAAAGTCAAAAAAAAAAACCTGTGAGGGCACAAAGTCCCAGCGGTAACATACAAGGCAGAAGGTAGTGAGTGACGTGCAGCCTTAGGAGCAGTGAAGTGTCAGAGGCCTGCGTTTAAGTTCAGTGACTGATAACGAGAGACTGTTGGTAGATGTCCTCTCGATGTCTTTTGAGATTGTTGGTTATTGCTGTTAAATAAAACTGCTCAGCCAGTAACACTGCGGGCAGTGCCAGATGTGAAGGGCAGTGTTTGGCCATACTCCTGTCTTGCTTCCTGTTTAAAGTTTTTTTTAGAAAAACGGTCCGTAACTTAGAGAAGGATTTCAGGTGCAATGCAAAGAACTTCTGTTTCCTTCTGAGGTGTTGGAGAGAAATTTGCAAACCTGGTGCCCCATTGTCCCTAATACGTTGGCGTGTATTTCCTGTGAATAAGGACACTGCGCTACAGCCATCAGGCCCAGGGGATTGACGGGCACTTACGGCACCGTCCTTTCGGGACTTGTGAGTTGGCCCAGTAGTGTCCTTTGTGGCACAGCGATCCAGGCCAGAATCATACTTTATTTTGTTGCCACGTCTCTTCGGTCTCCGTCAGAGTGGACCAGTTCCTCAGTCTTCCCTTGACTGTACGGCTTTGACATGTTTGAAAATTACAGGTCAGTTATTTGCAAGAATGTCGTTTGGTTTTGGTTTATCTGATGTCTCACGATTAAGTGTAGGTGTTGTATCTTTAGCGGGAGCATCACAGAAGTGATGACGCGCTCTGGTTTCACCCCGTCAGCTGACACGCCACCTTAGGTTGTCCGGTTACTGGTGCTGTTCAGGTCAACATCGATCCCTGGATGGAAGGGTGGTCTCTTAGATTTTTCCATTGTAAAAGGACTTTTTTTTTTTTTTTTTTTTTCTGGTAATTAGTATTTTGTGAGGAGGTGCTCTGAGACCACATATCCCATTCCTCCTCTAACTTGGTATTGGTGTGGATGCGTGATTCTTAATGTTGTTCGCTGGGTTATAACTGATCACGGTGTTGATGTTTGGATTGGCCCAGGCTTGGCCTGTGGGAACTCCTTCAGTCTGGTTCATGGGTCCTTTGACATGTCTTCATTAACTTGGAACACTTCCTTACTTTCCAGAACAACAAAATACTCCAGGCCTGTCTTGAATGCTCTCTGCCTTAGTCCTGCAGTGAGCCATTTTTTCTGCAGAGTCATCGTCCCTTTTAGCGGAGAATTTAGGAAGTGAACACGCAAGGGACGCCTGGGTGGCGCAGTCAGTTAAGCGTCCGACTCTCGATCTCGGCTCAGGTTGTCATCTCACAGTTTGTGGGTTCATCTGTGCTGATGGTGTGGAGCCTTCTGGGGATTCTGTCTCCGCCCCTCCCCCACTTGTGTGCACGCACACACGCGCACATTCTCTCTCAAAATAAATGAATAAATGTAAAAAATTTTTAAAAAAGAGGGGCTCCTGGGTGGCTCAGTCGGTTGAGCGTCCGACTTCGACTCAGGTCATGATCTCGTGGTGTGTGGGTTCGAGCCCCGCGTCGGGCTCTGCGCTGACAGCTCGGAGCCTGGAGCCTGCTTCGGATTCTGCGTCTCCTTCTCTCTCTGCCCCTCCCCTGCTTGCACTCTGCACTCTGCCTCTCTCTAAAATAAATAAACGTTAAAAAAAATTTTTTAAAGGAAAGGAAGAAGAAAGAGAACGCACTGAACTCGTTGCAGGTGGGGTGTGACTTCTCTCCTCTGTCTCCGTGGGCCCCACTGGGAAATACGTGCTTGCACGGAAGTGACGTGCACGTGTGTGTCCATTGTGCACATTTACACGCATGCTCATTTCTGTGAGCTCCCTCCCGTGCTCACTTCTGACCCCGTGTACAGACGACCCCGCCTCTGGTTGTCGCCCTCTGTTTGTGCTTCCCTTATCTGACGCTGAGAAACCTGCCGCGCGTCCTCCCACGTGACCGGGCTCCCGTCTCCTGCCCTCACCCCACTCCCGCCCCAGCCTCTTTTGCAAGGCCACTGCTGTGACCGTCCCCATACGTGTGCCCTTCTTGTACCCCTCGGGTTTCCTTGCTCGGCACCGGGCCACCGTCTTTACCCTACTTGGTGCTTAATTCACACCCCCTGCCAGACCGTCCCGTTCTCACCCTGCTCAGTCCCCACTCCAGAACCCCATTGTGGGCCACCGTGGTGCCTGTCCTCCTGCCCAAGCACAGCCCTGCTTCAGGGACTAAATTTTCAGGAAAGAGAAGAAGGGCTTTCTACCTAACTTTTGTGAAGATAAGCCAAGTGGTTGACAAGTGGAGAAGCATTTTGTTAAATTTAAATTCAAGTTAGTTAACGTAGTGTAGTTAACGTAACCATGGTTAACATAACCATGTAGTATTGGTTTCAGGAGCAGAACCCGGTGATTCATCACTTCCGTATGCCACCCAGGGCTCATGCCAGCGAGTGCCCGCCTGATGCCCATCACCCAGTAACCCCCCCGCCCCCGCCATCAACCCTCAGCTTGTTCTCTGCAGTTAAGAGTCTCTTACGGTTTGCCTTTCTCTCTACTTTTATTTTTCCTTTCCTTCCCCTGTGTTCATCTGTTTTGTTTCTTAAATACCACACAGGAGAGAAATCATGCGATAATTTATCATTCTCTGACTTATTGCACTTAGCATAATACACTCTGGTTCCACCCATGTTGTTGCAAATGTCAAGGTTTCAAGGAATGGATATATTTAAAGCTTATGTTTCGAAGAAGCTGTAATTATTAATCTGCAATTACATTTCCACTCCTAATGTCTAAATGTCAGTGATCTAAAACTACTATAAAATTTTTTGGAAAAATCAATGAAAATCAATGAGGAAAAATAAAAAGTATCATGAAACCAAGCGTTTGCTTGTACCACATCCGCGTGTGTGACCTCGGTGGCCTCCTTTCATTTGCAGCTCCGTGTAGAGAGAGGGCGAGAGCTGAGGGCACAGTGGGAGCTGACAGCATATTAGCTCTATCGTGCTGTCTCTGTTTTGAAACGTAGAAATAAAGTTGTTTCGGGGATTCTCATTACTGCTGCCGTAAGATGATGGTCAGTTGCAGAATCTTGAGTTATTTTTTGCACACCTTCAAGTTGCACACCTAGCACGATTGCTGGTGCAGAGTAGGACCCGGTAGTTTTGGGTTGTATCGGTTTGTTGGGTAACTACTAGTTTGGAGGAGATAAAGCTTCGGAGGGGTTTCAGAAAGATAAATGTTAGTGGAGACGAGAAAAGAGAAACACTGAAGCAGGCATGAAGGTAGAAAGGCTAGAATAGCATATTTTAGGAACACGGGCAAGAATAGAAACGGTGATGGGTGCTGGTACGTTTAGGAGAAAAGAAAATTCGTGGCATGTCTTTAGAAACCGTAGACCTTGGATCGGATGTATGAACTGAACCGTTTCCTGGGCCCCGAGCTGCTCTCCCTCCGGGGTCGGGTTTTCTACAAAGTCCGGGGTTTTTCTGGAGAGTACGTGTGTCTTTTGCCCGCTCTGCGTACAATGAGTACTTGATCCCAAAGAGTATGGAATCAGCCTTTGCAGAGGGCAAGGGAACTCTTGAAAGAAGAACTAAACAAGAAAGAAACCCCACGACAGGACCTGGCACCATGACTCCGGGGGAAGCAGGTGTCACACTGTGTGTCGGGCTCTCCGTAGGAACGCTGTTCGCTCGGGAGGGATCGGTCCAAACGAGCTTCTAGGCGTTCGGTTTTTGTTTCATGTTCGTGAACTAAGGTGTCCGCCTGGCGTGTTCTGACCTCCACCTCCCACTTTCAGGAAGGCGCTGCAGCACATGCCTCCACTTTCCCTCTCACCAGGATCCACAGATTTCTCGACTTTCCTGTCTCCCAACGTTCTTGAAGAAGTGGACAGCTTCCTCATAAGAATAACGAGGTAAAATCAGGGTTGACGAGGTGGGGCTTGTAGGGCGCAGAGGGCATCTGTGCTTGTTAAGTCTTCCTTTAAAACTTTTTTTATCTTTCATGGATCACCACTAAAAACGGCTCATAGTTCATGATTGAAGAAGAAATGACGCAGTCATTCACCCACGTCAACTCCATTATCTTGGGATGCTACCTGACCTTCGGAGGTGGGGGTGGGGTGGGGGGGTTCTCTGCTGCAGCCAGAACCGGTGTCCCACCGTCCCTCTGCTTACGTGGTGGCCTTGGGCGGCATCCGCTTGCCTGCCTGTACAGCCGCTGGTCCACAGGCCTGGCCGAGGCCCCGTAGTAGCTTGTCGGAGGTCTTGCTTGCCCTGGCACACTCGCTCTCTTCGCTCTGTCTCTCTCAAAAATAAATAAATAAACATTTAACAGGAAGCAGTTTGTACGTGATGTGTTTAAAATGACCGAGAAGCATATGGTGCAGTACGTCTAAAATACCCTGTTGGTGTCGGAGGACTGAGCTCCCAACCCAGTCCTCACCCAGTCGTCATTCTTAGAGCAGCGGCTTCTTGTAGGAGCTTCTTTATTTGTGGTTTATTTACTTATTGTTTGATTTGTTAAAGTTGATATTGTTAGTATTGTTTAATACTTACAGATTAAGGAGACAGAGGTGAGGCTTTAATTTCCTAGTCCTCTAGGTTGATTTAATTTTTCTTTAGGTTATCTTGAGGATTTTGAGAAAGTATTTCTGGTAAACATACAGAAAGCACACAATAGGTCGGTTTTACTTCCGGTGGTCAATTACGTGGGGTTTGGGCTACCTTGATGTTCTCACGTTTTTAGGAAGTGAAAAGTTTTTCGTTCCTTGCTCATAGCTGCTGTTCGACTCCAGAGGTGGAGCTGACCCTTCTGGCTTTTGCACTAGCAAGAGGAAGTGTCGCCAAAGTGCTGAGCTCTCTCTGTGCCATCACTGACCACCTGGACACACGCTACGAAGCCTCGTCCCTCATCTCCTCCATGGCATCAGTCAGGCAGAACCTGCTCCTTAAATATGGTAAGTGACGCAGGCTCCCGGGATGGACAAGCCAGAAAACCACTGTTACCGAGGGGCGCCTGGGGGGCTCGGTCGGTTGAGCGTCTGACTCTTGATTTCTGCTCCGGTCTTGATCCCAGGGTCATAGGATCGACCTCTCCATCGATTCTTGGGATTCTCTCTCTCCGTCAATCTGTGCCCCTCTCTCCGTCTGCCCCTCTCACGCATGCTCTCTCTCTCTAAAATAAAACAACAATAGCAAAAAAAAACCCCATCATTAACGTGAGACTTCCTGGCATCTTATGTCCTCGGGTAGTTTGTGGATCAGGTCACTGTAGTTACACCGCCTGTGTAGACCAAGAGGGTTGGGGAGTTGGACTGTCTCCCCTGTGGAGGAGGAGAGAGAACTGGATCCTCGTCTTAGACGGCATCCCTCTGCCTCCCGTGAGCTCCACAGGCCTGCCACCGCTTTGCCCACCCGGGCCCGTCGTGACGCTGTCTGCCGACCCTTCTCAGTTGGGCTGTGAGGAACAACTTCTTTGCCATCCTGGCTTCTGGTGCTGAAGTTTCTGTCTGCAAAGTACAGTAGTGGATCCCGTCCCTGTAGTAATGGGCAAACCGTGCTGTTTCTGTCATGATCTTTGTACTTTTGCCTTAATACGACTTAATGATTTATTTTATGTTTAATTTTTAAAGGCAGACAATTAATGTGTTATAAATCCATTTTCCCCCCTAAATTTTAAAAGATAATTTTTTGGTTGGGTAGGGGGCCCATAGCAGGCACGGCTGGATGAGGGGGGGATATGTAGTGTCTGGGAAATACTCTCCAGGACGCTTTTCAATTCAGATGAGCAGTTGTTTAGGTAGGGAACGCTGGGTGGGGGCGTAAAACGTGAGGGGATGTTTATTATCGGCAGTGTTCTAGTTCTGGGTTGGAGTACAGGTTAGTGGGTTCTCACTACAGTATTATTTAAGTTTAAAAAAAAAAATTTTTTTTTTTTTAACATTTATTTATTTTTGAGAGAGACAGAGACAGAATGCGAGTGTGTTGGGGCAGAGAGAAAGGGAGGCACGGAATCTGAAGCAGGCTCCAGGCTCCAAGCTGTCAGCACAGAGCCTGACACGGGGCTCAAACCCACAAGCTGTGAGATCATGACCTGAGCTGAAGTCGGACGCTCAACCGACTGAGCCACCCAGGCGCCCCATCACTACAACATTATTAACAGAAGAGAAAAAGGAAAAGCTTTCAGGTCATCATAGCAAATGGTGATTTTTGTAATTTTTAAAACTTTCAAAATTTGCCCGCAGGTGTATTAAAGAAACAAAACCCCAAAGCGTAAGATATTATTTATGTATTTAAATGCAGTTACGACAAAATTAATTTTTGGCTCCAAAACACTATCTTAGAACTCCCTCTCCCAAGTATGTTGAACGTATGCTGTTACCCCGTCTTACAATATACTTTGTTTCTGAATAGTGGTGTTTTAGAGACCTCTTCGTGGAATCATGTAGGGACATAAAGCTGTACTTGGTCTCTTTCAGGAAAGCGTAACTTTTGTCCAGCATCGCTTCTCTGCTTTTGTTTTTCAACAGGTACATTTTTAGTAGTGTGGTGTCCACAGACGCTCCATTTCCACTGATGTGTCTGCTAGTCTTTATTTTTTTCATAGTGCTGGGTTAAGGCTCTCGTTCTCTGTCTTGTCTTTGATCAGGTAAACCTCTCCAGTTGATCCTTCAGGCCTGTGATGTCAAAGGGAAGGAAGAGAAATCAGGGCCCGAAAACCTCCTCGTCGAGCCGTGGACGAGAGACGGTGAGTGGTAGGTGTGTCTGTGTTTTGTGAGTGGGAAGGGCTGCGGCCACGTGAGACCACGCGTGGGGCTCTGGGGTGCTCAGAACACGCAGGCTGCACACCGTGTTGGCCTCTGCTGGGTGGTGGTCCTTGAACCGTTTGTGTGCCTTCGTTATCACGGCCCTGTAATCTGCTAAGGGCCAATCGCTTGTAACAATTTCAAAGTAGTTGAGAGCCTTGAGTTTTGAAAAGCAAGGGTTCGCCATCTTGGAATATAAAAAGTTAGCGTTTTTAAGTTCGGATTATGTTCCTATCGTGTCATCTTAAAGCAGTAAGAGACTCAGCAGATCGAGGCATATGGTGTTGCTGAGAACATAATTTGAGGGAAGGGTATTTCTTGGTGTGGCTCATCTGGCATCTGGAGCATCTGGAAGGAAGCCTCACTCCTTCCCTAGTGCTAACCCGGTAGGGGCTGACGTGCTCTTCACGTGGCGGTGGGCTCTCTTCCTCGTCCAGGGTGTTTGTGTCTTCCTCATCCGTCTTCTTGGCCAGCCAGTCCGTCATCCGCACACGCCCCTCTTGTGCTCGCCACACTGCTTGGAACATTGCCTATTTGGTGAAGAAGGGGAACGTTCTGGAAGTTGTCAAGTGAGTGAACAAATGAGGCAGTCATCGTAACTTCAGTGTTTCCCTTTTGCAGGGTTTCTTACAGAGACTGGAAAAACCAGAGCAAGTACTATTTTTTCTACAGGAACTGAATCTGCCTTCCAAGTTACACAGATCAGAATTATGGTAATTCCCATGCTGCCTTCTTTAAGCAACGTTACTACTGTTTTAAAAATAGGGTTATGTAGGATGCCTGGGTGACTCAGTTGGCTAAGTGTCTGACTTCAGCTTGGGTCATAATCTTGCAGTTCATGGGTTTGAGCCCATGTCAGGCTCTGTGCTGATGGCTTGGAGCCTGGAGCCTGCTTCGGATTCTGTGTCTCTTTCTCTCTGCCCCTCCCCTCCTTGTGCCCTGTGTCTGTGTGTCTGTCTGTCTCTCTCTCAAAAATAAATAAACATTTACGAAAAAATAGAATTATGCTTCAGAGGTCTGTGACACTGGGTTTTCATCGATTATCTAATGATTACTCTGTGCCAGGCCTGTAGCCGAGGACAGGGACACAGAGATGAATAGACTGTTGTCTGGGAAGGTGTGAACATAAGGACTGAGAAAGAGAAAGAATCCTTTCTTAGGAAGCAGCTTTTTTTTACTCTTAACATATTCAAAAATATGTTTATATTTTGTTGGTTTGATTTTGCTTTAAGCTGTTTGAATTTCACCGTAGTTTTTGGAAACAAAGCAGCCACAGGACCTTAGCACCTTCAGCGTACTTCATCTGGATCTCTGTTTCCAGGTTCGACGTGGTGGCATTGGGGCCCAGTGCGGGTTGGTGTTTGCCTACAACTCATCTTCTGAGAAATTTCACGCAGAAGAACACTTCAAAAGGTTTGAAAAGTATGACAAATGGAAACTTCAGGAATTCAGGCAGTTTGTAAAAAGCAGGTAAGGAACAGAATAAAAATTTTTGTAGTTAATAAGACTGTATGCATTCTCCTATTGGTAAAATATGTGTTTATGTCTTCATAGATGAGGTGCCCCTAAGCCATCCTCAGTGGCCATGAGCATTCATTGCTTTCTAGCAGCATCTGAAGACATGTTTTAATTTGTTCGTAGACCCTAACCCATTCCTTCTGTGACCAGGTCGAGGCGTCTCCAGAATGGCTGGGTGCTGATACGTGTCTGGACTGTCTTCAGTCTCCCAGCCACCCGGAAGTTTACATGCCCCAGCCTCCCTCCTCCTAGTCATGCTTTTATTGGAGATGTTTTTAAGCACCCAGCTCTGCACTGGGCCTGATTCCGGGCGCCAAAGAGACACATTGATCACGTTGGCACAGTCCCTGTTCTGTGGTGCTGTCCTCTCAGATGAGCAGCGTCAGTGTTGTCCGCACTGGGCAGGAGAGGAGGGATGGGGGTTCTGGGAGGGGAGACCCCGGAGGGAGTACCGTCAGCATTAAGAGCTAAGGATGACGTACAGGTGGTCAGCCGCTCGAAGGAGTAGAAGGAGAGACCTTGAGCAGAGAGCAGAGCAGATTTGTGAACTCATAGGGGAAGCACGGAGGGGGTGGGGGCTTCAGGGTCCTGCAAGTGCCACAAGGACTTTGAGGTGGAGAGTGGCGGAACGTGGAACTGGAGGGCCAGGAAGGGGCCGAGTCTCTGAAGGTCTTTCTGTCTCTGGGTCAGGGCTGGGACTGTATCCTTTAAGCAAGGGAGGGCGGTCGGTGTAGTGTTGAGGAGTTTCAGAGAGAAGAACAGAGAGACTAGATGTGTGTTTTACCAGTACCGTTCTAGACCATGCTGTGTGTCGCATGGGCGGGGGAGAGCCAGCGTGGAGGCAGGGTGGGATGGGAGGAGGCAGCCGGCAGCATGGGTCACTTTGGCCAGAGCCCTGGCAGGGATGGAGAGGTGGCGACCCACCGAGAGACCGCCAGAAGGTCACTGAGTGTAGAGCAGAGGAGGGAGTATGGTGTGGGCGTCAGGGAGGCCTGGGATTTTGGCTTGGGCAGGTGGGGACATTGGGAGTGCCTTTCTCTCATAGAAAATACGCAGGAAAACAGGTCTGTGAGGAAGGTGGTGAGCTCCGTTTTGATCCTGTTGAATGTGAGGTTTAGGGACACCTTGAGGTACTTGACAACTAGTTGGGTAAGTGTGTCAGGAGTCTGGAAGAGGCGTATTGAAGCTACCGATAGATAGAGACAGTTAAATGATCATTTAAGTGAGTTAGATCGTTCTGGAAGAGTGTGTGGGCCAGGAAGTGAAGAAAGACCGTACAGACCAGCATGCTGAGAGGCACCAGCATTTAAGAGGCAACGGAGAAAAAAGGAGCCCAAGAAACAGCCAGCGAGGCAGTAGGAAGGCCTTCGTGTGTCATCGTGAAGCCAGGGGGAGTGATGTGAAAGCAACTAGGGGGTGGGCAGCGGTGTCAGATGTGACCCAGGGTCAGTGGGATCAAGTCTGCGCGTGAACCTGCCAGATTTAGCCACAGGTCATTGGTGACCCTCGGGCCGCGTTGCCTCCCTCACTCCTAGTGGCAGGTTAGAGCTCACGGAGCCGAGCCCCAGACTTGCTGATCTTGCTGCAGCGCGTCTTGGGTGACAGGGCGCTAGAGCTCACGGAGGGCTCTAGCTGTGGTCCAGTAGTGAATGCTAAGTGTGCACGGTGTTCGGTGTGGATTCTGATCCGGTGGTTCTGGGCGGGGTCTGAGACTTTGACCTGTAGGAAGCTCTCAGGTGACTGACGCTCCCCACCCACGGACCACACTTGGGGTGTCCGGGATCTAGAATGACTCCCTCTCCCTGCTGTACTTCCTGTGGTGACATTCCAAGTGCCACCAAGACAAATGGTCATTCAGTCTCTAGAACACTCTTGAGGACGGAGAGCTCACGGCGCTTCAGTAGTTAGATTATATTCAGTTGAGATCCACATTCCGTGCCCTTAATTCCAGCCCTCCAAATATCCTTCACCCCTAAAGTCTCCCTCCCCACCACAAATGTATGCCTTTTTAAAAGATGCCCTTTTTTTTTTTTTTTTTTTTTTTTAAATGGTAACTAGAGATTACACTTGTTTTTAAGCAGCTCTCTCCCATTCTTGGGACATATTAAAAGAAGTTTTTCCCCTAAACCTGCTATTAAACAAGACCTTTCACATATAGGATTTTTTTTTTTTTTTTTTTTTTTATAACTTAAATGTAGCCTAGTCACTACACCCTTACTGATTTTTAGCTTCCGGTTCCAGCCTGAACTACTCTGAAATCCTGCTTTGGCTAGCCTCTGTGTTACCAGTCTGTCTCCAGTTTGGAAATCAAAATGTTAATGTACATGCATCTGTCTTCTTCCCCCCTTTTTTTTTTTTATCTCTGTCTCTCTGGCCGGATGTGGATCAGTCAGCACGCCCAGAGTCCGCTGTCTGATTGCTGTGTGGTGCACTGAACGAGGTTGCTTCCCTTTGTGTCTGACACCCAGACAGCTGTCTCTCCATCTCAAAGATTTTCTTGATGGCTGCCACAGAGTGAATTAAAAAAATCCTCAAACACAATACCGATGAAACTCATTGAAGTGGTTTTGGGTTAAGACAGAATACCACCTGTCCCATTGGGTTTAGGGTTAATGAGGTCATGAAAGGTTTATGCTCAGAGGGGCTTAAGCTGGGACATCTGGGTGGCTCGGTTAGTTAAGTGTCTGACTCTTGATTTTGGCTGAGGTCGTGATCTCATGGTTTGTTGGATTGAGCCCCTGTGTTGGGCTTTGTGCTGACAGTGCAGAACCTGCTTGGGATTCTCTCTCTCCCTCTCCTCTCTCTCTCTTTCCTTCCCCACTCACGTGCACTCACTCTCTCTCAAAAAGGAATAAATAAACATTAAAAAAAAAAGAAAGTGGGGCACCTGGGTGGCTCAGTCGGTTGAGCGTCCAACTTCAGCTCAGGTCACGATCTCACGGTCTGTGGGTTTGAGCCCCTCGTCGGGCTCTGTGCTGACAGCTCGGAGCCTGGAGCCTGCTTCGGATTCTGTGTCTCCCTCTCTCTCTCTGCCCCTCCCCCGCTCATGCTCTGTCTCTGTGTCAAAAATAAACATTAAAAAAATTTTTTTTTTTAAAAAGAAAGTATCGTCTTGACTTATGTTAAGAAGAGAACACTTTTTGTGCCTGTTACAGAACCTACCCCGAGTCCTTAATCTCTTCCCCCTTCTTGCCATGAATGCCCACGTTCGCTTCTCACACAGAGCACTCCCGTGTTGCCAGCTTGCCGGCTGTATTACAGATTAACTAGTGGAAAGTTTTAGGAGTGTTACCTGAAAAAGACTGCCTTTTTCTCCTTTGGTTATTTAATTCCTGAAAAGGGAGTACGATTCAAATGTCTAGTTTTTAAAAAGAGGTGGCACAGAGTTGTGCGTCTTTAGCCTGAAATGCTTTCCTGGAAGGAACTTTTAAGGAACAGGAAGAAATGACAGAGGCTGAAGTTTTCCTTTTTCGGAGCTCCAGGGTCTGAAAGCTCCCAGGCTCTTACCCTTCGGTTGTTGAAAGGGAACTAAACCACAGGCTGGTCGTATGTATATGAGCCAGACCTCGGGAGAGAAAACCGAACCTCCCTCTCCTTTGGATCTTTCTAGAAGCACACAGTGGCTGTTGCATCTTTCCTTATTCCTGACCTGCTCATCTAAGACACCTTGGGTTTGTGTCTCATCCTTCACATGTGCCGGCTATCTAGAAAAGCAAACTTTCTCTTCAGTGCCCAGATTACGTTTGGAGGCTGAGGAGTGGGGAGGAAATCACCACCAGCCGCTTCACGTGCTTAGAGACGCAGGTGCTACACCCGCTCCCTGGTTGTCCCTTGACAGGTCGCATATGCAAGTTAATGCCACTCAGACCCTTGAGGAGCTTAGAAGTAGGACGGTGTTTTGTGATCACCCTTGTGCTTACAGGGCTGGCTGCTCCCCTGGTGACCTTGGAGAGGAAGACCCTGTTGGCTGGTTTGAGCTCGAAGAGGAATGGGACGAAGCAGACGTGAAGCTGCAACAGTGCAGAGTCGCCCAAGTAAGCAGTCGCGAGTCGTGGCCTTCGCACGCGTGCCCGCCCCCTCCTTTCACTGCGTGCGTGTTGACGGAGGGGTTGGCGCGTGCCCGCCCCCGAGCCAGCTGTGCCTGGGACCGATGGGCGACACTACGATGGTGGGACGTTCGGGGGCTGTGGCCAGAGGAACAGCGTCCCGCCCCGCCCCGCCCCGCCCCGCCTGGAGGTCACCAGGGAAGGCTTCCCAGGAGAGGCGGTGTGCCGCCAGGTGTGGAGAGCCGATCACGTCATCGCCTGGGGCCAGGCCGGCACGTGTGGGGAAGGGGCGCACAGCTGGGCGAGCGGAAGGTGTGCTGTGCCCGCGGTGCGGGAGACACGACGACTGTCCGCTTCGCTTTCTTAACTAAAGCTTCGTGTAAGTCTTAGCGAGAAGCTTCAGTGAGAGGAATGAGAACTGTCCGTAGGGCCTGTACGCGCTGGGTAGACATTTATGCATTTGAGTCGTGGAGTCTGGATGGCTCTTGGCAGAAGAGCTTCCACGGTAAGAGGCCGATGTTGCATAGGAGGTGAGCTTGCGGGTGGCTTTGGCTTTGCGCGGACAAGGCTGCATCCCGGGCCGTGGGTTGTCTGTGTTAGTTGGGGGCTTTGAGAGGATTCCTTAGGGCATTTGTTGTTGACTCTTGTCACCACATACCCGATCTCTCTTTCAAAATAACTGGGCCACAGAGCACACGTACTTCCCGGATTCATCCCGTCTTACCCTGTGTTTGCCCTGATGAGAGGGGGTCATGCCATTTCCCTTACCGTGATCCTTCCCCAAACCTGACTTGGTTCGGCACTCGTATTGTCTTTCTTCTGTTTCTGTGGATGTTGGACTTCTGTTTTGCGCCTTGTGCTAGGCAGAGTGGGACCTAGTAGGTTGTTAACGTCACCCCTTCCATTTGTGTTCCATGGAACACGCTGCTGAGTCCTTCCCCTTCAATCTGTCTTTCCTTTCTAGTATTTGATGGTGAAGTTCCTCTGCACCCGCCAGGAGTCGGCAGAGCGCTTGGGAGTGCAAGGCCTCAGCATCAGTGGGCATCTCCGGCCGGCGAGAACCGGGGCAGAGCAGCACGTCGTCTGCACCCGCTGCATAAAGGACACGGAGGACGGCGTCTGCGGGGCTACCCTGCTGCTCAGGACCCTTCAGTTCATTCAGCAGCTCGCCCATGACCTGGTAGAGCTTTCTCAGTTGTTAGATCTCATTCCTTTGGGAAAATCAATGGTGACATTGAGGGAAGTGAACGACCGGTGAAACCTGACCCTGCTGAAGCGTGCGGAGTGAGCGTGTGCGGCCGGCATTGTGCTGCCTGGATGACCCCGGAAGAGCCGGGGAGTGAGGTGCTGGGCGTTGGTGGTGGTAGACTAGGGAGACACGACAGCTTTATGGGGTTTACGTCCTCCTTAAGTCCTGGGAGAATTATTTCTGAAGTACAGGTGAATTCTGCTTATTCCCTAAAAGTATCAAAATGTCCAGATGTGAAATCATTTGCGTTTTCGATACTGACTTGTACGCCCGCTAATAAAAACACAGAGACCGCTCACTCCAGGGAAGATTCTAGCCGCCACCCCCACAGAGGTGGTGACTTAGCTCAGGGATCGGCGGGAGCAGCCGCGTCCACTGTTGGCCTCCGTTCTGCCTCAGCACGTTTGGAGGCTGTACCTCAGTTTATCTGTGTTTGTTTGGTCTTTGTTTCTCAAGCTGTCCTGCCCAGCAGGAAATAGCAAAGGAGAGGGGCTGCCTCGGAGCAGCGGGAGTGTTAGCGCACAGCTCCCCTTCGGGCCTACATGCAGGCAGGCGCGGGTCTGAAAGGGTGCTCCTGGGGAGGGCTCTTCACCACGTGGAGACTCACTTATGTTCGTGTGTGGCGTTTGTGGACCCGGACTCTGGTTGGGGGCCGGTGGGGGTGGGGCGTGTGCGCGTACATTACGCAGACGTGTACTTTCGTACACAGACACGCACGCACATATGTATCGTAGAAAGTTTCACACCAAAAGTCATTGTTCACACACTTTTTAGTTATTAAGAGTGAGCATCAGTTACGTGGGAGTTTTACACATGTGAGCCACCTCCTTCTTCCAGATCAAGGAGGAAATGAGCCATTACGGTATTTCTCTAAATGAATTTCTCTATTTTATTTGTAACTTATTTTTTATAATTTTTTAGGTGCAGCAGAAGGAAAGTGGCTTAAAATACAAATCTTTTCTGGACTTCGCGGGTCTTGATTTGCAGATCTTCTGGAATTTTTACAGTAAATTAAAGCAAAAGTAGGTCAGAATTTGTTATAAGGTGATAATCATATAAACAAAACTGAAAACACTAAGTTTTGCATTCTAAATAGACCAGTTTTTCTTCCAAGATTTTTTGACTTCTCACAAGTTTATTTATTTATTTTTTGAACATTTGTTTATTTTTGGGAGACCACAAACGGGGGAGGGGCGGGGGGGGGTGGGGACACAGGATTCGAAGCAGGCTCTGGACTGTCAGCCTAGAGCCCGATGTGGGGCTTGAACTCATGAACCGTGAGATCATAACCTGAGCCAAAGTCGGACGCTTAACCAACTGAGCCACCCAGGCGCCCAACTTCTCGCTAGTTTATATTCTCACTTGAAATATTGGTTATTGTTAAAGATAACACCTCCTGTTTCTATAACATACTTTGGGCAGTGTTTCTGCACACATTTTGACATCAGACCCTTATTCCGGCCTGGCGGGGTGAGCAGCTAGAGTATTGTGGGAGAACCGTCACTGTGCAGGGGAAGACGTGGGCTCCCGAGTGCCCACTTGCCCCACAGGGGCTGTGTTTTCAGCTGCTACCTGGTACAGCATTGATTGTGTTCTGCCTCTCTTTCTCCCGCCGGCACTGTTTTTACTGTGCCCCATGGGTCTGGGGAGGCCTTTGGAGACAGCTGTTGGCTTTGGAGGGTAAAAACAACCTCCCGTTTTGCTCTCTGATACTCTGTCTCTCTGTAGTCCGAGGGAAGAATGCATCTGTGCCCAAACCCTGCTTCTGCGCCTCCTGCAGAGCTGTTTCTCCGTGCTGCGGAGCGACGGGCCGGCCGCCTCTCAGGACGCAAAGGCTCCCCGGCAGAGCCCTGCAGGGGCGGGGGCTGCCAAGGAGCTCCACACGCACTTGTGTGACGGTAGGGAGTGTGCTCGTCTTTAACGGGACCCTGTGCCGGCACAGCCTCCCACTATAGGAACAGGGTCCTGTGGTCATGCAGGCTCAGGAGAGGGATCACTGCTTTAGAAAAGGACAGTTTCCTCGGGTCCTGTGTTGAGCTCAGGATTTATTCTCTGGTCGGTGTTTCCTCCTGGTTTCTGACGTATAGGGGTGTGACACTGAGAGTGATCACTATCATACTGTTCAGTCTTTAGTGAAGACCCTGGCCTGAGGGAGAGCGATGATGACAAACTGAGGCTAAAACCCAGGTGGCCACGAGAAGTTACTTTTAAGGCTTTGCCGAGTTGTGTCTCCAAAGGACCCGGAGATAACGAAATAGAAACTGGTGCATGCAGTCTTTATTTGAGTTCTGCCTCGCCTGGGCAGAGGTGCTGAGCACACAGTGGGGAGCAGGGAGTTTACAGGCTGGTTAAAGCAGACGTACGTGCTGTGAGTGAACAGAGGGGACGTGTCAGAGCTGAGTCCTTGTTCATTTTCATCAGTGGTGGATAGGCTGGATGGAGACTCCGTGCCCATGGCAACGTTAAAGCAAGAAGTCAAGAACACCCTTCTTAATGGGGCTGCCATCTTCTTTCCCGATCGACAGACCCGACGGGACCACCTCTTTGCCATGATGGTGAGCATTCACTCAGACGTTCGGGTGAAATGGGCTAGTCTTTGTTTCCTCTGAATGCCTCCCCGGTTTCAGTCTTCCAGGTGTGTGTTTAATACTCACTGTCTGCAGCGTTGTGTGTGGGACATGAGCGTCTAAGGACAGAGCTCCATCCTCAAGGTGGGGACGGCGGATAATTCCAGCCCTAGTGCCTGGCCTGTTGTGTTACAAAGAGGAAGGAGCCTAGTTCCTTCATCTTCCTGATTTGCTTACAACCAAGCATTCTTTTCAACAGTCTAACTTTTTATGATGGGAAAATCTGAAACAAGTACAGAACTAGACTAAATATAATACCTCCTACCCTGTATGTACCCATCACCTCGATTCATCAGTTGTAAACTCGGGCTAATCTTGTTTCCTTTGTGATCCGCCTTATCTGCTCTCCCTGCCCTTCCTCCAGTATTGTTTCAAAGGAAATCCCTGACCCATTCAGTCAGTACTTCAGCTTATATCTGTAATGAAATAGAATCTTCCCAGACCCCTTCTCCTTGTCACTCACACATTAGTAGTGGGGAGTGAAAAGTGCTTTTCATGTTGATAAAAGTTATGTTACCAAGTGGAATATCCTGTACAAAGATCCAGATTTTTAATTCTGAAGGCGGTATTTCTGTGTGGAAATGAGTATGAGTCATGAAAAAAAGACGTGAATGATGACGTGAGACAGAACAGAAATTTCTCTAAGCCACACCAAAGACCTCTAGGTCAGGAAACTCCAGGGTTTCCAGTATTCCAGAGATGGTTAAATACAGGGAGACATGAATAAAGACTGTAAGAAAGCAGAATTATAGGCCAATCTTACTTGTAAACAAAGTTAGAAAAATCCTAGCAAAGTGTTAGTGAATCAGTCCAATAAAATATAAACAAAACCCTGACTGAGTTGGATTTACCCTAGGAATGGAAGGGTGGTTTAACGTTACAAAATTAATAAATGAAATCAGAGGAAAAAGTTATATCAGCAAGTACAGAAAACAGCTTTAAAAAAGATTAAATTCTGATGATGATGAAAACCACAAAAGCGTTAGCAAACTCAAAACAGGAAGGAGCTCCCTCAGTCTGGGGGAGGATGTATATCCCAAACCTTTCATACATAATAGGCTGAATGGTGGGTCACTGGAGGCATCCCTTTCAGAATGAGGAGCAGGACAAGGATGCTTACTGGTCACCGCTTCCCTGTGATGTCGCATTAGAGGGCCTGGCCAGTGTGGCAGGACAAGGGAAAGAAATTTTTTTTTTTTTTTTTTTTTTTTTAATTTTTTTTTCAACGTTTTTTTATTTATTTGTGGGACAGAGAGAGACAGAGCATGAACGGGGGAGGGACAGAGAGAGAGGGAGACACAGAATCGGAAACAGGCTCCAGGCTCTGAGCCATCAGCCCAGAGCCTGACGCGGGGCTCGAACTCACGGACCGTGAGATCGTGACCTGGCTGAAGTCGGACGCTTAACCGACTGCGCCACCCAGGCGCCCCAAGGGAAAGAAATTTTAAACTTTTTTTAGACATAGTAATTGGAAATTACTATGGTAATTTAGACATAGTAATTGGAAAGAATAAAACAAATAATTACCTACAGGTGATATGGTTATAGGTTATTTTTTACTGTCTGTGAGGACAAGCACCTGCTGGTAAAGTTACTGGTAGGAATTTAGTGGGGAAAACCAGATACAGAATTTCAGAAAGCATTTCTGAACGCAGCAGTGAATTAGCAGGTGTAGTGAGGTGCTCTGTGGGATGCAGGTAAAGACAGGAGGAACGGCAGAAGCATCACGTGTGGTCCCCGACACCAGAGGCCCGCCCTGCCACGAGGAAAAAGTGGCCGCATGTGCGTCACGTGTTTCGAGGAGACTCGTGTTGGGGCCAGGTGGTTGTGGAAGGTTTCAGAGGGGAGGAAGGGTCTTTGATTGTTCGCAGCTCTCTGCAGAATTCGCACATCACCTGGAGGGTCCGCGTTCACGCCGAGTCGTAGCCTTTGACAGCAGCCGCCGGCCTGACCTGCTGGACTGTGGCGGGACCGTGTCCTGCTTGATTCCTAGAGGCCTTTGCCAGACAGCTGTGCAATGATGGTTTTTGCTGGCTCGTGTCCCACACGTCAACATAGAGGACGTACGACCTCTTGAGTGACATTGCTGTCCGTTAGCAGAGGAGCTCTGTCACTTTCCCTCTGCCCGCCCCTTCTGACAGCACTGGCTGAGGGCTCTGTGTTCCCTCCTCATGCTCATGGATCGAACAGCGTCTCTTGTCTCTCCCGCCCTCCTTTGCCCGGCTGCACCCTCCGTCTTAAATCCTCCGGAAATCCCCTTCAGTGCCTCACGTAATGGTAGACGTTGAGTACATTCACGGAATGAAGAAAGT
This sequence comes from Panthera onca, assembly GCF_046562875.1. Taxonomy (NCBI): domain Eukaryota; kingdom Metazoa; phylum Chordata; class Mammalia; order Carnivora; family Felidae; genus Panthera; species Panthera onca. The sequence continues at coordinate 16,639,580 of NC_138352.1, read as the reverse complement.
GCCCCTAAAGTAGCCCAGCAGCCCCAGCAGCAGATGTGATTCCTGGAACTGTCACTGTAGCCTGTCTGGCTTGTATAGAGAAAGCTTAGATCCTGGTAAAAACAAACAGAAGGTTCACAAGAGATGCACTGTGTCCCTGCCTTTCCTCTTACAGTGTTGTGCCCAGGGATGGAAAATGTATCTTCCTAAACATTTGTATCAAGATGTCCTGCAGGAGAGCTCGAAAATGTTAACTTTAGCAGTGGACAAAAGCCAACCTGCCGTCTTTCGTTTACGCAGGTGGTGTCGCTCCCGCCGAGCACCAGGCCACTCTCAGTTGGGTGCTGTGAAGTGTATGCCCCACACCTGCAAACCGTGGGCAGTGGCACTTCCTGGTGCTCCAGTCTCTGGAATGTTGTGGAACAGGTTCCCCGACTGTCCGCTCTCTGGTCTTCTAGATGAGGGTCACCGGGCAGGTTGTCTGACTGTGCGCTCTCTTTTTTTTCTAGAAGAATGTCACCGAGCAAGAGCACAAGCAGTCTCTGCAGCTCACCTTCCGGTCACTGTGCACGTATTTTAGGTATGTTTGCAATTCCTTTCAGTTGTCTGATGTTCCAAACGTTTGCCATTTTCTTTAGCCGTCCCCTTACTCTGCTAAGCTGGGTTTCTAGAGTGAGACACCACAGGTCACGGGAGGGACAAAAACAGTGGTGGGATGATAATCTTGTGAACAGCTTATTCCACGTCTCCGTCCTTGAGAGACTGTTTAGAACAGAACCCACTGAGGCTCTCTCTAAGCACTTCAGTTTCTAAGTGATTTTTGAAGACCGAAACAAGCCAAAGGAGTTTGGGGTCCTGTGGTCAAGTCTGAGAAGCCAGCAGCACGGAATGGTGGTTGAGCAAAGGAAGTGTGGGGAGGGCAGGACTTGGGCCTGGGCTGCGCTCCCGGAGGCGTGGGCTCTCGAAGGAGGGAGGGAGCTAATGGCCACAGCTCCTGCCTGCAAGTCAAGTCACGTCTGCTGTGGACGGCGAACGTGTGTTCAGATTCGAGTATCGGGTGGTGGAAGAATCTGGGAGGCCATGTGGGGACATTTGAAGACACGGATGTTTGGCTGTGGTTGTCCGGTTGGCCGTCGTGAGATTAGCTGTATTTCCTGCTGGTCATCAAGGTGATTTACGCATCAGATTTACTTCTCAGAATCTCTTCTAAGGACGTGAGAATTTTCGGGCCTGTGCTTCTTAAGGACGTGGGGATAGACCGTGCCACGGGCCCAGCTGGGACGGGGCCCTTTTCCTGACCCAGACTGCTCACGTCCCATAGAACTGACACTGAAATCTTGCTAGGTTTCTTTTTAGAAACTTGTAAGACAAATGCCTGAAAATGCCCTTTCTGAAATAAGGTGTCGTGACCGATTTGTGTCCTTTCAGTGATAAGGATCCAGGTGGCCTTCTGCTCTTGCCTGAGAAGGGTGACGTGGCCAGCATGAACAGCAGTGACGTGCTGGCGGTCATGAGCGTCCTCCTGTCCGTCGCTGCTCGAGAGGTAACTAGTGGCCGCTGTGCTTCCTTCCCCCGTGCCAGGAGGTGCCCGTGGTCCAGTGATTGTGGCGCCGCCTCCATCAGCCTCAGTCACAGTGTGCACGTAGCCTGTCCCTGTGGCCGTTATAGATGCGCACAAACGTTGGCCAGCCTGCCTTGGCTCCTGATCACCTGCCAGGGAGGGACCCCTGCCTGTCCCCTGGTCGTCAGCAAGCAATACGTGTGGGGAAAAGTCGCTAAGACTTTCTCTGAGAAAGAGGAAGGGGTTTGGCGGTGTCCCCTCTGGTGTGCTTCCGAGAGCCCAGTGCTTCGTGTGAACCTGTGGTGTGGGTTCTGTGGAACTTTAGCTTTTTTTTTCCCCTTTAAGATTACTTAGCCAACTCATAGGCTAATTAAGTCTGAAAAAGTAGACTCTTTTTCCTCTGCTAATGATATTTTTAAACTTTCACTTTATTTTTTTTAACACAAAGGGTTCTGTTTTTCAGGATGTAGTCTGTGTGTCCACTTGGTCAGCTTCACCTGGTGAATTTGATCAGAAATTTGGGTTTCTAGGCCCCACTGCAGGCTCCTGGTTCAGAGCCTCTCGGGACAGGATTCAGGATCTGCATTAGACGAGGCACCGCTGGGACTCTGACGGGACCAACCCCTGTGACTGGGGGACCAAGAATTGCTCTCTGGACTAAACATGGACCAGGGCAGCTGTGACCATGGGACAGGCCAGACCACATCCTTGGGACATTTAATGACGGCGACCTCACGATAACGTGTTTTTTGTGGCTGAACTTTAGTGTCTTTGAGTCTCCTACGTGTTTTTTTGTTGGCGCTTTCCTGTTTCCGTGTTGCTGCCTGAGCCACACTTTCATTCATTCCCGGCTGCTTTGCTTTTAGGGAGAGGGCTTGGGCTGTGCTGGGTTGTCATTTGCCAGGGTCGCCCTGCGGCAGGCCACGGTGCTGACCTAGGATTACTTGGAGTCCAGGGATGTTGGTCTCCCGCAGCGATGCCCGTGTTCTTTACGGCAACGTGCTGACCGCCCAAGCCTTACCTGTTCTCGGTCAGCACTCTGCCCGTGCTGTCACGGAATGTTCTGTTTGGCTGCTTTCTGCCTTCTATCTCATTTCCAGACTCTTCGGCCCCTCTCTTGAGTGTCCCTTAAAGGTCCTCCTGCAGCCTCCACCTGCTGCTCGTCCGTGTTTGTGGTGTCTGTTAGCCTCCCTCGTGCTCCTCTGTCTTTCTTTCCACCACATCCACATTCGTGCGTGTGCTAAAGGCCACTGACGAGATGGGCAGAGGCCGGTATTTGAAGAAGAGAATGATCACGGATAGACTTAGAACATGCTGACTTTGGGGCTCCGGCAGGACTCGAGGCGGCAAGAGCCCCTGGACACTCAGGAGCAGAGTCAGTGCTGAAAATTCCGCAGCCGTTGACCAAGAGCTGAGAGTCGAAGCTGTGACTGCGGTGCCCGCCCGCCCCCCACCCTCACGCCGCCCACCTGTGGGCGTCTTGAGGAGCATCTCACCAGAAAGGCAGCCAGGAGAGGAGGAAGGAGTGTCGGGAAGAGATCCTGGGAGACAGAAGCCCAGGGAAGAGGGAGTTTCAAGGACAGTGAACGTTCAGTCTCCTGAACGTCAGGAGAGCCACTGACGTTAAGGTTGAGTGATAAGGTTTTGTCCCCTAGGTGGTGGCTGATGCCTCCTGGGGAAAGGCAACTTTGGAAAACGGAGCTCACCTACAAAAGAGGACCTACCGACAGGCAGTTTAAAGACCACCTGTCCATTTTGAGAACTAAACAGTCCGGGTAGTTTTGAAATCTCCCTGCCCACCCACATGCCTGTCCATGGCTCACCATCCTCCTTCCTCTCCAGGCAACCACCCTTCTGAAGTTTATATTGATCATTTCCTGGGTTTTCTTTCTAGCTTTTCAAACACAGCAGCTTTGTTTCACCTGGCGTCAGCCATTAACGGAGCCACGTGGCGTACGCACAGTCTTCTGGGACATGCTGTTTTCCCTCAACGGCGTTTTTGAGACTCGGCTGTGATTTATTTATCCATTTTACTTTGCAGGGGTAATCGGGTTGTTTCCAGATTGGGGCAATAACACGGAAATTGTGAAAGAACACATCTTGGGGTTCTTTTGCACATGAATTTATCCCTAGAGGTGATAAATCCCTAGAGGCTCTCTTCAGAGAGCCTCTGGAGAATAAAGTTGCTGGTTAGAGGGCAGTGGAGGGTGAGGAATTATTTTTAAGGTGGGAGAGCTGTGGGTGAAGGATCAGGGGAAGGATCCAGAGGGAAAGGGGGTTTGCAGATGTCAGAGAGAAGAGGTGACCGGTGGAATGAGTCTTGTAAGGGGCTGAGGGGAGGGCACATGCAGTGAAAACCACCTGGAAAGCTGGAGGGCGAGAGAGGACCTTTCATAATGCCGTTTTTCGTGCTCAGTTTCGAAAAGCTGAAAGCCCTTTCTTAGCTATTCCCCATTTCCCTAGAATTTTTTGCCAGTGATGCCTGTTCTCGGAGAACGCCCATGCCTGTGTTCTGTGAAGAGCTGGCTGTAAACATTGTATCTGTTTCCTCCCTCCTAGTGTGAGCTGTTGGTGCTCAGTGGGGCCCAAGGGGAGGCCGGCTCTGTGCTCTTCTCCCTGTTCTGGGCGGTCCAAGGCAGCCTGCTGTCCTGGTGCTACCTGCAGCTGAAGAGCACGCACTCCGGAGCCCGAGAGCTCGCCGCGGACCTCCTCGACCAGTGTGAGTGTCGGTGCTGGACACGAAGCCATGGGAAGAGAGAGGTGTCTGGGTTTTGACCGTCCTCTTTAGTGCCTCACGCATGGAGTACGCGTATGGTTTTCTCTTCTTTGTTACAGGTTATACCTGTCTCTGGGTGGTTTTTTTCTTCTTAAAATAGAACTCTATGGCATGTCTTTTGGCCCAGAATTTTCTGCTGAATGTGATAGTATGCCTAAATGGGTTAAAAAAAAATTTTTTTTTTTAATGTTTATTCATTTTTGAGAGAGACAGAGACAGAGCATGAATGGTGGGGGGAGGGGGGTGTGGAGGGCAGAGGGAGAGGGAGACACAGAATCTGAAGCAGGCTCCAGCTCCAAGATGTCAGCACAGAGCCGGATGCGGGACTCGAACCCATGAACTGCGAGATCATGACCCGAGCTAAATTCGGATGCTCAACCGAGTGAGCCACCCAGGCGCCCTGCCTAAGTGTTTTTTGTTGTGGGATCAGATCATTTCACAGCCTAAACTTTGCTCCTGGATGTGCAGCACTCTTCAATAGAGTCTGTCATGTCCATTTTAATCAAGTTATCCAAAAAAGAAAATCCTGAATTTTTGAAATCTAAGGTATATGTGAGCCCTGCTGTGGTCTTTGCAGATACCGAAAATCCTCATACTCATGTCCTGTAAACTCACAGAGAATTAGTTACATGACAGCCACCAGGTTCTGAGAACCGCGGGTGTGGAAAATTCAGCTCTCTTACATTTGGTCTCAGCATTGTGACAAAACTGCTGATGGAGTAGAGCCCTGGGGCCACCGAGCAAAGGGAGGAGGCAGCCTGGCGGCCGGGTCGGTCAGCCAGTAACCCTTCACTCACACGGGTGGTGTCTCCACCTTGTCAAAAAGTAGTAAAGACAAAAAAAAAAAAAATTAACTCACTTTAAAAGTGATCTTTCTTGAGATTTGCACTGCTTTTCCTTCCCAGAGGGAAACATAGTGGTCTCGTGGTCTTTCTGACGTGGAATCCCCCTACAGCGTCTGTGACCCTCTCCAGCTCTGTCCTTGAAGACGACCAAGCAAGTGACGTTTCTACCGTGTATAATATTAATTACTGTCTTTATGTTTTGGTAGATGTGGCACAGTTTCTGGCGAGCTTGAGAGTGATTTTGGAATCCCTTTTGTCACAGTATAGTGGAAAGACCCTTGTAGAGAAATTGTGTAATTCGGTGTTTTCGATGGCAGCTCGTCAACTGGTAAGACACGGTGACGGCCTTTGTGAAGCAGGAGGGGTCGGTGGCCCGCAGCCCTGGGCAGAGTCTGAGGCAGGCGCCCAGTGCTTTGTTAATCTTCCTTTTAGGTCATCTTTCTCCTGGACTTCTGCACTCTGGACGTTTCGCACTGTGTGCTCCTGAGAGAGTTCAGCACGCTCCCGGAACTGTTGAAGCAGCTGTGCAGTGACCCTGAAGGAGGGCCAAATACGGTAATTCGAGTGGGCATTTGAGCCCCTCTGCGTCCCCTCTTGAGAGTGATATGATGCTGCTGAATGAAACCTACATCATGCACATCTACATGAACAGACTGCCTCTGGGAGGACCCCGCCCCGACTGCCTCTCGCTGGTTTGCTAACAAGGATAAAGGGTGGCCCCAGCTGGTCTGGCCTGATCAGCGTCCGAAAGGAAGCTATACGTAGGTTAATTTCCTTTCCCAGCACATGAACTTACATAAAAGCCGCGTAAGTGAAAACCAGATTGAAGTCTAGAAGAGAGAACGTATGTCGAAAGGCAAATTCGAAGGTTGGGTATTTAAAAGAATTTTCTCCCTCCTTAACCTTACAGGACACAAAGATTTTTCACTATCTTCTTTTAATCTCAAAATAACTCTGTGGAAAGAGAGAGGGCATGTATCATAAAGCCTACTTTCAAGGTGAAAAGGCAAAGACAAAAACACAGGGAGGGCGAAGAGGAGATGAGCTCAGATTTGCCAAGGTCCCACATTCGGTGTTTTTTTCCCACTGGAAATTCAAGTGGGTAGTGAGTGGTCTCCAGGAATCAGCTCTGCCCCAGCCAGAAGACAGAAGCTAATCACGGAAGCACTGTAGTGCCCTAAAAGCCACCGCTCGGGGGGAGACGCGTGGTGACCGGGGCGCGCAGGTGGAACCCCGGGATACTTTGAGTCCGTGCGGCAGTTTGTGTCGGCTGCCCAGGCCATCTGCCCGGGTGCTAACGCGGCAGCCCCGTTGCCTGCATGTGTGGACACGAAGCGAGGGACGCTCTCTTGCTTGCTTGTTCGTTTGTGCAGCTGGATGTGGAGCCTTGGCCACAGGAGCGTCCGGTGGTGTTACACACGTGGACGAAGGAGTCTGCGCACAACTATGAGAACAACTGCCACGAGGTGTCCGTCTTTGTTAGCCCGGGCGCAACCTGTTTTGAGGTGGAATTTGATGAGCGGTGTGAGACTGAGAAGCGGTAAGACGCTCACGCTTCCCCCTGGCGGAAACGCTTAACGTGAGCGAGGCCGGGTAACAGCGGTTCTGCCTTCACAGGTACGATTATCTGGAATTTACTGACGCTAGAGGTGGAAAGACACGCTATGACACCAGAGTTGGCACTGACAAGTGGCCCAAGGTGAGTGGTACTCCCAGGAGGAGGTGGCGTGTGCACTTCCGGACCGAGCCTCCGCCTTTGGCAGCCTGTGGGGGGGAAGGGCGGCTGGGTGTTGAGGGGAAGTGTTGGTCACACTCTCGTAAAAGGGAGGGCTGGTGTCAGTTCACAAACGACAGCCGGTCCTCTGTTTTGTAGGTAGAGTTATCTCGGAACGTGGCCTCGCCCCCGTTGGTTCACGTGTCGTGTCTAGCTGCTTTGGTGCTGCAGTGTAGAGTTGAGTGGTCGCAGCAGAGACCACACGGCCCCAGGGGTCTAATAATTTACTGTCTGGCTCTTCACAGGAAACTTGCCAGTCCCTGGTGTGTGTCACATTGTCCGGTGTGAACGGGGAGTTGGGATCCTCAGCGTGCAAGGGCCAGTGGGTCCCGGAAGGCCCGGAGCACGTGGGGAGAGCCAGGAGGGCCCCGCCGCGTTTTCTGGCGCGGGGTTTCCTCTCCGCTGTCGGTGGTCTTGGCAGGGAGCGGAGGGACGCACAAGCACCGTTTCTGGCCGAGATGGGCGTCCGGGGTTTAGAGAGCCTCACTAGGTGCAGGGGTGAATTTTCTGTTCCAGTCGTTGCGTTGTACGTTTCTCCTTCATCACCTCGGTGGGCGTGGCCAGATAGAATGGCGAGAATACAGACTGGTTTTGGATTTAGATTTTTTGAGTCTTGGAGAACGTGCTCGGTACCGAAGTGGCGCTTTCTCGTGGCTTCTGTGTTTCTCTCTAGAAAGTGACCTTTAAGGCTGGCCCGCGGCTCCAGTTCCTCTTCCACTCTGACAGCAGTAACAATGAGTGGGGCTACAAGTTCACAGTCACGGCCTACGGTCAGCCTGACGTGGCCGTGTCGTGGGCGTCGGATTTACAACTGCTTGTTTCCCGGCTGCTGGGTCGCCTCGCTGCCCAGTGCATGGCGCTCAAGTCTACGCACAGTGAGTCCGTGGGGGAGGGCCAGGTGGTGCCCTGTCACAGGGCCCTCTAGACCAAACCGGAGCATGGTGTCCACTGGGTGTTATTTCCGTAGTTTCTTGACGTGGACTTTGGAGCCTGTCACAGAGGGCACATGGGGCACGGGGCTGGTGTTCAGCAGCATTGCTGTTGTTTTTTTCGTTGTTAGTGAAATCTGGAAGCCAGAAATAGAATAAGCTCTATATCCTTTAACCACATGAGGGTTTTTGTTAAATATGGGAATGTGGATTTTGCCGTAAGGTGATTTTTCAGCTTAGTTATTAAATGCATCTAAGAAACAATAATTATAGAATAAAACTTCCTCATGTAGTTCATTTCTATTTCACTTTTTGAGGCTTTCCGACTGTAAAAGTAGAATGTCATAGAAATTGCATACTGGGAAAATCAAGGAGAAAAGCCATTCCTAGTGGGGAAAAGTATTAACATTTTAATATAGCTCCACCCAGTCTTTTTTTACATCTGCTCATAAGCACACAAGGGTGCGTATTTAATTCTCATTTTTTTTGCAAACCCAAGCTTACACCTTGTGAGCATTTCCCGTGTCCCTGAACACCTGTGCCCGGTCTCCAGCAACGCCCCGGAGCTGAGCCGGTGGCACAGGATGGGTTCGCGGTGGGGAGGGGTGTTTATCAAGTGCCGCAGTCATGTTGCGGTAACTGCGTGGATCCCTTGCTCATCTTCGAGCGCCCAGTGGTTGAAACCTCCTTTTGGGCAGTTGACAGGCTCTCGGTGTCGCCGGGAGAACAGAGCTCTCACGAGCCTTCTTCTCTTTCCAGAGTTAGGGGGCGACGTGGCCGTGCCCCCGGCAAAAATGGCGGCGGTCCTGAACTCCCCGCTGTGGAAACCGGTCTTCCGGCATCAGCTGTGTCTGGAGCTGGGATTAGCAGCCAGCTGGCCCACTAGCCCGCGCCAGGATAGTAAGGAGGTATTTACTGTCCTGGCGTCTTTCTCCCTGCAGTGGAGTCCGCTCGCTCACCGTCGCCGCTTTGAATCACCAACGCCTGTGTTTGCGTCCCCCCCACTCCCCCACCCCCCGCCAGCTGTTAGCCCCTGGGAGGCAGGGTCCACCCCTGGTTCACCTGGTGTCCACACTGCACGCTCGGTGGGTGGTGGGTGACCCCAGCCGAGTGGCGTAGGTGCTCAGGAAGGCTCTCTGCACGGAGCTGCTGAACCGGCCAGTTGAGTCTGCCGCTGGTGCCCGCTGAGTCAGACAGAGTGAACGATTCGTGTTGCACTCTTGTCCGTGAACGGCGGCGCTCGTGGTATTTCGTCAACTAAACAAGTTTGCCTCTCCCCTTTCCGTCGCCCTGCCCTCTGTCCCTGCTCTACCTCTTGTCCCTCCCTCCCCCAAGTCACTCGGAGGTTAGCTGAGGGTCCAGGGCCTCTCCCCCGCCATCCTCTCTCTGTAGATGTGGCTTTTTAGCTGCGGCATCGTCTTATCGTCCCTTGTCATCCCACTGCCGAGCACCAGTAATGGCTCCCAGTGCCCACAGGGTGAAGTCCGAGCTCCTCGGTACGACGGTCGAGGCTCTATCCCATCTCCTTTCACCTCGCCACTCTGCCCTTTTCACCCCCACCCACCGCCCAGCCCCGGGTGAGACTTAAGGCCAGGTCAGTCTCGCCGCGGACTCTTGACTCCGGCTCAGTCTTCAGGGTCCGGCCCGAAGCCCACTCCCTCCCAGAGGCTCTTCTTCGTGACATCAGCCACCCCGGGGGCTCTGTCCGGTGGGCTCTCGGCACTGGGCATCCCTCCCTGGCATTTGGTGCTCGATAACCTTTTGCTCGGTGGTGGCGCTGGGTTCACGCCCTCACCGTCTCCCTATGTTTACCCTGGTTTTCAACCCGTGTACCTGTGTGGTTTCCCCAGAGCACCCCGTGTTTTGTCCTTCTCCTCCGGCCCGGCAGGTGCTCGCCGAACCGTACCCCTCGAACGGCTGCGCTCACCGGGACCCGTTGTTGTTGTTGTTCCAGGTCACGCGCATCCCCGAGGATCCCTGCCGCCGTCTCCTTCTTGAGTTTGTACAGGCAGACCCTGCCCAGAGCTGCTGTGGGCCACTGTCAGAACTGTGCAAGGGACTCATACAGGCATGTAGAAAACAGGCCCCAAAGACAGATAGAGTTGCTGGTTCCACTATTGATCAAGCTGTGAACGCCACCTTTGCTGCTCTGGTGTGTCGTACTCCAGACTTATATGAGAAGCTGCAGAAATATGGTAACTTATACTACAGGGAATATTTCTCATCCGAAGGCCAGTTGCTAAGTTTTAAGAAAGCGTATCTTAAGTGAAAATTTTAAAATATTTTCAAATATGAACGTGTTTCTACCACCGTAGACTTCCATCTCATTAAGTCCTACTCTGCCGGTCAAGAGATGCGTGACCAGTTTATAGTCAGTGGATTGTCGTGCGTGGCAAGTGGCCTTGAGTCTCCTAATCGACAGGTCACTTCTTTCTCCACAAATCTCATGGAAAACTGCCAGCAAGTTTAACGGGAGGAAACCCTGACTTGGGTTTAGTCTCAGGCAAAACTGTCAACTGGGGGCCGGTGGCTCTGACCTTCCAAGAGATGCCGGTTACGCCCGGACCCGTTGAGGTCATTCGGTGTGCTGATAATCGGGGACGGGAGCGGAGGTGTCCGCTCGCACCTGCGCACACAGCTCCTGTAGCGTTGCCCCTGCTCAGCCTCCTCTGTGGGCAGCAGGCTCCTTGCCGTCGCGCGCACCTGTGTCCACTGTGCGTGCAGCCTGCGGCCTCATAATAATCTCTCTCCTCGTCGTCTTTCAAGGGAAGAACATCTCACACTCGCCCTAAAGACGACATGGGGTGTCCCCGAGCACTTCTGTGGCGCAGATGAGATGAGCGGGCGTGGGTGGTTTCTCCCACCTGAGCAGGTCATTGACGGCTGCTGTTACCGCGATCACCGCGAGGGTCACTGCTGCCCTTTTTGCCCTGTTCTTTGGAGCTCACTTTGCAGAGTTTATTTCCTGATTTCTAAAACATCTCCATTAATCCCTCCTCCTTCAATTCTTAACTATTTCCTTTAAGAAGCTGCTCAAGTAAACAAAATCCACATGGAGGCACGAGTGATTTATGAAAACAGCCGTCCCATGGAAGAGTGTATCTCTGCTGGGGGGTGGCGATGTGTCCCGTCAGGTCTTGAAGCAAAAATCCAGTGTATGTTTTCACAATCAAATTCTAGTAAGAGAGCTGGACCGTCTCAGTAGATGGACAAAAGCCGTGTGAGTTGACAGCTAGGAAGCAGGAACACCTGGCTGGTTTTGTCGGTAGAGCCTGCGACTCTTGACATCGAGGTCGTGAGTTCAAGCCCCACGTTGGGAGTGGGGTCTACTTAAAGTAACAATTAAAAAAATAACCAACAAACCCTGAGAAACAAAATTTTTGGCTGGTTGCCAGTTCCCTAGCTCTTTTTCAGATTGTGTTCAGATATCACATGTCTTATTTCAGGAGAGAAACACACAGTCTGATGTGGGAACTTGGAACACTTTGCCGAATATAGGCTGTTCCCAGGATACCCGCCACTCGGGCTTTGGAGGCACCGTTGGAGGCCCTCAGTTCCTTAGGGCTGTTCACAGGTCCTGCGGGATGGGCTACTTTAAGGGTGGCCCTTGTCTAGATCACTTGGTCACCTTTGTGTAAAAGTTGGTCAACCTTTTGCACTAGAAATATATGGCAGGAGTCTTTGACCTAGACGGTAAACTACGTGAGGGCAGGGTCCAGGTCTGTGTTCGTCAGCATTGTGTCCCCAGGGCCTGGTATAGAGCCCGGCACATCCTGCACGTTCAGAAAATTGTCCTCGCATCATATGTCCGCTTGCCAGAAAGCATCATGCTGTTCTGACACATTCTCCTTGGGTTTTTACAAGACAAGAAAGAAGCAGGGCTCATAGGTCTTTCTTTTAAACAAACAACTTTTTTGTTATGTTTCTGATTATAAGAATAATACCCATGGAGGAACTTAAAAAGTACAGAAAAGCTGAAAATAATGATCAATTATAATCTCATCAGTTCAAGAACAAGTCTATTAACATATTTCTGCATATCTACCTGGCCTTACGGTATATGTGTACCTACGTGCACACTGTGTTTTAAATTCATATGTTCTTTATAAATAGATAATTTTGTTTACGCTGTTTGAAAGCTGACCTTTTTTACTTAATTTATACCGTGAACCTTTTTCATGTCGATAATAATAATTATTATTTTTTAATAACTATTTTTTATCCACTTTTAATACTCTTTTACTTTTAATATTTTTGATAATTTACTCTCATATTTTTACTTTAAATATCTTACCCCGTTTAATAGTGTGTCCGTTTCAGATGTTGTTCACTTGAAAAGGGTTAGTTTGAAGTAACACAGAGAACCCATTCCAGGTATTTGTGGCTTAACTGATCTTTATTACGTCCAAGCGTCTTCCTGCCCGCAATGTGTGTGCCTCAGGGAAAAGACTCTGTGTTAGTAGTGTTAGGAGGTTTAGAAACTGATTTGTGCATAAATTTGATTTGGTCGCATCATAAACTGATTTGGTCGCAGTGGTGAATTGAGCTAACTGAGCGCCCTCTCCTTATCTCCTCTCCCCAGTAAAAAGTGGGGGCCACACAGCCCTGAGCGAGGAGTTTGCACAGGTGTACTATTTGGCAGATGGGATTCGGATATGGATGGTAAGATTTTCCTTGCATGGGATCTTTATGCATTTTGAGTTTTTCCCACCATGGTTTCGTTGTCATTAAGGTGTAACAGCCCTCTTCTCAAGAGCGTAACCTTAGGAATTTTTTAAAAACTCAAGTTCAGTGACAACATGAAATGCTGTAAAATAATTTAGAACCCTTGAAATCGTAGTGTGGTGAGCGCGAAGGACGTTCAGAGGAAACAGGGTGCGTGTGGGGGGGCTGTCACCCCAAAGGCCACTCTGCGGGACCTCGTGGACCAGGTGGAAAAGCACTGTGGTAGATACGGGACAACCACTCGGGGCTTTCAGTGGGGGAAAGGCCATTGTCAAAGGGGGGCCCTTTCTGCATGGTAGAAAAGTGGCTCCGTAGTGACCGTTCGTTGGTGACAGCCAGGAACTGGAGGAACACAATGTGCACCGGTAGGAGGACGGACGGCGAGACTGTGTGTTACCTGGCTGCCTCCGCGACGCTGCAGCGTGAGACGGTCACGTACCGCTGTGCCGCAGCGAGAGTGGGCGAGGCGAGCCACGCGTGTCAGCTCACGCACGGGTGACGGGCAGAAACCAGTCCGAGAGGAAGTGCGAGTGCGCTCCACCTCACGTTAAGTTGACACGCAGCCCGGGTCTGTGGCGCCATGGTGCAGACGCACAGGAATGGCGAACGCCGTGCTCGGGAGATCGTTTTTCTCAGGCGTGGAGATGGACCCTACGTGTTACTGTTTACGTGTTCACAGTCGTCTTAAACGCTGTGTAGCGATTGGAGGAGGGGATGGACAAGGAGACGGAGTGCAGGAGACTGACCGTGGTCCCTAGGTAAACGTGACAGCTGCTCCAGGGGTAGGATGGTCAGGCTCCGTGGCCGCGGTTGAGGGGTGCACAGCGGTGTGGCGTCCGGGACCGTTCCCGTGCTCCTGCCTTGGTGACTTGCTGGGCGCTGGAAGCATTGACCAGACGGGGGAAAGCGCTGGAAGCGTTGACCGGACGGGGGAAAGTGGCCTTGGGTCTTTGGGAGTAGGGGGTGAGTTCAGCCTGGGACGTGCTGAGGATGAGAACATACGGGTTATCAGAGACGCCTGGCGGTAGGGTTCAGCAAACGTGGAAGAATCTCACTGGTGCTTCACGGAAACGTCAAAAGAGGGGTGACGAAAGCTTCACGCCGTCGGGGATGTTTTTTTAAGGCGTGAGTTTACCCGGGAACAGAGAGGCCTGACCAGGATCCATAGCGATCGGAGCATACACACCAGATGGATAGAGAGATGGGGACCAAACGAACAGATTCTCAGAAGAAACTGAGAGGTCCTGCCCTCAGAACGGTGCGAGGAGGGCCAGAGCGGCGCTGGCAGAGGAGACGGGGCGGGCAGTGGCAGTCGTGGAGGACAGCGTGTCCGACACAGGCTCATTCCACAGGCGGCTCAGGTGAAAGGGTTTGGCAGTGGACGAGGCACAGGCTAGGCCACGCTTCTGGTCTAGCGCAGCACAGACTGCCGATGGCTGGACAAGACACCAGCCTCCTTCCCCAGACCGTGGCCTCTCGGGTGGCACAGACGGCCTGCCGCCTGGGCTGTGCGCACTGTGGCTCCCACTGTGTGACCACCGCCCCCTGCCCGGCAGGCTCGGTGTCGCTTACGAGCGTCCCCTCACGCAGACAGAGGGGAGGTGAACTTTTGGTCCAACTTCAGCAGACTGGAGGTGTAACCCTAGCAAGACCCTTCGCTTCTCTAGACCTCTGCTGCCTTAGCTGCGCTTGGTCAGCTGTGGCTAACGGCCCCCCCAGCTCCAGTGTTCACAGTTTTCGAATAATAGGGTTGGGGTAAAACCCCCTCCAAACAATGCATAGTTGAAAAGAAAGCAGTGTTGCACATACACCTGCAGACACATCCATCTTTCAAAGTCTGGCTTACTCCCAGGACAAACAAAAGCAACTCAGTCCCGTGTCCTTGGTGGCTGGACAGTAATGGTACGGTTCTCCGTGATGTCAGTGCTGCTGGGTGTGTTTGAAGTAGCATCCTGTGGCTGTTCTGGCAGCCTGGCCCGGACAGTGTGGTCATGTGGCTCCGCCTCTCCCCCCAGCTAGAGATGAAGCAGAAGTCCCTGATGAGCCTGGGGAGCGAGGCAGAAGGAAGGCATGGGTCCGAGGCTGCCGAGCTGAACCCCGAGAGCCTGGGTGAGTGCGCCACTCAGCCTTCTGTCTGCGTGGCCTAGGGAACCGGTGACCCGTCTTCTGGATTGTTTTAGTTGAAGGTGTGTTGACCTGAGGAAAGTAGGAGGACAGGAGCTACATGTAGTTTCCAAGGATGGTCACAAAGAGAAAAATGCCAGAGGAGTAATTGTTTATTTTTTTAATTTTGTTTTTTAACATATATTTATTTGAGAGAGACAGAGCATGAGCAGGGGAGGGGCAGAGAGAGAGACACACACAGAATCCAAGGCAGGCTCCGGGCTCCGAGCTGTCAGCACAGAGCCCGGCGCGGGGCTCGAACCCACGAACCGTGAGATCATCACCTGAGCCGAAGTCGGACGCTTAACCGACTGAACCACCCAAGTGCCCCAGGAGTAATTGTTTATTAATATGACCCAAATGCTGACTCTTTCTCATTACTTCTCTTAGGAGAGAGACGTCAGGTGCTTTTGAGCTACATCTTGTTAATGCGTTCAAAGTGTGCTCTCACTGAGTGTTCAGTAGATTAAGGAATTACCTGCTAATTTCTTAGTGATATCATGGTCAGTTTAAAAACTCTTACTACTTTAAGGGCCTGGGTGGCTTAGTCGGTTAAGTATCCGACTTCGGCTCAGATCACTATCCCCGGTTCGTGGGTTCAAACCTCGCATCCAGCCCTGTGCCAACAGCTGGCTCAGAGCCTTGGAGCCTGCTTCAGATTCGGTCTCCTTCTCTCTCTGTCCCTCCCCTGCTCTCTGACTCTCAAAAATAAATAAATGTTTAAAAAAAATTTTTTTTAATAAAACCTCTTACTACTTTAGAGAAATGCGTTGAAGCGTTTAGATGAAATAGTGCGATTTTGTGGTCTGCATGGAAATAATTCAGGGAGGGAGCGGCTAGCGAGATGAGACTGGCCTTGGGCTGGCGTTAGGGGTGCACAGTGGGGTCCTTATACTCTTCTCTCTGCATGTTAGAAAACATCCACAATAAAACTTAAAAAAAATTTTTTTTTAATGTTTATTTACTTTTGAGAGGGAGAGGGAGAGAGACAGTGTGAGCAGGGGAGGGGCAGAGAGAGAGGGAGAGACAGAATCCGAAGCAGGCTCCAGGCTCCGAGCTGTTAGCACAGAGCCTGACGCGGGGCTCGAACCCACGAGCTGTGAGATTGAGACCTGATATGAAGTTGGACGCTCAACTGACCGAGCCACCCAGGCGCCCCAATAAAACTTCTTTTTAAGTGTGATGACCGTGCTGGGGAGATTTTGACTTGTACAGTGAGACAAAGGTTTACTTTCTTCAGTAGATGTGTATATCACTGTGGTAACCGAGGTATTTCTCGTCTTAAATTACAGAGTTTATATAGATCATTTTCTCTCCGGAAGTAAGCAGTAAGTTTAGTTTTGACTTTTTTCACTACCTTCCTTGCTGTTTGCATTTAGCGAAAGAGTGTATTCAGAAGAGTCTCCTGTTGCTAAGATTTTTGCCCATGGGAGTGAGTTCAGAAGAAAGCCGTGACGAGTTGGCGGCCACAGATGACGTGGATCACCTGCAGCCACGCGACAGGCGCCCGAGGACGAGCCCTGTGGTGGAGGAGCATTTCCAGGCCTCGCTGTCTCCCGTGGAAGCGGCCACACCTGCCGTGAGGGACGGGGGTCCCGGCTCGGAAGCGCAGCCACACCCGCCCCCCGGCAGCGGCCCCCCTGCCTCAGAGGTGCCCCCTGCCGCCACTGAGGAGCCCTCGTCACCTTCCGCTCCCACCCGACGGCCTCCCTTCACCCGAGGGCGACTCCGGCTGCTCTCCTTCCGGTCAGTGGAGGAGGCCAGACCGGCGCCCACAGTGAAAGAGAAATACCCCCTGCTGAGGGATGTCCTGGACTTCATCAAGGACCAGTCCCTCTCCCACGAGAGGTGAGCCGGGCAGCGCCTTCCCAGCACCTTCTCTTTTCGAGCTGTAGGCACCCAGGCGGGTCAGAGGCTTGAGGTTCACGTGAAGGCAAGCCAGTAACACTTGAAAGAGAGATTGAGATTTGTTCTAGAACGTTCAATGAAAAATCGGGTGATTATTTTTTTTCTTTTAGAGGTGTATTTTGCCGTTTCAGATTTGCACGTTACACTGTATGAAAATCGCGCCTCAGTAATGTCCTGCTAGGGTGCAAAGAAACATTTGTTATGGTGGCTGTCGTTTATAAATGTGTCTTTTTTAATTCTGGGAGAAACTTAAGATTTGATACTTTCTGACAGAATTGTATACCTGTGGACCTACATCTCTGGAAGTATTGCATATTGCATGTTTTGATTTCCCGTCCTGAGAGTTAAAACTTTGTCTCTGTGGGGCAGTAAAGAACCCAGCGTTCCTTTTTGGTGACTGAATTTGTCAGTCTGGGCCGCGGGGCTTCTGGACAGTTGGCGGGAGCCGCTTCGTGTTGCTGCTGGGCAGTGACTAAAAGTAGCCAAGAGGGCTGGTCCCCTCCTGAGTGACCTTTCTGACGCCCTCACAGCAGTCCTTCCGTGCTGTTAACATGCCCCCGCTCGAGCTCTCTCGGTGCCCCTGACTTGGCTTCTGTGTTCAGTGTTGTGAAGGTTCTCTCCTGGAGGAAAGCCCAAGCGCAGAGCGTCCTCGAGGTCCTGAGGATAGTTCAGTACTGCGTGGAGTCCCTCGGGCAGCCGCACTGCTTCCAGCCGCCGTGCATCCTCTTCCTGCTGGAACTTCTGACCTGCCAGAAAGAGTTTACCAAGTAAGTCCAAAGTCCATACCTGCAAGGAACACCGGCAGGGGTTGTCTTCTTTAATCAGTAACTCGTATTTCCGTGGAGGGTGCGAACGTATGTTTTTGGTCAGTTCTCTCATCCTGTGGAGAAAGGGCTTCTATCCTTTTGGCGAGTAAATACCAGATACGAGTTCGCTCCTCCTGATGAGTTTATCAGCTGTATTTGACCAGACAGTGGGGATTGTATTCCCTCGTACCCGTGCTCATCGGTCCGCTCCTGGAAGCTGTGAGCTGACTTTAATTTTCTTCTACAGTAAGGACACGAAGTGTTTCACAAGGTCGTTCTCATAGCTCAGTCAGTATTTCCTGAGCACTATGCCGGGCGCTGTTCTAGGTGATGCATGTGCAGCCGTGGACAAGGCAGGCAGGATTCTTGTTCTGGTGGAGCTGGTATTTTATGGAGGAGAGACGGACAATAACAGAAGTCCATCCATCCATCCATCCATCCATCCATTCGCCTATGTAATCTGCCCGTCCTGGACAGTGATACACAGTAATCCGGTGAAGCTGCTGTCGTGTAGGTGGGGTGGTCAGGGAGCAGGCTGAGAAGACGGCCTGTGAACCGAGAGCTCAGGTTGAACTCGGGGAAAAGCACTGAAGACCGAAGGAACAGGGCAGAGGCCTTAGGGCAGGGGCTTAGCCCGAGGAACAGAACGAAAGCCAGCGTGCCTGAGTGAGGGAGGATGGGAGGAGACCCGCTCAGGAAATTAGGCAGGGCTCAGGTGATGTACATCTTTGTAGGACATGATTTAAGGTGTTTGGGCTTTGTACTGAGTCGTGGATGGGGGACCCCAAGCCCGGGAGGAGCATACTGGCGTTTGCGTTTATGAAAGACCCTTCTGGCTGCTCTCTGGGAAAGCGTGGGCAGAAGCAAAGTAGTTGGTGGATGGTGATGCGCTTTCCTGAGGGGAAGAGAATGGAAAAACAGATCGGGGAGAAAACCAAACTTGTTTGGTGTGTTAGGTTTGAGCTGCCTCTTTCACATCCAAATACAGATATCCAGGCAGTGAGGGTAAGGGTCTGACGTTCTGCAAAGAAGCCAGGGTTAGGGACAGAGTCTCAGCACATAGGTGGTCTTTAAAGCTGTGAGACCGGATGGCCAAGAAAGAGGGCAGAGGTGGACAAGAGCGGGCTCAGGACTGAGCATGAAGGGCATCTCTTTATTCAGAGCTGAGGAAGAGGGGTCAGCTGAGGAGATCAGGAAGGAGTGGCCATCAGGAGCGAACACTGGGGGTGGTGGGGTCATGGAAGCTGAGAGAAGAATGTGTCATGCGCTGATGTGGGAGGTTGCACCACGTGAAAACACACTGTATCTGCAGTCTCATTGGGGCCATGGGGCCGAAAGCCCAGGCGCGGCGGGTTGAGAGGAAAATGGGGCGTGTAAAATGGAGGGAGAGACCACAGACGATCATTTCGAGAACTTCGGCCTCAAAGAGGAGCAGAGGACAGGGGCAGAAGTGCAGGGGAGATGGGATCAACGGAGGGTTTTTAAGAGGTGTCAGAGCGTTCGTATGCTGGCGGGAGAGCATCAGTTTGAGGCGCACTTGATGCACGGCAGGTACCGTGTGACTCCAAGGGGTCGGCTTGCACAGAGCCCAGGAGGCCGTCTGTGGCTGCAGGGGGGGTCACAGCATGGATGGAGGCACAGAGACGGGGGGCGCCCGTGTGACCTTTCCGTGTTTAAACAGAACGGCAGAGTCATCAGCTAAACATGAAGGGTTGGGAGGAGTGGCGGCCGTTTAAGGAGAGGCAGGAGGGGTTGAAATGGTAACACCAAGTGAGAAAGGCAGGCTGACTGCCTGAGAGTTTTGAGCGCTTGTTTGAGAAGTGCCTCTTCCAGCGACGCTGTGCTGTGCTGTGCTGTGCTGTGCTGGTGCCTGTGTAGGGTTCCCAGGCGAGTGTATGGTGAGGGGGCGTGGGGTCTCAGCTGGGTCTGCGGCCCAGAGAAGAGAGGCACGGGTGGCGGTGGGCGCGAAGCGACGTCCTGGGTCATCAGGGAGGAGTAGGTCCTGTGGTGTGTAGGGCTCCTTGGGGCTGAAGTCGCTGCTGTGGGGGTCGGGTCGCAGAGAGGGTGGGCAGGCTGCTCTCAGGTGAGGGTCTCAGAGGTGATGCCATCACCGTGGTGACAAGGGTCAAGGTGGAATCTGTGAGGGGAGGCGAGGGTGGGTGTGACTGATGAGGGCGAGTACTTAACCCAGAACCCGAGACCCTCGGTGGTGGTGGCCAGCCATCAGCTGGGGGCAGGTTTATATTAAGAGAGAGAGAGAAACGGTTGCCGCCCCTCACTCCTGGCGCCGGCCCCCCCACCCCCACCCGTGACCCTGCTTTGCCGTTGCTCCCAGCAACTGCACTTGTGCTCAGGTCCCCGGCCAGTTTGTGCGGGCGCCGCCGCGTCTTGGCTCTTTTTCCTGTAAGGAATCACAGTTATTAAGTAAGCGATGGCTTGGCAATCAGGTGATCAGTGTTTTCCTCTGTTTCTAGTTATTTTGGACACTTGGAGGGCTGTGGTGCAGACCTGCACAAAGAGATTCGAGACACTTACTACCAGTTTGTTCTATTTTTGGTCAAAGCGGTTAAAGGATTCAGCCGCATAAATGACAGGTACTGTATAACTGCGCCGTTTCCAGAGAAAGCGTTCTTCCTACTTCTTCTGATTTTAGAAGAAATACGTGTTCAGTGTTGAAAATATAGAAAAACAGAGTTAAAAAGAGTGTGATCCCTGATCTTACCGTCTTGAGCTCATTGCCAACCTACTGTATACTCTGTCCCAGCTTCTTTTCTGTGTGGTGTGAGCGTTTTCAGGGGGATGGTTCTTGGTCCGTGTAGGGATTTCCAACCTGTCATTTTAGTTTCAGACGTGTTAGGTGCAGTCTTAGAATTTGAGTAGAGAGCCCTTCCCCAGGCGCCTCCACAGTAGGTGCTTTAGACAGAAACCTCGAATCAAACGGTCTCCCTCTCCTCCTACGCTGACCGACCTGGGCTAATTCGGGACTGGCCCTCATCTTGCTGTTTATCGGGAGGTGATCTTTACGGCTCCGTCCTTGACCGTAAAACGCCCCCTGAGGTAGGCCTGGCAGGGCAGACGCCTCACTTCGTGCTTGTGGAGCTCTTGCTGAACTGTGCTTTGACGAGGGCTTGTGTGGGGCGGGGCGTGTGCAGTTTGGAAGGACCAGCCGTCCTGTCTGCTCTCCACCTGCAGACACAGCGGGTCGTGACTTGCATTGTCTTGTCCCCCTGGCGATGGACAGCATCCACAAGTTGCACCGTCATGGGCTCTCTAGGTCCCTGCTGCCCGCCTTGTCCTGTGTGCAGACAGCCCTGCTTCATCTTCTGGACGTGGGCTGGGAACCTGGCGACCTCGCTTTCTTTGTGGACATTCAGCTACCAGATCTCCTCATGAAAATGACACGAGAGAACATAAGTGTCCACGACAGTGTGGTCAGGTAAGAACCCGGTCCCGCGTCTGCGGCTCCTCGAGCGGATCGTGAGTACTGGGGTCGCAGCTGGGTTCCTCTCGTTGGGCTCCTCCCTGTGTAGTGTCCTGGCTCGGGCACAGACCAGCCGGGTGACTTTGAGCAGGTACTTGGAGCCCGCTCTGCCTCCGTTCCCTCCTCCTCACGCCTGGAGATAATAATGGCACCCACCTCCCAGGATTGTTGCGAAGGGCAGGTGAGTTCTGTTTCTCAGGGGTGAGAACAGGGTCTGGTGCAAGGAAGCGTATGGGACTTGGTGGTGGTGGGACTGGGGACTTGGAGGACAAGGACCCTCCGCATTTTTGGACACCCTGGTACCGCTTGTGGAATCGGAGAACCCTTTTCTCTATTCTTTGGTTATGTGCATATAGGGTTTTAGCCGCTCTACCCTCTTGCGTATCGTAAGGACTTAGTTTATGAGAAAAAAATAGTATGCGGATTTTCTTTCCTTTCCACTTTTAACGTCTCCTCCCTGCTCAGGTCCACTTACCCAGGAGCCAGTCGTGTCTGTAGAAAAGACAGAACAAAACGAGAGGAGGAAGGCAAGGGGAGAGGCTTCGCTTTGTCAGGCATTCTGGGGAAGGAGGTGGCACGACAGCCATCTCCTCGTTCCCCAGAGCCTGGCGTCGCCCTCTGTGAGGGGACGCAGCCGGGGTGGGGGTGAGGGGGTCAGCCAAGTAGCCCCACCCCCCCATCCTGCCACTTCCCTCCGTGCCCCGCCCAGAGCGGAGTCTGTTGTGTTTGCATTTAGCGGCGAGCAAATCCCTTTGTATGTAAAATTCTGGTGCTAAAACAAACTATGAACTGAAGTTATGGAAATCTATAATTTTTTTTATCTAAAAGGAGCCCATGGGAGTATCTATATGAAATTCTTCTTTGAAAGGAGGAAACTGAGGGGCACCTGGGTGGCTCAGCTGGTTAAGCCTCCGATTTCGATTTCGGCTCAGGTCATCATCTCACAGCCCCTGAGTTCGAGCCCCACGTCGGGCTCTATGCCGATAGCCGGGAGCCTGGAGCTGCTTCAGGTTCTGTGTCTCCCTCTCTCTCTGCCCCGCCCCGCTCACGCTCTGTCTGTCTCTGTCAAAAATAAATAAACGTTAAGCAAAAATGTCACGAAACGAGGACACTGAGCAGAGCGGAGTGTGGTGCCAGGGCCTCAGAGCAGCTGACGGGAGAGCCAGAGCCCGGGTCTCCCGCCTGCCTCTCTTGCTGGAACTGAAAAGGTTCGCTATGGCTCCAGTGCCTGGCACAGAATAGGGTCACCACGAACGGCTCGCAGGTGCACTTGTGCCCTGGGGGCACACCTTTCAGGCTCCGGCTCCTCACCCACTGTCATCTGTTCCTTCTCACTGCTGTGTACCTCTCGGCAATCTGGCGGTCCTGGGACGTCTTCGCTCGGCAGCGTGAAGGGGCCAGTCTGCTCCCCAGCGTGCTTTTCTCTCTGTGTCCTTCTTGCAGCCAGTGGAGTGAAGACGATGAGCTTGCTGATGCCAAGCAGAACTCAGAATGGATGGACGAGTGTCAGGATGGCATGTTTGAGGCCTGGTATGAAAAAATAGCCCAGGAAGACCCAGAGAAGCAGAGGAAAGTAAGACCTCTCAACTGGAGTAATCTGAAGTGATTTGCTGGGAGTTTGGAGAGGAGAGTCTGCCCGGGGGGTGCCCGCAGGCCGGCTCCCGAGGGTCCCGTTGGTGCAGCCTGAGGGGCCCCGAAGCCCGGAGTGACCTCCCTCCGAGTGCAGCTCCCTCCTGTAGAACCGGACTCCCAGAGTGTGGGCTCGCGAGGGGCCCACGTCTTCCTCCCTCCGCCGAGAGAAGTGCTGAAAGCCCTGGGCCCCGGTGTCCTCGGGCAGCACACGCTCTTCCTGTAGGCAGGTGACGTGGGGAGCCATGTCGCAGTCGTGGGCCGCCCGGCAAGCTTGGGAGCAGCCGAGCGCCCAGTCAGAGTTCCGTGGTCCAGACGCGCGGAGGCACCGGGCTCCGACAGCCTGCCGTGTCTGTCTCCGCGTTCGGTGTGGATCCGTCACTGCCACACTGTGCCAGGCATCTCCTGCCTCAGGTTCGATCATTTTCTCAGGATCGCGTGCCTACTGTGTGCCAGTTAACGGTGGTCACGTGGCACCTTTTGGTGCTCAGATGGGGCACGCCCACGTGGCCTCAGCGAGTTTTCTCTCTCCCGTGGTAGTGTCTTACCGAGAGCCATCAGTAGCTCCAAGGTGGTGTGGCTTGTGTGCTCTGATTTACTTCCTGCTCTCCAGGCGGTCCTGAGGCCCGCAGCTCCTTTCCAGTAAAACCGGTGCTTTTGCTCATGCCGAGGTGCCCCTGCCTCCCCGCCCCCCATGGAAGGTTTCCCTTTCACGCGCCTGCAAACAGTGCGTCCTCGGCAGTGTTTCCTGTTTCTCTGACGCCGCTCCGTCCAACCAAGTACCCAAGCTAGAAATCTGGATGCTGTCCTCGACCTCTCCCTTCCGCAGCCCCACGTCCAGTCTGTCCCCAGGGTGCCGCACCTCGGCCTCCCTAGCGTCTGTCAGGCCTGCCCGCCTTTCGCCGCCCTTGTGTCACGGAGCCGCTTTGACAGCCACTCCCGTGGCCAGTCTGCCCGACCGTGGTCTTGCCTCTTGCAGTCCATCCCCAACTCGGTAGCCAGAGGGACTTTTAGAAAGCTCAGAGATCGTTCCTCCACCTGCTTCCCCCGCGTTGTACTGCCTTTTACGCTCAGGTACTGAATTACTGACAGTCTTACGAACCACCGTCCCGCTGTCTCATTCCCTCCTGTAGAACTTGCTACTGATGGTGTTTGTCATGCCTGCCACGCTCACCCCCACCCAGCTGACACCCGTTTGTCCCTCGGGTCTCAGCCGAGGACTCACCTCCTTTGAAAACCCTTCACGCCCTTCCCAGTGGCCGCTGGTACCCCCTGCAGGGTTCTCTCGGCCCCTGACTTTGCCCGTCGGGGCTATCGTCAGTCTGTGTCGTCGCCAGAGGGGGTTCCTGAGTAGACGGCAGTCCCTCCGTCGTCTCTCCCTGGCACCTGCTGCAGGGCGGAGCACTCGCGAACCTCTCCCAGGACGACCGGGTTAATGGGCAGCGGCCACGTCGGGAAGTCCGTCGGCTAACTGCGTTGCCTTCACCTTACAGATGCACATGTTCATTGCCCGCTACTCTGAGCTGCTGCACGTGGACATCTCCTGCGACGGGTGTGACGAGATCGCGCCCTGGCACCGCTACCGGTGTCTACAGTGCAGCGACATGGATCTCTGCACGACCTGCTTCCTAGGTACGCGCCGCGGTCCGAGCGGGCCGTGCCCAGAAGCGCTAGTCGTGCTGTTTTCCGTGACCGTGTCGGTTTTTCTCGCTCCCCTTGTGCTGCACAGAAAGGCTGCCCGGGGAGTGCTCTGACTGGTTGGCAGGTAGGAGTCTCATCTCCTGGGTGAACGAGAAGCTCCAGAGCCGTGGCCTGACGGGCTTCCGGCTTCTGTCAAGCTGGGTGTAGTCGCTCAGTAAACACACGGGACCCACGAATGCACAGTCAGCTGAGTCTGCAGAACATTACTTTTCTCTCCGAATCATGCAGCGTGTCCAAGTGGTCGAGTACACAGAATCAGACCTCAGAAATCCTCGAATATGCCTGATGTGCAGGTGCTGAGGGAAAGCACGTTGACATTCGTGGGCATCTGAGTGCTCTGTACACATGGCCCGGTCACAGAAGGTATAGCCCCGTCCTGGGAAGCGGCTACAGTTTTAGCAGGAGCTAAACGGGACATGCCTGCAGAATACATATCCCAGGACACGAATGCTGAGTTCCTGATGAGTGACCGAGTGTTCTGGCAAAGTTCAGAGGTCACAGTAATCGGTGTTGCAGGGGAGGCTCGTGAGGAAGTGTGAATTGTGGGTTGTGACTTCGTCTCTGAAGAAAGTCAGAGCTGGGCGATGTGAAGGTGGTGCATCACTGCCCAAAGCAGAACAAGTCCAGAGACAGAGGGGTGAGCACCTGTAGTGTGTCTAGAGTCTTTCCAGCTGAGTGACGGACCGAGGCAGGCGAGGCCCAGGCTGGGGCCCTGGGGTCATTGGCTGGCGTGTTGGAACAAACCTACAGACACTGGGGTGTTGACACAATCAGATCTGTCCTGGAGGGAGGTGGCTCTGGCCTTATAGGAGTTTCCCTTGGGGGCTCGGTCTCAGCAATGACCGAGGGTTGTTGCCTGGACCAGCTTCGTGGTGGCGGGAGCAGCAAGGGGTCAGACGTGAGGAGCGGTGAACAGGGTGTGCGATGGGGCACGGAGACCCACGGGATGCAAACGCTGCTTCTCGCTCCCGGGGTTTGAGATTGTGGGGTCTGTTTCCCTGTGTGATGCTGGAACGAAGAAGTGAGAGCACAGACCCGAACACTTCTCAGTGCTTGTTAACGGGAATACACAGTAGATGGTTCATGTTTGTCAGAGGAGGCGGTCACACAGGAGACAGCTCGCAGATGGGTACGCGGTCTTGTTTCTGCCAGGTGGTGGTCACAATGGGAATTTGTAAGACACTCGATCAGGCTCTGTGTGGCACCAGGAAAAGGGGGATTGATCCGTGGTACCACGGTTAAGAAGTTCTGTGCTGAATACTGTTGATGTGCTCGGAGCCACTGGGCGGAACAGCCTGGTGACTCCTGACATCCTGAGCGGTAACTCGGCAGAGCCCTGCTTCTAGATTGGTTTGTGTAAGAGCCCTTTGCCTGATCCGCCTCCCGCGGCTGTTTCCCCAGGCGGGGTGAAGCCCGAGGGCCACGGAGATGACCACGAGATGGTCAGCATGGAGTTTACCTGTGACCAGTGCCAGGGTTTGATCATCGGCCGGAGGATGAATTGCAATGTGTGTGATGACTTTGACCTTTGCTACGGGTGCTATGCGGCGAAGAAATACTCCTATGGGTATGCCTCCTTTTTTTGTTTAACAGATTTCAAACGTGCCTACGAGTAAAGAGACCAGTGCGCTGAATCCCCACATACCCGTTACCCAGATTTAACAGCCAGGGAGATTTTGCTATGTGTGCTTAGCTTATCCCTTTTTGTTCTTTGTCAAAGTATTTTAAAACAAATCACTGATCTTAAATTATTTCCTTCATTCATACTCCACATCCATTCTAGAAATTATAAACATTTTTTCACGTTACCAGAATGATATCACACTTTGCAAATGTCACAAGAGGAATTCTACATCAGCTAGTTTGCCTAGAGAGTCTTTTGCCAGGGAGGGGGTGAGGGGTTGTGAAATCCTGAAATGGTGTTACAGTGTTTGTGTTGGTTCATTTTCCTGGGGAGAGGGCTCGTACCTGTCTTTATACTTTCCAGTTAGCACACGGCCTTAGAGGTCACAACGCCCAGCAGTGACCGTGCACGCGCCCCCGCTGAGGCCCTGTTTCTCGCTTCGAGCCTCACAGAGGCCCGTAGGTCGTAAATGTGTCTTCTTTGCAGCCATCTGCCCACCCACAGTGTCACGGCTCATCCGATGGTGACCATCCGGATCAGCGACCGGCAGAGGCTCATCCAGCCTTACATCCACAACTACGCCTGGCTGCTCTTTGCCGCGCTGGCTCTCTACAGCACCCACCTGGCCAGCGCAGAGGATGCGGGCGGTGAGAGGCTGGATTCCCGGGCCCGCAGCAGCGCCGCGGCCCTGCACAGCCAGTGCATGCAGCTTGTGGGGGACTGTCTGATGAAGGCTCACCAGGGAAAAGGTGATTGTCGCTCGTGCACCGAAGCCAGACCAGCTCCCAGCCGCTTGTGCAGGAAAAGCCTCACTAGCAGTGAGATGCCGTGCTCGGTTAGAGGCAGCCCATCCACTTTTGCACGGGAGACGCTCACCCTGGTGTGGAGCCCATTCCAGACTCACGTGCATTTGAGGAAGATTGTCACATTAAAACTCACTTAGTTCCTCTAAAGTATTGACACGAAGTTGAAAAAAAAAAAAAAAGACACAAAACCTACCAACTGAAACTCGTACTGTCTGTGGATGAAGTAGCTAGTGTTTGGATCTACCAGACTTAACTTTGCCAAAGGAATAGTTTTTAGCCCGGAGCACACATCCGCTTCACGCGACTGCGTTCTGGGTGAGAGCAGTTTGAGTCGTTCGCCTCATAAAATCTCTAGACGATTCTGACTTGACTGCGGAGTGCTAAGGAGAACATAGCGTGAATGTTACCTCTGACGTGTTCCGGTCCTTTCACAGTAAGGGACTCCCTCTTCTAGAAAACGCTGAGGACATCAGACCTGTGTTGGGTGGCAGGGGGGCAACACCAGTGCTTTGGAGCCGTCTTGTTACCTGTTTGCCGGTGGGAGTTTAGAAATCTAGTTGTGTGGGGCAGTGGTTTCCTGGGTAGACAGTCCTGTTGTGTCTCCAGTCTTCTGCTGTTAGTGAAGCACAGGCCTTCTTCACCGTTGAGGCTTTTGGTGCCTGAGGTCAGGTGTGGGTGCCGGAGAGCTTTGTGCTCTGGTTTGCTCTGTGGAGAGCCCGGCCGTCTACTTCCGTAGAGGAGCAGTGACCGTTGACGCCTGCGGGAATTAACCCTTGTTGTAAAATGTGTAACCATTCCCTTATTTGTTCCCCTCGTAGGTCTGAAAGCCCTAGCTCTTCTCGGGGTACTGCCAGATGGTGACGCTAGTCCTCAAAGTCAGGCCCCGCCCGTCGCTGTGCCCGCCCACACACCGGAGGAGGAGAGAGCGGTCCGGGTCGCTGAGGACCCGTCACACACAGGCCCTTCTCCGCACGACAGTGTACGTCACAGTTCGTCACTGTGCACCATGTCGGGTCGAGAGGGGGAGCCATTCTGAGCGGGGAGCAGAACAGAGAGGTTAAGGCCACAGACGCTCTTGACCCAGGTGTCCCGGGTTCCGGCCCCTGCCCTGTCCGATCCTGGGCACGTTACCACCACGTGTCCTCCACTTTCTCGTCTGTGAAGCGGGGTGAGAATAGTAATACCTGCTTCCTAGGGTTGTTCTGAGCATTTCCACACGTGACACAGTGAGCTGATGTGTGTAAAGTGCTGGAAAATTCTGTGTCAGTGTTAACGGCTCTTGTCGCCTGCCCTGGCGGGGTCCCGAGGCCGGAAGGTTCCGCGCCGAAAGGGACTTGTTCCTGCCCGTGGCGAGCCCTGTGCATAGGAAGCGGTGTTCACAGTCGGCCCGCAGGCAGGGAACACGATGTGCTCTCTGTGTGCCAGGTAGACACAGTGGTTCGCATACGTCTGTCTGAGTAGAGGGAGAGGCTTTCTGGATTCACTTGGAGCCAGTGATTGCGATCCGAAGGATGGTTTTGTGGAAAAGCACCGCATACCTTGTGTGATGCTGCCTCCGAAGCTTGAGCTGGTGCCGGGAGTGCCCTTGACTTTGCCTCGGGAGCTGCTCACGTTTCTGTCCTCTCTGTCATGCTCACCAGTTCAAGGATCCCCCGTTTGATGGTTGTGGCTCACCGTGATCCCATTGTCCTTTAGAGGAAGACAAAAGTAGAGATGGCTGGTGAAAACTTGAGAGTTTTGTCAGCTTCACTCAGCCAGGGAGCCAGCACAAGACAGGCGACACAAGCTTCCGACCAGTGTCTGACGTGCTGACGTTTCTGACCACAAAACTCTGGGCAGCATGTCAACCACCCACAGATGGTGGTGGGGCAGAGAGGACGTGGTCAGCAGGGATAGCCTCCACCCTGAGCCCGGGGCAGTTGTGTCTTCCTGTGAGCTCCTAGCATCTCAGGACAGGCTGCCTTGAGCTCTGTGCTCCCTGTGGATCCTCCTGTTCCTTTATTTGCATCACAATGGCCTAGATGAATTTTTTTTATTCAGTGGATTAAACGCTGTTATTTTGGGGGAACCTAGCCAGCTCAGTCCGTAGAGCATGTGACTGTTGATCTCAGAGTTGTATATTCAAGCCCCACGTTGGGTGTAGAGCTTACTTAAAAATAAAATCTAGGGGCGCCTGGGTGGCTCCGTCGGTTGGGCAGCCGACCCAAGCCGAATGGGTTTCCAACCACAGCCTGCACACTTACTACCGTGCGGCTGGTGTGCGTTATTCAGCGTCGCCGTGCTTCGGTTTCTGTCTGTGAGACGCAGGCACACGACGGTGCTCACCCAGAATGCCACCCTGCAGGTAAGGGCGCGAATGTGGGCAGGACGCGAATATGGATAGGCAGGGCGCGAGGGGCTCTACGGCCACACCGAAGTCACTACGCCTCAGTGCGGCTGTGGTGACATGGAGACTATTCGTTGGGAGTGCAAGCTGGTGGAGCCGCTCCGGAGCGCAGTACGGAGGTTCCTCAAAAAGTTCAACGCAGGGGCGCCTGGGTGGCTCCGTCGGTTGGGCGTCTGACTTTGGCTCGCGTCATGATCTCACAGTCTGTGGGTTCGAGCCCCGCGTCGGGCTCTGGGCTGACAGCTCGGAGCCTGGAGCCTGCTTCGGATTCTGTGTCTCCCTCTCTCTCTCTCTCTCCCCCTTCCCTGCTTGCTCTCTGTCTCTCTCTCTCTCTCTCTCTCTCTCTCTGAAATAATAAACGTTAAAAAAAATTTAAATAAAATAAAATCTATGAAATACATTACTTTTCATTACACGTCTTGATGCTCAGATTGTCCCATGTTTGGCCCGTGGAAGCTCCTTCCTGCTGGCCTCTGTA
Source organism: Panthera onca (assembly GCF_046562875.1). Taxonomy (NCBI): domain Eukaryota; kingdom Metazoa; phylum Chordata; class Mammalia; order Carnivora; family Felidae; genus Panthera; species Panthera onca. Next base: position 16,610,009 of record NC_138352.1, on the reverse strand, counting down.
TCCTTCCGATGTGTCTTTTTCTTTGAGCACTTCCTTAATTTTTGTTGCAGAAAGGTGTTTCAGGCTCTTCTTAGAGGCTTTCCCTGGCCCAGGGGAAAAGGCCTAGGGAAACACCGGTCGAGGGCTGTCATCCTACCGGTCTAGGCAGCTCACTGCCTGACTCTTGAGCCCAGGAAAGCCTCACGGCTCCAGCAAGAGCCCCCTTAACAAGGCTCCTTGCCAAAATAAAAATCTCAGAAATGTAAGCTCAGTGTTCTAGAAGGACACTTTCTTTTTTTCTTTTTCCCAAGAGAAGGACTTTCTGTAAGTGGCTTCTAAAAGCTAAGTAGGATGGGGGCACCTGAGTGGCTCGGATGGTTAAGCATCCGACTCTTGACTTCAGCTCAGGTCATGATCTCACGGTTTGTGAGATTGAGGCCTGAGTCAGACTCGGCTGACGGCGTGGAGTCTGGGATTCTGCCTTCTTCCCTCTCTGACCCCCCCCCCCCCCCCCCACACACACACACACTTGCTCTCTATCTCTCTCTCAAAATACATAAAAATAAACTTACAAAAAAAGCTAAGTAGAATGTACTCGAGGTTTGTACTATGGCCATTGCTAATGGAACTGTGGGCTCTGATGCAAGGGCATTTGGGAGATGTTTGGGGGATGGGTTGCAGTGATGGCTGCCTTAATTAGAGCACAGATTTATCGTCAGAAATGAGGCACATTTTATTAAGGAATTTAAAAGTATTTCAGTCCATAAAGACTGGCTAGTGATTTTAAAAATTGAATCGTATTACAACATTAATGAGCAGACTTAAAAAAAATTCTTTGAAGCAGGGGAGGGGCAGAGGGAGACACAGAGAGAGAGGATCCCATGCAGGCTGCACACACACAGCACAGAGCCTGACACGGGGATCAATCCCACAACCGTGAGATCATGACCTGAGCTGAGATCAAGAGTCGGACGGACACTCAACCTTCTGAGCCGCCCAGGCACCCCGAATGAGTAAACTTCTATTATAAGAAACTTTCGTTCCTTTGCGTTTTGTTTTCAGGGAAAGAGAGATGGTCCCAAGAAGGTCAGACCTTTCGACTGCAAGCAGAGGAGTAAGGAGGACGAAGGTGCATCTTTGATGAAGGATCCCGCACGCCAGACTCAAGTTTCAGACTCACCTGCAGGGCTTCCAGGTGAAGATTCTTCGGTCATGACCTTGATCTCTTTTACCTGAAATGCACACAGACCCATCCCTCGGCTGTTTGTTGCACATGGTTTCAAACTGGCTAGCAACCAAGGGCGCACGGTTTCTCGTCTTGTATTGGATGGTACTGCTAACGCTTTGCCTGCTTTCCTCCTTTGTTATTCCCTAATTCCGGAGGGCCTTCCGTGTGCCAAGCCCTGTGCTAGACTGTGGGGATGCGACAGGGACCAAGTCAGACAGACACGCAGGTCCCGGCCACGGTGCTTGCGGTCTGGGAGGGTGTCGAGCACGGTGCGGTGACTGTAATTGGAAGCGAGACGTGGCTCTGTCCAGAAGAGAGGTGTGAGCGGTGGCGACCGGTGTCTAACCGGAACAACCGTATCCACAGGAAGCCTTGTAAAGGTCAGGCTGCGAGGGACCTCAGCCGTGCTAGGACCTGCTGTGGGGAGAGACTTGGAGGGCAGGCGGGACAGTAGCAGGTCAGGCCCCAGAGTGGGAGCCGCCAGGCGACTGCAGGGGAGCGTCCCGCCGGCAGACGGGCGTGGGTGGAGGAGAGCCCTAGGGGTTGCTGTGTCCTCTACTGAGGAGGGCCTCGGCCGACTGCCCGGGGCTGGCAGCAACAGGGTCGGAGCTGCGTTCCCAGAAGATTGATGAGCCCAGAGATGGAGGTGCGTGCTGTGGGCTGCAGAGCCTCCTCGTCGGGGCGGCCCGGGCGGGGGGGGGGGGGGGGGGGGGGAGGGCAGCGTGTGTCTCCCTAGCCTGCTCCGTGATGGAGGCAGGAGGCAGGAGGCACCGGGCATCCTGCCCCATCCGTGGGGCCAGCCCTCAGCAGGGGCCGATGGGCGTCTTCGCGGTGCAGCCGGCTGACACTCCTCATTGGCCCAGGCCCTCTTTGGTCTGCACAAGTGCCAGCGTCCCGGTCCACATACAGAGTATTTATCCATCAAGCGTCCTCTGGGCACCTGCTATGCTCGAGAGACATTTCTAGGTACTTGTGACACATCACTGAAGGACAGTAAAAATCTAGAAGGGAACACATAATAAATACCAGCGATTTGGTTTGTTGAAAGGTAACCAGTTAGCATGAGCACAGACTAGCAGGGTCAGGGGAACGGCGACCGCAGAGGCTGGGTGCCCTGTGTTTTAGTAGGGCAGTCGGGGGGGCCCCCTGGAGCAGGACGTGTTCAGCAAAGTCCAAGTTCCGTTCTCTTTCGGCTCAGGGACAGTGCGGCAGCTTACTTGCTGCTTGTACGTGCACAGAACCTGGCAAGACCTGAAAGTTTGATGTTTTACAACTCAGATGCTGACACTTCAGTCGTGTCCTCTCAGAAGCCCATCGAGGAAAAGGCAGTTACTCCCAGCCCGGAACAGGTGTTTGCTGAGTGTTCCCAGAAGAGGATTTTGGGATTGCTGGCAGCCATGTTACCTCCCTTAAAGTTGGTAAGAGACAGTGGTACTTTCTTTTCTGGAAGAGGGGTGGTAGTTTTGTGGGAGAGACCACCTGTTAGTAGGAGTCATCTGTGTGTCCCTGAGAGTAGCATAATAAGTTCGAAGTGGGATTGTAAGAGGATACCCGAAGGGGCATCTGGTGGCTCAGTCAGTTAAGCGTCCGACTTTGGCCGGGCTCGTGATCTCACGGTTCATGAGTTCCAGCCCCACGCGTCGGGTTAACTGCTGTCAGCACAGAGCCCTCTTTGGATCTTCTGTCCCCTTCTCTCTCCGCCCTTCCCCCGCTGGTGCTCTCGTGCTCTCTCTCTCTCAAAATAAATAAATAAACTTAAAAAAAAAAGAAAAAAGATGATACCCGAGAATGTCTTTTCTCGCCTGGTTGTGCGTAGCTGTTGAGGAAAGATACCGCACGGCCCCTGTGTGCTAGCCGGGTGTACCTAGGACGTGAGGGGTACAGTGTGCAGTTGATGAGGTAACACGGGCTCCGTGTTGAGTAGGTGTTTCTCCTTCTCTTGGCAGGACCCCGCGGTCCCCGTGATAGACCTGGAGCGTGCCCTCCCACTCATGTTTCAGGTTGTCATCTCGAACGCAGGCCACCTGAACGAAACCTACCACCTCACGCTGGGTCTTCTCGGCCAGTTAATCACCCGCCTTTTACCAGCAGAGGTGGATGCTGCCGTGGTGAAGGTCCTCTCCGCCAAGCACACCTTGTTTGCGGCGGGGGACGGTTCCGTCGTGCCAGATGGCTGGAAGACCACCCACCTGCTCTTCAGCCTGGGAGCCGTGTGTCTGGACAGGTAGCCCCCCGCACCCTGTCCCACCTTGCCGTCCATTTCCTTAAGTCCGTGGTCCGGCCCTCGATTCACTCCCGTGTGCTGTTGTCCAGGCATCTCTTGTGAGAATAAAATTAGTTTGATTGGAAATAGTGTCACCTGACATTCAAATTGTCCTCAAAACCCACATTAAAACAGCTGTGTGGTCGGGGCGCCGTCTGCTGATTCAACTTTCTGATGATATATACATTCTGGTTGTTCTTCCCTGGCAGCAGTGAGTGTGGGCTTGGAGGTTGAAGCAAATAGGTCAGTTTTTACTGTAAAAGTAACAGTCACAATTCCAAATTTGGAAAACAGGAAAGGAGAAAAAAATCACCCCAGCCGCACCACCTTCATGCACCTGGCACTGACTCAATAGATTTCCTTCTGAGCTCTTTTTTTCTGTGTGTGAACGTGAGTGCGCAAGTGCGCTTGGACGTGTGACTGTTTGTGCGGAGTTTTTTTAAACGTGGCCGTAGGCTGAGCGCGTAGGTAACAGAGGGGTCGTTCGGGTCGCTTAAACTAACGGGCGAGTGGCTCTCGGGCAGGCGGCTGCACCCGCCGCGGAGTGTCGTGAGCTCTGCTGAGTTGACTTCAGAGCCTGCACCACCTAACGGAGCTCTCGCCTTCCAGCCGGGTGGGCTTGGACTGGGCCTGCTCCATGGCGGAGATCCTGCGGTCCCTCAGCGGTGCCCCCCTGTGGCGCGACGTCATCGCCACCTTCACGGACCACTGCATCAAGCAGCTGCCGTTCCAGCTGAAGCACACCAACATCTTCACCCTGCTTGTGCTGGTTGGCATCCCCCAGGTACGCGTCTTTGGAGGCTGGGCCACGTCTTCCCACCCTCCGCCCGCACGGCAGGGTCTCTGCAGCATGTGTCTTGGGGAGTTTCCTCCCTTCAGGTAGATGATTTGCATGTACAGGATTGCTGGGTTTTCAAGATGATGGGATGGTCTGTTCTACTGCGTTTTTAACAGGTTAGGCATTTGACTCTTTTGTTAGCCAGTAGCTGGCTTTGACTACTAGCAGGTAACTCATCGGTGAAGTTACAGAGAACCTCAGGGTAGCTGTCTCTTGGGTGGGCACTGACCTTGATCTTTCTGATCCTCACGGCTTGCAGTTGGTTGGGACAAAGGGGACTGTGAAACGTGACTTCCTCCAGCAAGCATGTAAACCACTTCTGTGCCGGGCCCTGGACGTAGGAGAGCCCGTCCTTGAGGACTTGCTGGCGTCGGGGGCACCAGCAGGGAGGCGGGGACGGGGCTGGTGTTGGGCTATGGGCCTGGACCTGTCTCCGTGTGCTTCTGAGTTGCCTCTTGGTCTCTGTCCTGCTCTAGGTCCTCTGTGTGGGAACTCGCTGTGTGTATGTGGATAATGCCAATGAGCCCCATGACGTGATCATCCTGAAGCACTTCACTGAGAAGAACAGGGCTGTCGTCGTCGATGTCAAAACCCGGAAGAGGAAAACAGGTGCCAAGCGTAATTGCTTTTTCTAAGAATGAAAGGAAGTTGTCCAACCTCTGCATACTCTGAAATTCGTAGAGATACCTTGGTTCTTACCCTTGCATATGTTTTTTTTAAAAAACAAGTTGTGAGTCTCTGAGCTTCTTTTTCTTCATCTCTGAAGAGATGTGGTTGAGTTAGGGTAAAAAAATTTTTAAGTCTGTGGATTTTATTTGAGAGAGACAGAGAATGCAAGTAGGGGAGAAGCAGAGAGAGGGAATCCTAAGCAGGCTCTGCATGATTGGAGTGCAGAGCTGACACGGGGCTCGAACTCACGAAACTGTGAGGTCATGACCTGAGCCGGAATCGAGTCAGGCACTTAACTGACTGAACCACCCAGGCGCCCCAAATTAGGGTAAATTTGAAGACCCTTGCCATGCTGTTATTTTGTAGATATGGCTCTGTGCTTTTGGTGGGACACGTTTAGGTTCTGAACATGTAATTTTTCCATTTGCCAGTGTTCTTGCTTTTCTAGTGGGTAATTTAAATAGATTGTGGAGTCAGATGTCTAAATGAGTGTGAAATAACTTTGAATAAGTATGTTGACATTCAGGTCGCTTTCCATTTTGCTCTATCAGTAGAAGAGTGGAAGTGTATCACGAGTCACCTTTGACTTAGTTTGCCGAACGCTAAACAGCCTACGAACTCTGGAATATTGTAACCACTGTGTGCCCAGTTCTGCTTCTGAAGTAATATGCTTTCTCATTCAGCTTCAGCATCAGGCCCTGGCTGTGCTTTTGTGTGTGGTGTGAGGTAAAGGTCAAGGTTCTTGTTCTTTCTCCTTTGTTTTTCTTTTTTGCATATCAACATCCAGTTGTTTTAGGACCATTTGTTTAACAGACTTCTTTCCATTGAATTATTCTGACACCTTTGTTGGAGATTAGTTGACCCACGTGTGTGTGTCCATTTATCGGTTCTGTCTTATTCCATTAGTCTATGTATCCGGCCTTACTCGAATACCGCATTCTCATGACTATTGTAGATTTATGCTAAGCCTCGAAATCAGGTCCTCCGGCTTTGTTATTCTTTTGTCAGCATTGCTCCGGGTAGTGTAGTTCCTTTGCCTTTCTGTATAAATTCTAGATTCAACTAGATTCGTTTCTCTTAAATAACCGCTGAATCTGCATATCCGTTTGGGGAGAACTGACGTCTTAACGTGACCCATGAGTACTGTATACCTCTCCATTTATCTAGGGAATAAATTGAGGTCTCTAATTGTCCTTCATCTGGCACAACTGCCTTCTCTCACTCCTGATTTTGATAATTTGTGTCTTCTCTTGTTTGTTTCCTAGAGTGTCTCATCAGAGCTTGATCAGTGTTATTTGATCTTTGCAAAGGACTAACTTTTGGTTTCGTTGATTTTTTTGTTATTATTTTTCTGTTTTCTGCTTCATTGATTTCTGTCTTTGTCATTATTAATTTCCTACTTCTTCTTGCTTCGGGTTTAAATTGCTACTTTTTTTTCTTGCTCTAATTTTTTTTTTTTCTTTCTCTAATTTCTTAGGGTGGAAGCCTAAATCACTGATTAGAAATTTTTGTTATTTTTTGGTAGCGGCATTGTAAACGCTATGAATTTTCCTCTAGGTATAGCGTTAGCTGCACCCATAGTTTTTTATATAATTTGTATTATTTTCATTCAGGCCATTACAATAGAATATTTTCTATTTATCTTATGAGTGTTTATTTATGGATTGTTTAAGCACTTATTGTTGAATTTACAAATATTTGGGGGATATTCCAGAAATCTTTGGTCTTGATTTCAAGTTTAATTCTCTTGGCATCAGTGAACATACTTTGAATTATTTCAGTCCTGTTAAGATTATTGAAACTTGTTTTACGGTCCTGAATTTGATCTGTTTTGAATCAGGTTCCATGTGCACTTGAAGAGAAACCTATGCTGTTCTGTAGATGTCTTTTTTAAGTGAAGTTAGTTGATAATGTTGTTCAAGCCTTCCATGCTCTTACTGAATTTCTGTCTGTTCTAATGATTACTGAGAGGAATGTTAAGGTCTCCAACTGTGATTGTGTATATGTCTGTTTCTCAGTTCAGTACGAAATGTCCCTTTTTTTGAAAAATTTTTTAATGTTTATCTTATTTTTGAAGGGGAGAGAGACAGAGCGTGAGCAGGAGAGGGGCAGAGAGAGAGGGAGACACAGAATCTGAAGCAGGCTCCAGGCTCTGAGCTGTCAGCACAGAGCCCGATGTGGGGCTCGAACCCACGAACCATGGAGCCAAAGTTAGAAGCTTAACTGGCTAAGCCACCCAGGTGCCCCATGAAATGTCCCCTTTTCATCTCTAATATTCCTTGTTCAGAAATTGACTTTAATGTTGATGTAGCCTCTCTAGCTTTTGTTTTATTCAAAACATTTGCATGGTGTGTATGTCCCATCCTCTCACTTAACCTGCCTGTGTCTTTAGTGGATTTCTTGTAGATAGCATGTAGTAGATAGCATGTATGTAGATAGCATGTAGTAGAATTTTCTTTTTAATACACTCTGACAATCTCTGCTTTTTAATTGGGATGTTTAGATGATTTACATTTAATGTAGTTATCAAGATGATTGAGTTTAAATCTATTTTCTTGATTGTTTTATGTTTGTCTCATTTGTTGTTCCTTTTTTTCCCCCACTTCTCTGCCTTATTTTGGATTGAGGGTTTTGTTTTTGTTTTTGTTTCTTAATGACTCCATCTTATTTTCAGAATTGGCTTTTAACTATCTCTTAATTTTTTCACTGGTTATTCCAGAGTTTGCTATAGGTTACTTGCAGCACCTGGGTGGCTCAGTCAGTTAAGCGTCTGACTTGAGCTCAGGTCATGATCTCACGGTTCGGTTCATGAGTTCGAGCCCCCCATTGAGCTCCCTGCTGTCAGCACTGAGCCTGCTTTGGATCTCTGTCCCCCCTCTCTCTGCTCCTCCCTCACTCGTGCCCTTTCTCTCTCTCTCTCTCTCTCTCAAAAATAAACATTAAAAAAAGTTGTTAATAAAATGAGAAAATAATATCTTTTATATTTATTTACATATGCATTTACCATCTCCGGTGCTGTTCATTCCTTTGTGTAGGTTTGGGTATCTATCTGGTATCATTTTTCTTTGGCCTGAAAACAACATTTCTTGAACGTCAGGTCTGCTGCTACAGAATTTTTGTTTTGGTTTGTCCTACCAAGCCAAAGAAATATTTATTTTGACTTTATTCTTGAGAGATAATTTTGCTGCATAAAAATTTCTAGGCTGAGAATTTTTTTTTAATACTTTGTAGTTATTGATCCATCGTCTTCTGGCTTGCATAGTTTTTGCCACAAAGTCTGTGGTAATTCTTTGTTACTCTTCAAATATCTTTTCTCTAGGGCCGCTTTTACGATTTTTCTCTTAACCACTGGTTTTTAGCATTTTGATTATAATGTGCCTTGACATGATTTTTTTTGTTTCTTCTGCCTGGGGATTTAATGAGCTCCTTGATCTGTGGATTTAAAGTTTCCATCAAATTCAGAAAAATTTTCATCATTATGTCTTGAAATAATTGTTCCCACCCCACCCCCACACCCCCAACTAGGATACTTCCACTCTCACTGGTGGGAAGACACAATATTCCCAGGTCTGTGTGAGCTCCAAGAATTGTTCATCCTACTGCTTTTTGGTAGTTCTTTCATAGAACTGGGTGGTTTCCTATCTAGGAAGTTTGCTCTCGACTTCACGCAGATCATACTTCCAGAGACTCACGAGGAAGCTTCTGTGGCTTTTCTAGACAGGTCTCCCATACCCTCTCTGTCTCTGTGCCTCTCTCTTCTTCATGATATTCTGCCCCCAAAATTCTAGCTACCTTGACTTTCCTGAACTCTGACCTCTTTCTCATCAGTTCATTGAGACTGCGGGACTCTGCTTGGATTTCCAGCATCTGTTCTGCAGCCTGTAAATTGTCTCCAGAAAGCCAGGCTGTTGGAAGACTCCCCTGGTTTATGTCTCTTCTATCAGGGATCATAGTCCTTTACTGCTTGTTGCCTCGTGTCTGCAAACCATTGTCTGTGATTTTTTTTTTTTTTTTTTTTTTTTTTTTTACATTCTGGTTGCTTAAGATAGGAGAGTAGATTCAGCCTGTCTTAGTTTTGTCTGGGAGTGGAAGTCCCTTCTGTGTACTATATTAAGTTCCTTTAGCACTTTTGGAGACAGCCTGTGTGTGCACAGTAGTAGGAACGTAAATTGTCTCTCCCAGTTGCTCGATGGATAGGTGGCCCAGTGCTATTTTTGTGCTCACCTGCAAGCCAGCCTTAATTATGACGGCTAAATTGAAGCCAGGGAGATTATGTTCTGGGGCCTGCTGCTCTTACTTCAGTAAAGGTGTGTTACTAGGGAAGAGACCTTGCTGCAGGAAGCACTGACCAGACTTTTGTGCCTTTTGTCTTCCTGCCTGACATCACCCTCCAGTGAAGGACTACCAGCTGGTCCAGAAAGGACAGGAATGCAACGACTGTCAGGCCCAGCTGAGCCAGTACTCCCAGCACTTTGCCTTTATCGCCAGTCACCTCCTGCAAACCAGCATGGAGAGCCATTGTCCTGAGGCAGTGGAGGCAACTTGGGTCCTGTCCCTGGCCCTCAAAGGACTGTATAAGACACTGAAGGTAATGGTGAGCTTCTCCCATTTGGTAATGAGTCTGGCTGTGATTTAACATCTGCGGGGCATTTACATCAAGGAAATGCCATCTGATTTCGATAGATGGTTAACCTAGGATCTTGATTATTTTTAGGAACGTATGGGGTCTTGCAAAAGGATAACTCGAAGGGAAAAACAGGTTTTTCCCAGTAGTTGGTTCTTTGTATTTTTTCAGTACTGTTTCCCAGAACCAGGTATTTACCTAATGAGCACATAACCTTTGAAGATGGGAAGAAACTAGACCAAACCGTTTCTCTCTTCCCTCTGAACCACAGCTCCTCCGGCCCATCAAAGGACAACAGGAAGGGGAGAGGACCAGCATCCTACGGGACTTTGAGTGATAGGCTTGGTGGTTGGGGTGGAAGGAGGGAGACATGTGAGGATATTACCCCTGGGTGGTAACAGGGGTGCAGATGAGAAGCCTTGACTTGTAGGGAACATGGTTCTTCTGTTCTGCCACCTGAGGGGCCTGACAGGGGGAAGGAGCGTTTTTAGGACCCTACCTCCCCACAGAAATAGCCGTGAAAGAAGGGTTTCGTTTTAAAAGTTTGTGAGTGCCTGGACTTTGGCAGAATTAATTGCCCAGGGGACCACAGAAGGAACCAGCAGCCCAGGGAGCCAGCCCTGAGGGGCTTCCAGCTGCAGCCCAGCCCTGAGTGCTTGTAGGGGGGGGATGGAGGCCATGCATGATGTTTGTTGACTCCACGGCATTGGTCACGGTCTGAAAGAGAGAATAAACTTCCTGAAGGCAAAGACCATTTCTTTTTTTTTTTTTTTTTTTTTTTTTAATGTTTATTTATTTTTGAGAGAGAGAGACAGAGACATTGTGAGGTGGGGAGGGGCAGAGAGCGGGAGACACAGAATCCAAAGCAGGCTCCAGGCTCTGAGCTGTCAGCACAGAGCCCGCCCGACACAGGGCTCGAACTCACAGACTGTGAGATCATGACCTGAGCCGAAGTTGGACGCTTAACCGACTGTGCCATCCAGGTGCCCCAAGGCATAGACCATTTCTGTCTCTGACTCCCAGTTTTCACAAGTATTGTTGAGCACCGAGAGCCATGTAGCACTGAACTTGAGAAAAGGTGGAGCTTACAGCCCAGCCTGCAAGACAGACAACACGGAGCCTGCAGGGAAAAGTACCACGAGTCAGAGCGAGCCTTTCTGCGGAGGCGAAATTCGAGGTGGTAGAGAGGGAGTCTGGGCAGAGCGATGTGTGCAGGGGGAGCTGCAGACGCCAGGCCCAGGAACAGGTGTGGTTGTCAACAGAAGCAGCGCCTCCAGGCCTCCCGGGTCGTGCCCGAGAGGGAAGCGAGACCAGAGAAACGGGCAGAGAGTCCACAGTGCCCCGTCCGCCCTGACTGCCACGGGTCGGGACTTCGATTTTCGTCTGAAGACGCTGGGAAGGTTTGGGAAGGCAGAGCGCAGGAGAGGGCCGTGAAGCCCCTGCCCTTAGCATGGGACGTGGCACACGGCGTGTCCTGGGCTTCAGAAGTGCTTGTGGAGGGCGCACTGGGGACAGAGCGGACAGACTCTGGTTAGGGCTGAGGTTCAGAGTCTCATCCTTCCTGCCGATTCTGGAATCTTCCTGACACGGTGGGCTCTGAGATGGTCACCCCTTCTGTGTGGCAGGCTCACGGTTTCGAAGAGACCCATGCGACCTTCCTTCAGACGGATTTGCTGAAGCTGCTGGTGAAAAAGTGCAGCAAAGGAACTGGTTTCAGTAAAACGTGGCTCCTCCGGGATCTAGAGGTAAGGGGTGGGCGTGCCTCCCGCCACCACCGCCACCTGGTGCAGGTGCAGGCTGCCCACCCGCGAGTGAATACGGGGCTAGCCCAGCGCGTGCTCATTCTGTACGGTGGTTGGACCACGTCTTCCGTTTGTGTCCCTGTTGGAAACAGGGACTGTGACACCTGTCCTCCGTGTCAGGGAGGACGAGTTTGATGTCTGTTCAGAGAACACTGGAGAAGTATTCTATGGAAACATGCGGTTGGCCCTTTATCATGGCGATAAAGTGTTTCCTTGGATCATTATTTCCCTTTGAAGCCCCTTTGAGCTAAAATCAGTTTCTGAGTTTGTCCTTGGTTATGTTTATTTTATGTAGGATTTAGTCAGTGATTTTCATCTGGTTACTATTCCTTGTAGGCCTTAGGTTTTTCTTAGTGGAATTACTGTGGTTCTCTGTGGAGTTTCTGGACCAACTGCTTCAGGTCCAAGACGAGCTGCTGCTGTGTGGGAGCTGGTCAGCCACCCGTCTCCGTCACACAGGCCTGAGCATGAGGACACAGCTCTCAGGTCCCACGAGAGGGTTTGCTTCGGTTGCAGGAAAATGTGCCAAAGCATAGTAATGGGGATAATCTGGAAAGCATCTGGGCTCTCAATCTGAGGAAACATTTTAAATTAAAAAAAATTTTTTTAATGTTTATTTATTTTTGAGAGAGAGAGAGTGGGGGAGACGGACAATCGGAAGCAGGCTCCAGGCTCTGAGCCGTCAGCACAGAGCCCGACGCGGGGCTCGAACTTACGAACTGTGAGATCATGACCTGAGCTGCAGTCGGAGGCTTAACCAACTGAGCCGCCCAGGCGCCCCTAAAATTTTCTTATTCTTCAAATAATAGAACCACATTGCAGAAAATTCGAACTATAGGAAAGGAAGAAAAACTTTCAAATTTCGCCTCACACACACAGCTCCTGTTAATATTTTATGTATGTCCTTATTCTAGTTGTTTTCTTTTTTTTTAATTCTTTCTTTAATATATTTTTTTAACACGAAATTTATTGTCAGATTGGTTTCCCTAGTTGTTTTCTTCTGCATCCGTGTTACATGTACAGCCTCGAATGCAGGGTGTGCGTGCAGTGGCCACTCCCTTGGTCACTAGACAGTTTTCCATGTTTAATGGCTGTAAGTGAAACACGAAGGCAGGTTCCAGCCTCATTGACCATGAGTGTAACTTCTTGCACATTTTATGTTATTCCTAAGGCGAGTTATTGCCTGGGTTAAAGGCAGTAGATGTTTTTATAGCTCTTTACCATTCAGCAAAATGAGTTCCAAATACCAATCTGCATCGTTAGCAGCAAAGTTAATAAACACAAAGGTCCCTCGTAGTTTTAGTTATTAGCATTTCTTTGATTACAGGTACAACGGAACACGTTTTCATGTTTTTCTTTTTTTACTCGTCTCACATTCTTTTTGTGAATCCGTACATCTTTTAAGGAGGTCAGATGTTTTCCACCCTTTGAGGGTTAAAGATATGTGTGACATTCCCACCCACTGAACCCCCACACCACCGCCCTGCCTGGTTTTCTGCCCATAGATTTTGTCCATCATGCTGTACTCCTCAAAGAAGGAGATCCACACCTTGGTCGAGCACCCAGGCCTGGAACCGGAAGAGCGAGGGGATCAAGGGGAGGATGCAGAAGGCGTGGTCAGCAGCCCTGGAGAGCCGGAGCAGAGGAAGCTAGATCCTTTGGAAAGCCTGGATGAGCCCACCAGAATATGTTTCTTGGTGAGTTCTGGGGCCGTGGTGTGGACGGTGGAGGGACTCCACAGGATGGATTCCTTTTGCCTTGCACCTCGTTTTTGCCTCTGTGCGAAAATGCCTCTGTCTGACATGCTGGGAGATCACTTCCTGAAGACTCAGTTGGAATTGTGTAGAATCGATCCGGAAGGATGGAGAAGCCCTTAGCACAGTAGTTCTTAAGCCTTTTGAGTCTAAAAGCTTTAGATCTTCTCTCCCGTGAAATACGCGTGTGCAGTCGTGCTCATAGTCTGCAGCCCGTCCATTGTGTCTCCCCGTGGCTTCTGAGACGCGCGCTCTCACAGTCCCTGGGGAGGCGCTCTCCCTCGGATCAGTGGCCGCAGGAAGAGCACACGGGTATGGGCGGGAGGTCAGGAAAAGCAAGTTTAGTTTTCTGGGAAACCAAAAGGAAGTATAGCCTTGGACTTCCGGTGCCAGCGGTCAGACGGGGGCACGAGGCGGCTGGAGAGAAGCCGGCAGCGATGCGGTGGCGATGGCAGCTCTCAACCGTCAGCACTGCATTTGGGGGCCTGGTATTTCTTTTGGCGTTTCCACGCTTTATGTTGTCCTTTGAATTTATAATAGCAGGTTCCACGGTCCATGGTTTAGGGTTTATAATTTTGTTTGCTTTAAGTGATCACACAATATTCTTAAATTATAACCTGTGGTAATTCTAGAAAGAGTTATTTTCTCCCTTTTGCGTTCAGGTGATCCGCGATGTGCGGAAGCACTTTTAAGTTGTCTCTCTTCCTCTGCAGATGGCGCACGACGCCCTCAATGCCCCTCTGCACGTTCTCCGGGCCATATACGAGCTGCAGATGAAGAGGACCGACTCTTTCTTCCTGGAGGTTCAGAAGAGGTGAGGACCCTGCCAGCAACACGTGGGTAAAGACTCCCGGGAGGCCACGACGTGGAGCTGGCCCGTGGTTCTTCGTGAGCGATGTGAGAGCTGACTGCCGCACGCCCGCGTCATCTGAGTGGCGGTCGTGTCCCTCGCGGGGGTGCCAGTTGACGCCGACGCCAAGGTTCCTTTCCTACGTCGTCCTGGGGCAAACAGCGCAAAGCAGGGCCCTCTAGCCAGAGTGTCGTTTGCTTGTTCACCGCGGCACATTATTTCCATGGCGTGCCCCCAAGGATTCTCATAGAATTTATAACGTTCCCTTTCTCTTGCCGGGAAGTTCAGGGCCGGTTCTTGGGCCCAACTCCCACATGTGTGTGCAGCTGATCTCCCCCTCTGTCCCTCATATCCTGGTTTCGACTTCCTGTTCTAACTTTCTTCTGCGTTTTCATCCCGTATTTCTGTTTTCCCGTACGTATTTCTTACGTATCACCTCGAGTCCTTTGTGAAACGAAGCAGGGTACTGCTGGAACTAAGAGACCCAGAAATACCAGGTCAAGGAAGATAGAGTTTGTTTTTCCTCTCGTGGACTGTCCAGGGTGGGTGGGCAGCTCTGCTCCTTGGAGTGGCCCTGTGCCACCAGATGGCTCACCCGTGCGTGCCGCCTCTGTTCCGGCCCGGGGGGAGGGGGAATCGTAGAGAGAGGAGCGCGTCCTCACCCCGGCCGCTGGGGGGTGGACTCTGGAAGCGGCCCGCGTTACCTCGCTGGCCTCCCGTGGGCGCGAGCCCGGCTGCACCGCCGCATCTCGCTGCGGGAGGGGCTGGGCACCACATCGCCGGCTGGGGCGCTGTGTCTCTTGCTACAGCGTTGGGGAACTTTGTTCCTAGGCTCCAGGGAGCGTGGATCCTGAGGGACGCCTTGCATTCTCTGCCGCAAGCGTGTACGTGCACGTCTGCGTGCATGAGTGAATGAGCGCGGTGAACTGGTGTCGCAGACTCGGGGGTGTGATGATGTAATTGCAGAGTCCCAGGAAGACACCTCCCGTCAGTGTCCCTGACAAGTTCCACTGCAGGCTGAACTCTTCCCTTTCGGTACCTCTTGTGCCCATCCTCGTGCCCCTTCTCCGCAGGTTTGATGGGGATGAGCTCACCACGGACGAAAGGATCCGGACCCTGGCTCAGAGGTGGCAGCCCAGTAGGAGTTTGAGACTGGACGAGCAGAGCGCCAAGGCCGTGGACACAGACATGATCATCTTACCGTGTCTGGTACGTTGCCTCCCCCTTGGAGACGAAAGGTCGGCCCCTGGCCCCGCACCCCAGCCAGTGGGGAGGGGCCGGCTGCCGTAACAGTGGTCTTTGGGTTTGCAGTCGCGGCCCGCACGCTGTGACCAGGCCACTGCCGAGTCCAACCCCGTGACCCAGAAGCTGATCTCCAGCACGGAGGGCGAACTGCAGCAGAGCTATGCCCAGCAGCGCCGGAGCAAGAGTGCTGCCCTCCTGCACAAGGAGTTGGGCTGCAAGAGCAGGAGGGCCGTCCGCGAGTACCTTTTCCGCGTGAATGAGGCCACGGCTGTCCTGTACGCCCGCCACGTGCTGGCGTCCTTGCTCGCTGAGTGGCCTGGGCACGTGCCCGTGAGCGAGGAGACCCTGGAGCTGAGCGGCCCGGCCCACATGACCTACATTTTGGATATGTTCATGCAGCTGGAAGAAAAGCATCAGTGGGAGAAGGTGATTGTTTACTAGGTCAGGCTGGGTCCTCGCCCTCACTGTGCCTCCTCTGCGCCCCCACGTTTGAACATGCTTCCTCCGGATGCAGCGGAGGCTGGCCGTGGGCATGGCTGGGCTCTCCCAAGTGCCGGCCCAGAGCGGAGGTCACAGCCTGGGCAGACGTGGTGTGCAGAGAGCGCTCGGCCCGCCGATCCCGTGGAGCCTGGCTCTGCACGCTCCCCGGCCCATCTCTTCTCGTGGCGCCAGGTCCAGAGGACAGGGTGAATTACAGCCCCCGGTGTGTTCCGTGGTACAGGACGCCTCCGGGGTGGTTTGCGTCTTGTTCCTGGAACATCGGCCCCGGGACGCTTGCACCTGCTGCAGTGTAACCAGCGAGAGTTCTGTCGTGAGGAAGTGCAGCCAGGGACCTGTCCGAGGCCCCCGGCCTCTGGGGGGCAGGTGTGGGGTCTGCACCCTCACCCCACACTCTGGTTCTTAGTTTCCAGGCCTCTGGTTCTGTTCTTATTCTTTGATTTGAATTGATTTGATTTTTTTTATGTTTATCAATTTTTGAGAAAGAGAGCATGGGCAGGGGAGGGGCAGAGAGAGAGGGAGACACAATCTGAAGCAGGCTCCAGGCTTGGAGCTGTCAACAAAGAGCCCGACGTGGGGCTGGAACTCACGAACTGTGAGATCATGATCTGAACCAAAACCAAGAGCCAGATGCTTAACCGACTGAGCCACCCAGGCACCCCATTCTTTTCTTTCTTTCTTTTTTTTCTTTCTTTTTAATGTTCATTGACTTTTAAGAGAGAGACAGAGAGAGAGAGACAAAGCATGAGCAGGGGAGGGGCAGAGAGAGAGGGAGACACAGACTCCGAAGCAGGCTCCAGGCTCCGAGCTGTCGGCACAGAGCCCGACGTGGGGCTCGAACCCACGAACCGTGAGATTGTGACCCGAGCTGAACGAAGTCAGGCACTTAACCACTGGAGCCCCCCCCCCCCCCCCAGCACCCCTGGTTTTGTGTTTATTCTTAAGTCAAATCTTCAGCTTTGTCTCGAGAGTAGTGTTGGGGTAGCAAGGCTTCCCAGGGTGCACATACGTGAGGAGCCTCGTCGCAGAGCTGGCCTGGCCTGGGTGGCGGGAGCTGTGGGCACCACCTCCAGCCGAACGGGATGGTTTTGTCACCACCTTACCAGATTCCAAGTGCACAACTCTTGAGTCACATTTACTGCCGCCTTCTTCTTCCCTGTCCCCTTGGCGCCCACATACATCATGTGCCCTCACCCACACACATGCCCGCCCTACGCGAGGACTCCTCAGGATGTGAGTTCATCCTCTTCTCCTTAATTTGCCTGTCAAAGACACCACCAGTCTGTAAGTCCTGGATCTGGCCCCAGCCACACAGCCTTGGAGGTGCTGGCGGCTCTGCTGTAGCCGCACCTCTCATCTGCGAGTGGCAGAGGGGAACGTGGCCTTCCCCACCCTCGCCCCGAGGAGCCCCCAGTCCCTCACCCCCTCGGCATGTGGCCTGTTGTGCTGTAATTGTCTGTCCGCATCCTTCCCCTGCTGGTCTCAGGACTCTTCAGGGCCCGGGACACCCCTGATAGGTTCTGCTGGCTCTCTCAGAGCTCCCAGAAGTGGTGTTCTCCAGAAGGAAAACCAGCATCCCAGTGTACAGGAAGTCCCCCCTCTCCCCACCCCCTGCCGTGAGAGGCGGCGGGTGAGGTCAGCCTCTGTGGTGATGCCAGCCCCTCTGGACAGGCCTTGGGTTGAACTGGGCTCCTCCTCCTCCCTGCCACCGGCAGGCCCTGACGCTCGCTGCTTCGTGTCCCGCCAGATCCTGCGGAAGGTACTCCAGGGCTGCCGAGGGAGCATGCTGGGGACCATGGCCCTGGCTGCCTGCCAGTTCATGGAGGAGCCTGGGATGGAAGTGCAAGTGAGGGAGTCCAAACACCCGTATAACAATAACACCAACTTTGAGGTACGCTCCAAGACGTGTGGCTGGCAGGACCCACGAGGGGTGCTGAGAAGCTCGCCAATGCCCCGAGCGGCTCCCCGCCCCCCACCCCTGCCAAGCCCCAGCCAAGAGAGGGCCTCCTTGGTCCCAAAGCCAGGGAGTCTTTACCACCCAGTCTTTTTTCCTGGTGACCTGGTTTTAATGGGAAAAGTGAGCGCCCAGGCCTGGGGGGGGGGGTGGGGGTTCAGTTTCCCTGCAGCTAGCTCCTTGCAGGGAATCCTTGGCATCTGAGTGTGGGCCTGGGTTCAGCCCTCACTGCACCATCTCGATGACGTGGCCACACCTCGGAGACCCCTGTCCTTCGGTTTAATTCACGTGTGCGTGTTCCTGTCCCGCCAGACCGAGGGCCGGGGAGGGCAGGGCTGACATTTAACCCTCTCACATTTGCAGGATGTGGCAGGAGGCAAACCCTCAGGAGTGACAGAGGTGTCTTTCTGTCCCCTCCCCAGGATAAGGTCCACATCCCTGGTGCGATCTACCTCTCAATCAAATTCGACGTGCAGTGCAGCACGGAGGAGGGCTGTGACGAGCTGGCCATGTCCAGCAGCAGTGACTTCCAGCAGGATCGACACACTTTCAGTGGGTCTCAGCAGAAATGGAAGGATTTTGAGCTTCCAGGTAATAAATACTTGGTCATACGGACTCTTACCATGAAGTACTTAAACTCAGTAATGAGGAGCGCCCGGGTGGCTCGGTCGGTTAGATGTCCGGCTTCAGTTCGGGTCATGATCTCACAGTTCATGGACTCAAGCCCCGCGTCGGGCTCTGTGCTGACAGCTCGGAGCCTGGAGCCTGCTTCCGATTCTGTGTCTCCCTCTCTCTGTGCCCCTCTCCTGCTCATACTCTGTCTCTCAAAGACAAACAAACAAACAAACAAACAAACTCAATAGCGAGAGAAGGGACGTGGAGGGATGTCACATGGGGCTTAGTCTGTCGCCATTCTCTGTTGCTGTGGTGTCCTGACCTGTTTCTGGTTCTTGTGTGACCCAGGAGATACTCTGTATTATCGCTTCACCTCTGACATGAGCAACACGGAGTGGGGCTACAAATTCACTGTGACGGCTGGGCACCTCGGGCGATTCCAGACAGGTGTGTGCCCTGGTCTTTCTGTGTGTAGGATGTCCCTGCCGGGGACGCTCGGGGGAGGGGTAGGTGCCATTATGTCGCGGATCTTTGTTACAGTCAAAGCAGGTACTTTAATACTAGCACACGGCCACCGTGGTGTGCTGTGGTTGGCTGTCCTCTTGCATGGACGGGTAGAAGAGCACCTGTGGGCACCTACAAAAGACCCGTCTTCTCTTGGAATTTGCAGGGCGGTTTGCGAAAGGGAGGAGCTGAAAATGTTGGTCCTATGTTGCTTTTATGAAAGGCAAAATTTAACCGTAGTTACCTCCTCGTATTTGTTAAACATAAGAGTTAATAATTCCGGAGTAAATACAAGAGCTAATCATTAAAATATCGGTGTTTTGTGGTTGTGGGCCAGGGTTCGAGATTTTGAAGCAGATGTTGTCAGAAGAAAGAGTCGTGCCCCACCTCCCACTGGCCCAGATTTGGGAATGGCTGGTGGGTGTGGCTTGTCGCCAGACTGGCCATCAGCGATTGAAAGCCATTCACCTGCTTCTGAGGATCGTCCGCTGCTGCACCCACAGGTGAGCCGCTGTCCGTATGTGAGTCCTTCGCAGGGAGTTCGTGGACAACTGTGAATATCTCCTCCCACTCTGGCTTGCCGTTTCTCTGTACTGGAGTCTGATGAAAAGAAGTTTCTAATTTTGACATCTTGCCGTTCATCAGTCGTGTTTTATGGTAGTGCTTTTGTTGTCCTGTTTAGGCGGTTTCCGCCTCACTCCACCTTGGGGTGGTGAAGGTGCTTCCTGTGTTCTAGAAGCTTTTGTTATTTTTTCTTTCACTCCTGGCTGTACGCTCCACGCGGAATGACTTCTGCGTAGGACGTGAAGTGCAGGGGATCAGGGTTAATTATTCGAATGTGAGTCTCCACCTGACCCCAAAGACCACTTGTCCCTCACCTCACTCCAGCACCCTGTTGCTCACAAAGGAGGTGTCTGTACAGATGCGTCTGTGTCTGGTCTCTGCTGCTCCAACGCTCTTTATGGTCCTGGTGCCAGTACCACGCTGTCTTAACTATCGTTGCTTTCTAATGAATTCGCATATCTAGTCGCATAAATCCTTTGCTCTTCAGCTTCCAGGCCGTCTTGTCTATCTTTGACTCTGCATATCTATATACATCTTAGAATTGGTTTGTTTCTCTTTTTTTCCCAGCTTCGGTGAGGTGTAATTGACAAAGTTGTAACATATTTACAGGCTAGAGGAGATTTCTTGTGTGTCCGCGTTGTACAAGGGCCCCCATCAAGTTACTTAACACACCCAGCACCTCATGTTACCTCTGTTGTGTGTGACAGCAGTTACGCGCGCCTCTCTACGATCCAGTATGGTACGCCGTCATCACCTGTAGTCACCGTGTCATTCATTAGATCCTCAGACCTTACTTGTCTTACAGCTGAAAGCTTGTCCCTTTGACCAGCCTCTCTGTTTCCCACACCCACGGCCTCCAGCAAGTACCTCTGTGTCTATGAGTTTGACTTTCTTTGTGTGGTTTTGGTTTCCACATGCGAGTGAGGTCATCCAGGGTTTGTCTTTCTCTGGCTTATTTCACTCGGCACAATGCCCTCCAGGTCTTCCTTCTTTCTCATGACTTTCCTTCTGGCACATACTCCGCTGTGTATATATGCACCACATTTGCTTTCTCCACTCCTCCATCGATAGGACACTTAGCTTGTTTCCATGCCTTGACCGTTGTGAATAACGGTGCAATGAACATTCGAGTGCAGGTATTGTTTTGAGGTAACAACTGCATTTCCTTTGGATATAAACCCAGTAGTAGGATTACTGGATCATACTGTGGTTCTGTTTTGAATTACTCGAGAAAGCTCCATACTGTGTCCACAGTGGCTGCACCAGTTTGCGTTCCCACCAGCAGTGCACGAGGGCTCCCCTTTCTCCACATCCTCGCTGGCACCTGTTACCTCCCGTCTTTTGGATACTAGCCACCCTAACGCATGTGAGGTGACAGTGTGGTCTTGACTTGAATTCCCCGATGCTGAGTGATGTTGAGCATCTTTTCATGTTAGCCGTATGGGTGTCTTCTTTGGGAAAATATCTGTTCAGGTCCTTTGACCATTTTTAGTCGGGTTATGTGGGGTTTTCTGAAATGGAGCTGCATGAGTTCATTGTATATTCTGGGTATTAAGTCCTTACTGGATGTGTGATTTACCACTGTTTTCCCCCATTCCGTGGATGCCTTTTCATTTGTTGATGGTCCTCTTTACTGTGCAGAAGCCTTTTGTTTTGATGTCGTTCCTTCCACTCGTTTATTCTTGCTTTTGGTGTCCACTCCAATGGCAAGGAGTTTACCTGTATGTGTTCTTGTAGGAGTTTTATAGTTGGTAGTCTTACATTCAAGTCTTTAATCTATTTTGAGTTAATTTTTGTGCATAGTGTGAGAGAGGGATGCAGTCTCATGCTTTTGCATGCGGCTTGTGTCAGGTTTTCCCGACACATTTGTTGAGGTGACTGACTGTCCTTTCCTCGTTGCATATTCTTGGCGTCTTTGTCAATTAATTGGGTGTCTACGTGTGGGTTTATTTCTCGGCTCTCTGTTCTGTTCATCGATCTTTGTGTCTTCTTTTATTCCAATACCATACTGTGTTGATCGCCACAGCTCTGTATTGCAGGTGGGAATTGGGATGTGAGAGGCTTCTAGTTTTGTTCTTTCTCAAGACCGACTTGGTTATTTGGGGTCTTTTGTAGTTCCTTGTGGATTTTAGGATTTGTTTTTCCTATTTCTGTGAAAATGCCATTGGGATTTTGACAGGGGCTACATGGAATCTGTATATTGCTTCCGGCCGTATTTTAACAGTATCCTTCTGGTCCTTGAACGCGGAACAGCCTTTCCACTTGGTTGCGTCTTCAGTTTTTTTCATCAGTGTTTTATAGTTTTCAGCGTACAGATTGTTGATCTCCTTTGTGAAAATGTATGTCTGAGTATTTTACTGTTTTATCCTGTTGTAAATGGGATTACTTGTTTAGTTTCTCTTTCTGATAGCTCGTCATTAAGCATATAGAAATGCAGGTGGGGCTCCTGGGTGGCTCAGTCAGTTGAGTGTCCGACTCTTGATCTGAGCTCTGGTCATGATCTCAGGGTCATGAGTTCAAGCCCCACGCTGGACTCCACGCTGGTGTGAAACCTAGTTTTAAAAAAAGAGGAGAGGCAGCTGGTTTTTCTATATTGATTTTGTGCCCTACGATTTCACTGGATTTATGAGTTCTAACGGTTTTTCTGTGGCGTCTTTGGTGTTTTCTGTAGAGAATGTCATCTGCAAACAGAGACATTTCTGTCTTCTTTTCCAGTGTAGACGCCTTTTATTTCGTCTTCTTGCCTAACTGCTCTGGCTAGAAATTCCAGTACCTTGTCGTGTTCCTTATCCGCTTGTGTATTTTCTGTTCACACACATATGCACATACCCCGTCTCACCTGACGGGGTTTGGGTGGACTTCAGAGCACTGAACCGTCTATGTTGATTCCTCTTCTCTGCGATCCTCCAGTGCTCAGGTCTGAGTGATGTTTCTATGTAGAGGATTTCCATTAAATTAGATTTATCTAATGTTTTTGATGATACCGTAATTGGTGTTGTAGAATTCTTATTCTTCATTGTTTCTGCTCATATATAATTCACTTTTGTGTATTTTCCTTGTATCCAGTGACAGTGCTCTGTTGCTTAACTTGGAGAGCTCACGTGTCGCTATTCAGAGCACAGTCACGTTATCTACAAAGAACCGGGTTTCGTTCCTCCTCTCGGTCCTTAGACATTTTTTTTTTCCTTTTTGCGCTAGCCGTGACCTCCCCAGAGTACTGAGTAGAAGTGGAGGTTAAAGACCCGCTGTCTTGTTCCTCACCTCAGAGGGCAGGTGTTGGCGATGTGTCCCTCACACGCACGGTGTCGGTGCGCCTCTCTAGCAGTTTCCAGGCACACAGACACAGGATGCCGCCAGAGCGGAGAGATGATATTCAAGATAGCACGCCATCTTCTGGTGTAATATGGAGCTGTTATTGAAAAAACAAAGGGCTCTCCGAGTCGGGGAGAGAAAAGGGTGGCACGTTGAGCCCGTCTGCGCGCAGGCAGGTAGAGAGAAAGCCAGCGTGATTGCCATTAGCGCCGTGTCCTCGTGTGCGACAAAGGCCCCTTAGCCCACAGGGGCTGCATTCTGTCCCATTGAGAGCAGCCTGCAGTGAGAACCACGTGGTGGTTGAGGGATGGGCATGAAACTGTCTTCAGACGGGCGGGTCCTTCCCTGCTGCACGTGATGTGCCTGTGCGGTTTGCCGACCTTCCTCAGTCCAGACAGGCCGGGCAGAGGGGGAAGGCAGCCCCAGGGGAGGGGTGGCTGCCAGTGGCCGGATGAGCCACGGATGAGCCACGTAGGAGCGCTTTCCTGAAAGCTCAGCTGTAGAGCTGTCTCTTTAAATCAAGCCAAGTTTTCCTGGTGGTCTGGGAAGACTCGCTCTTCTGGGAGAAAATGATGGGCTCCAAGAGTAAATGTGCAGAATACTTCGTACAGTCATACGTGAAAGAGAAAAAGCAAAATTTAGGATTATAAGTATATAAAGTCATGTCGTAAGGCTCAGAATATCATTTCCTGACTTTTCTTCTCATAAGGACGTTGAACTAGAAACACAGCACGTCCTCCCTCAGAGTGAAACACGCAGTGAGTCTCCACGGAGGCCTATCCAGTGGAAAAGGATTCTGCTCTACTAGGAAAGGGTTCTGGCCCGAGCGACCTCACAACCATATTTCTTGTGTTTCGTGAGCGTAAGATTATTATAGTGGCTTTCATTGCCTTTTAACTGCCTCTTTTTTTCTTGATTGTTAAAGCAACAAGTGTTGCAGAAAATCTAGAAAACGGACAGAGACAACAACTGATAACATTTTTGATATATTTGTTCACTGTTGTGTATAATACAGTTACACGATACCATATCTGCAGCTTTATGCCTCCTTTTTTCCACGTAACATTTATCTCGAGATTTTTCCACGAGGTTCTTCCTAACAACCGTTTAGAGGCATGCCGCTGATTTACAGGCCTGGGCTTCGGGGTCTCCTGCATCCTTGGAGTCCTGTTCTGAAGTTTAGGTTCTGCCCCTTTCCCTAGTTGCCACTGGTGGATATTTTTGGCCATCTGGGGGGACAGTGATGACTTTACTGGGTGTGGGGGGGAGTCTGTCAGCTGGCGTCTGTCTCACGTCTCACCCCCTCCCGCAGCGACCTCTGTGATCTGACGCTGCTAAAGCCCCTGTGGCAGCTCTTCACGCACATGGAGTACAGCCTGTTCGAGGACGTGACACAGCCTGGCATCCTCCTCCCCCTGCACCGCGCCCTCACGGAGCTCTTCCTTGTCACTGAGAACCGCGCCCAGGTGAGCGGTGAGGGCCCTGCTGGAGCGCCCCCGCTGCCCGGGCTGAGGGCCGAGCCCTGGGGTGTCGTCTGGGTCGCGGCAGACCTGCGCAGGGGGCAGGCGTGGCCTGAAGTACGCATCCTCACCTCCGTCCGGCCCCCCCGGAATGCTGTTTTGTCAGGCCTAAAGCCACAGGGGAAAAACTGCCCCGGGTCAGTGCTTGACAGTAGTGAGTTCTGGAAAATAAAATGGACGGCTTCTTCCTTCTCCCTTCTCCTTCTTCCCACGAGCGTAGTAGGCTCATTGAACATGTGAGATGAGAAGGTCTTTCCCAGTTCTTTAGCTTACCCCTCATTTTCTACATGAGGAAACCGACCGGAGCACCCTATGGATGAGTCGGGGCAGAGGGCTCCCCGCCCCCGCCCCCGCTCCCCCCCCCTTCCAGAACTGGGCACCTGGCTGCTCCCGGTCCAGCTCCTCCCATGGCTCTCGAGTGAGGTAGTGCCGTGAGGTGCCCGCGGAACCAGGAGCGATCACCCATGCGGGACTCCGTGGTGGTGGGAGGGTGTCCCCTGGGTGGCGGTCCCCTCCAGCCACAGCCATGCTCTCTCCGCAGGAGCTGGGGTTGCTGCAGGAGTACCTGCTGGCCTTAACCACCGACGACCACCTTCTCCGCTGCGCGGCACAGGTATGCCTCCCCGTGGCCAGATGGCCCCATTGCCATGGACGGAACCCCCCTGGGGTTCACCCGGGGCTCTGTCCCAACCCCATTGCATCCTTCCAGTGTCCGAGGAGGGAGCTGAGCCCCTTACTCGGTGTCCTTCATATCCAACCGTGGGCTTGGAACACGCTAGCAAGAATTTGTCTTTGAAACCAAAACAACCAATGCCTTAAATTGACAGTTTGCCTGAAGTTTCCATAGAGTTAGATTTCAGTTTTTTCCCTGGTAGGAGAACCCCTGACAGTTTGGTCCCAGGACACCTTTCCACTTTTCAGTTATTGAGGGTCCCAAAAAGCTTTCATTTGTGTGTTGCACGTATCGATACATACCATTAGAGATTAGGTTTTAAACTTAGAAATTAAAACACTTAAGCACTTAATTATCACTTTAAGAAATAGTAAACTTACTCCGTGTTAACATGAGTAACACATTCTCTGCAAAACAGCTGTATGTTCCCAAACAAAACCATCCTTGAGGAGGCGGCTGTCGTCCACGCCCGCCAGACCTGCGTCCTGCTGCTGCAGCTGTGCTGTCCTGCACCGGCCTCTGGGAAACTCCCCACATGCTCCAGAGCGTGAGGGTGGCAAAGGCACAATGTCTTAGCATCACCACGCGGAGCCCGGAAAGGGTCTCGGGGACCCCCAGGCGCAGGCCGCATGTTGAGAACCTTAGACCCGCAGACCCTTGAATATCACAGAGGATGTGGTCCAACCCTACAGTGGACACAGGGGGACACTAAGGCCTAGAGAAGGGGGAGGTTTGCCCAGGGTCACGCTTGAGTGGCTGTCCAGCCGGAGCCCTGCGCTCTGTTCTGCAAGTCTGCTCGGTGAGCACACGGTCCTCTCACAGGAAAGGGTCCTGCCTGCGGAGAAGCAGGAAGCCCCCATCCACTTGGGGCGTCTGTACAAATTCTCCTGAGACCCGGAGGCACAGTAGAACCTCCCTCCCCTCCTAACAGGTGCCTGCCCCCACCGCCCCCAGTACCCCTGCTTTTGTGACACGCAGCGAAAATTTGAGATTTGACCATATGGCACCGAGTGCTCCATAGATTCCTGTGGGCTCTTCCCTCTCACCTGCCCCTGTGCCCAGTGTCACCCTCGTCCTGACCCTCCCCACAGCCCATCCACCGTGCTGGACCAGGGCTCTGCCTCATCCTCCCCCAGCCGCCTTCCGCCCCTGCTGCACAGAGCCCGCACCACGGCCTCGGCCTGGCTCTAGGGCGTCCTCCTTCCCAGCAAGGACCCTTCCTACACTGTGGCCCAGCGCTGGCTGGCTGTTTCTTCCCTTCTGCACCTTTGTGCTCCTCCCTTTCCCTAAAGAGCTTGCCCAGACACCCCGTGGGCAGCGTCCTCCGGGTCGACTGAGCCCACCAAGCATTGCACCTGCCCCTCTTACAGGGCAGTGATGCTCTTTCTACCCTATGTTTGGAGCTTCCTTGTGGTTGAGAGAGTTTTTCTCTCTCTCCTCTAGACTGGTGCTCCGGGTGAGGGGAACCACATTTGCTTGTGTCTCCCTTGCCCCAGCCCCACCCCCAGTGCTCAGCAGAGGCTCTTGTTCAGTCCACACATAACGAGTGAGCAGTTGAATGGTTCTCAACATTGGCAGTGACCCTTTCTCCCTCCACAGGCTCTACAGAACATCGCTGCTATCAGCCTGGCCATCAACTACCCAAACAAGGCAACCCGCCTCTGGAATGTCAAGTGTTAGCCCTTGGTATGGTATGCATGGACCTAGCTGATGTGTCCACACGGGTTTTAGAGCAGACGTCTAAACTCATTCAGGGAAATGCCCATGCTGTAGCGTCCGGCCCCCCTTGAGCTCCCCCTTTGCTCCGAGTAGAATGCCAAGTAGTCACGCCTCCAAGAACTTGCCACGTCACAAGCTAGACACCTGCACACACCATAGCATATGAGAATGAGTATGAATAACTCAGAATTATTCGGGAGGGCAGGCAGGGGCCCTTGAGACGGTTGTTCAGAGACCAGCCTGGAAAGGGTTCTGTCTCCGTCGAGCCGGAGCCGGCGGCTGAACGCGGCGTCTGCCCGGAGCTGCGTCCCTCAGCAAGACCTCCGGCAGTGGGGGCCTGGCCGGGGAGCTCTCCCTTTGCTCTTGCTTCTTGAGACTGGATGGTCCAAACCAAAGCTGATGAGAGCTCGTCCTGGCTGCCACCTGGCCCCCGAACACCCACGCAGCTGCCCCGCAGAAGTCATCGGTGACAACAAGTGCCCTTGGAAACGGCCAGCGGGCCTCCCACGTGCATCGCTCATGCACCGGTCCTAGCGCATCTGCGTTGAGTTGTTTCAACTTATTCCAGTTTCCACCTCACATTTTTAGAGCAGAACAACATGACTCCCTTGAAAGGCCCCACGGGAGGCCCGGCAGAACGGTCACGCAGGGGGACACACTGTTTGTGGAAGCAACAAGTCGAGGAATTCTCTTTAGCTTCTGTACTTAAATACTTGAAGTGTTATCAGATGAGATCTTATTTTAGAAGTAAAAACAAAACAAAACAAAAAAAGACAAAAAACCAAATAAACAAAAGACACATGATTTTATTTCTTCTCCGTAGTCATGGGCAGCCCAACGTGTCCGCCCCAGGGCCCCACCTGCTTCTTCGGCTGTCATTTGTCTGGCTATGAGTGCGCCAGGTCTCGCGAATGCTGTTTTCCATTTTTCATTTTATGATTGCGGTCTTGCCCTGAAGTGCCGACGATTCTCTTTCCAAAGCCATGCTTTGGCGCGTGAGGGCGGGGTGGGTACCTGGGCTGCGCGCAAGGCTCGGTGAAGAGCGCTTGGGACCGCTGTCGTTTCAGGGCGGGCATCCTGGCCTGAGCACGGCCTGCTGCGCGGGGCCTGGGGAAGGCCGAGGGGAGCAGGTCAGTGTTCCCGTGGCCTCTCAAGCCCCCTTCGCAGGGTCTGCGGGGTCTGGGGTGGAGGGGCCCGAGAGTGCAGGTCCCACGAGTGTCTTCCTGCAGAAGCACTTTTGCCTTCTTGGTCAGGAGGCCGAGGGGCAGCAACCTCATGCAGCCTCAGAATTGGATTCTCACTCAAGCCCCAAGCTACACGTTGAGCCAGCGTGTGGGGGACAGTTCAAAGGAGGTGCAAACCGAGGGGCCCGTCCTGAAACTTGGTGACGTCAGGCCTGGGGCCCGGGCTCGGTCTGGTCCCCCGTGGTGTCGGGATGCAAGCTCTGGGCACTGCGGCTTGGAGGAAACCGTCCTCAGCTTTCAGAGAAGGCCCCACGCTCCCTACCACCCAGGCCCAGGCCCGTCTCAGTGCAGAGGGGGGCCTGGAAGATGGACGAGACGGTGTGCTCGCCGCTTCGCCTCGCTGCCACCCACAGCCCTGGTGCCCCAGACCGACTGACCAAAGCAGGACAGATGGCGGGGCGGGTTCACACCTCCTGGGGTGGTCACTGCCAACCGTGTTCCCCATCCTGCTGGGAGGCCTGACCGTGGGTAAACGCCGGCCCCCGCACCGCTGCTGTCTCACGCCGCCCTTGCCGTTCTGGCCTCTCTGACTTTGCACGGAGTGAACCCGGGTTCTGCTTCGCACACAGCCGCTGCTCTCCCCCGCTCAGCCCGCCCCACCCACCTGGGCCCCTGGGCCCCTGGGCCCCACCGGCCCGCAGTGTCTGGAAGAACGGACACCGCCGAGACCAGCCTGCCTTGATCCTTCTTGGAGGCAGAACTTCCAGGCAGGAGATAAAACTGGCAGGAAAAAAGGTGTCGTGGAAACATGTGCCTGATTTATAAAGAGATTCTGACCCAAATCCTATATATTGTACAGACACTGTTCCTAAGGGGAGGAGTGACTTATTTTCATCATTGTTTTTAATTTGTTTTCTTACGGGTTTACGATTTTGAATTTTTCTTATTTGTTTGAAAGAAAGAATTTTGATTATATCAAGCTGAGTGATTTCAGCCTGTAAAAAGGATGTTGAGTTGTGGGTAAAATATGCAAATGAAGAGAAATATATTGTACAAATTCTATATAAAAAAGTGCAACTGTGTGTGGGGTTTTTCTTCCGTCTTTCTTGTGAGGATCATACTTGCAGCTTCTGCCCGGCCCAAAGGGATGGAATTGCTGGAATCTCAAGGACTTGTGGTTGACAGGAGCCAAAGGTGTGAGACACAAGCCCGCTGCCCCAATCTAAGCGGGGACGCGGAGACTCCGAGAGCTGCAGTGAAGCGAGGCTCTGATCAACGTTCTTACAAGAGCGGGCGTCTGACGGACAGGCGCACTCCGAGCGGTTACAGCAGACGATTTATCTCCTAGCTGAAGTCCCTCCCCTGCTTCCTCATTGGCTGCGTGCTACAGAGGGTACAGCCTTACGCCGACGTGGCCTGTGCCCGCCCACGGGAGGCAAAAGGCAGTCTGATTAGAACAAGTGGACGTTCCCTGGGGCGACGCAGAGACGTCAGTTCGGTGGCGCGTGCTCATTGCAAAGCCTTTGAAAAAGAATCCCGCCAAACGGAGGCTGGCGGGAGGATGGGAGAACTAGGAAGTGAGGTGTCTAAGGTTTTGGGACCCCACTGTGGGGGTGGGGAGGTCCGTGCAGATTTCCAATAGGCTGGAAACTACTGTTAACCAGATAGCCCAGCTTTTAGTTGGTACTTCTGGAAATGAGTCATCTCCCTTAGTTCTCACAATCCCTCCTTTTCTAAGTTGATTCCATTTTTATTTATATTTCCTTTATTTTTGAGGTCTTGCTCAAACATGCTCAGGAAGTGTGGGCTTTCCTCACAGTCAGGTTTATCTTCCAATAATAATAGGTTATTTTGGACATAAGGCACAGACATTTGTTTCTTAAGAAGAACCTTATGCCCAAGGGGGTTTGCTGTGGTCAGATGCTCCCAGCATTTTTCCAAAATATGTGTTGTCGTTGTTGTTTTTCCACCCAGGGATCCCAGGTCTTAACCGTTCCTTCTCTGCCTACTGAATCTCATCTTTTCCTATCATATTCCCCACTTGGAATACATGACTCCTAACTGCCGTTAGGAATGGGGACAACGATCGATCTTAACTCCCTTCTGCTGAAAGGGGACAATGACCGGGGTATGGCAGTCAGGGCGGGTTCCGAGGTCGATCCAGAGGTCCGAGATAACGGGAGGGTGTTTGGAACATTTGGGCTAGCAGAATTTTCTTGGAGGTCTTATTTTTCTGGCATATCATCTGCTTCTGCAAATGACGTACATAGAGTATTAGACTAACAAGCATTAATATTCCAAACGCAATGCCTCCTAGGGAGGAGACCACACCATGGAAAGGAAAGATGCATTGTAGCCATCCCAAAAGTCCCTGACATGTCTGGTCATTTTTTTTTTTTAAACTTAACTACAAGTTCTCCTCTCTCTTCCATATTTATTTGGATATTGTGATATTGTTGGTTAGAATAATTAAGCAAGTTAACTAGTTTTTGGTTCTCGATCCTCGAATCTTCCTTTGGCCATCCAGTTTCCACAGGAACAAACTCCACGAGGAGTATTTAACTTTACCTCTCCAATATCCAGGTTACTCTAAGTTCAGGCAATTATTTATCCATCCTGGAGCTAGTAGCCCGTCGTCCCTAATTCAGTCATAATGTCCCTTTCTAGAAAGGGAGTGGGGCTCTCTGCCTTTATCAAAAAAGAGGGCGGAAAAAAAAAGTCTCCCCAAGTGCACCCCAGGGGCTGAGAGAAAAATTTAGTCATAAGTTTTCTGGAGACGCCTCTAATAGCTACGTGGCATTTGGATGGTCGGCCGGGGAAAGGACGGAAAAGGCAGCTGAGTGTCAAGAAGGAACTCGAGCGGTTTTCCTTTTGTTTTCCAGAGTTACCCGAGGCTCTGGGTTTTCAACGTTTTTTTTTTTTTTTTTAACGTTTTTGTTTTTTTTTTTTTTTTTATTTTTGGGACAGAGAGAGACAGAGCATGAACGGGGGAGGGGCAGAGAGAGAGGGAGACACAGAATCGGAAACAGGCTCCAGGCTCCGAGCCATCAGCCCAGAGCCTGACGCGGGGCTCGAACTCACGGACCGCGAGATCGTGACCTGGCTGAAGTCGGACGCTTAACCGACTGCGCCACCCAGGCGCCCCTGCTCTGGGTTTTCAGTGGACAGTTGGTTCAGGGGGGCCACTGTGATGAGCCCCAGGACCGATCCGTTCCCTTCAGGGACACTGGGTATCTGAGCCCTTGCAGACTGAGGTCCCCGAGGGCATCCGGATCTCCAGTGACCGTCTCCACACAAGCGGCCTGGCTCACGGGGTTTCGACTTCGGTTGTCCCCTCTGAGAACACTGGTGTTTCCAGTGCCCTGAATGGCCTCGGATATGGCACTTGGTGCCAGGACCTTGGGAAGTCTGGTTCGACATAGTATGTAAGGCCGAGACTAAGGCCTTACATTTTTTTTAAATTATTTTTATTATTTATTTATTTATTTATTTGAGAGAGAGAGAGAGAGAGAGAGACAGAGTGTGAGTAGGGGAGAGGGAGAGGGGGACAGAATCCGAAGCAGGCTCCAGGCTCTGAGCTGTCAGCACAAAGCCCAACTCAGGGCCCGAACCCACGAACCGCGAGATCATGACCTGAGCTGAAGTCGGACACTCAACCAACTGAGCCACCCAGGTGCCCCAGATTTTTTTTTAAGCCTTCTTTCCTGTTCCTGATTCTCCTCTTGATCTCGATAGTCATATATCCAATTGGCAGCTTGTAAAAGCTCCTCCAGGGTCCCTTCCGGACCAATAGCCAATTTTTGCAGCTTCCTTTGAATATCAGGGGCCAATTTTGTCTTTCGGACAGATTTGTCCTTTAGAATCTTCTCAGCTTCAGAGCGGGGAGGCCTTTCCAGGAAGGCCACCAGGCTCTTGTCCTATGTCTGTAAAATAGTGGCTAACTTAGCATAATTTAAGGGTTTAACCTTAGACCTTAATTTCTCCAAAACACAAGCTTGGAAGTGGCAGCGATACCAAACCCCCAGCGGGATTAACATAGTCTCAGTTTGGATCTTGGGGTGGAACTGCCTGAAATCCAGTAGGGAACTGGGAGTTCCCTGAAGGACCTCCAGGCCCATCGTAATTAGTTAAGGAGTTCCTCATCCCCACATCTCTCAGCTGCTGCCAGAACCCCACATTTCTCTGTCTCATTAAGAGTCTGATTCAACAAAAGCATTATATCTTTCCAGGTCAATTAAAAAACCTACCTAATATTCTGAAAAGCCTTTATATACTTATCCAGATCATCAGAAAATGTACCTAGATATCCTTTCGTCCGTCTTAAATCTTAGAGCGAAAAAGGTACTTGTAATCTTATCATGGTGGTGCCTCCCTGGGTTTCTCCTTCCGGCGCTCCAGCTTCTTGTAGGGGAAACACGCCTGTCACGCTACAGGGAGGGCCTGGGTAAGGTGGGCAGCAGGGAGCAGAAGTGCACGTTTGAGGTCTGGGTATATGGATGGAGGACCCGAGGCGGAGGCTGAGGTGAAAGCCGTCGCTTCCTCCCTCTCTAGGTCTGCTTTGGGTACAGGCAAAGGGCCCTTAGCTGTTTACCCTCCTGATGACTGGACTTCAGAAAGGGTTGGCCTGACACCTACCTCGATTGTCTCTTAAGGCCCCCAAAACACTGAACATAGGGACTTCTCCCCATTTCCCCTCACATTGGCAGATCAAGTCCAATCGTAGGATGACATTACAATCGGTGTTTCCCTCTGGCGGCCAGGTTTCCTCCTCCAATTTGCGTTGGGGCCAAGCCTCGGTGCAAAAAGAAAATGAGTTGCTGCTTCTCCAGGGTTTGTGGATGAAAGTCATCCCAGTTTTTCAGAGTGCATCCCAAAGGGGTATTGGCCTTGGTTAGGGAATTGCCCATCTATAGGAAAAAGAGAAAAAGGCATCCCTGTAGCTGGCCAGGAGAAACCTCACCTTCTAACCCCGCACTTTGGCTGGCTACGGGATCGGCAAGCCAGAAGCCCTGTCAGTCTCTCGAGCTGCTGGGAGTAGTTGCTCTTACCCAGGCTTGACCCTACTTCCGAGAGCTGACCTGGTCTTCCATGATTTCTCCTACCCGTTTCCTGCCTGCAGGACCTTGGGAGTACAGACTGTGACCATGAAAAACTCCCATGGTTGTTGAGGGATGCATTAATTTAATTTATCCCAATAGTAATTTATGTATCGATCATAATAAAACCGTTCCTCGTTACAAATCTATTTTAAAAGGCTAGCGAAAACCATTGGCCCCCCACCCAAGGATAAATTGGCCATTGAAGGGGGGCTAAAAGGGCCAAAGTCGACATCTGTTCCCCTGCCTTTTTTTCAGCAATGCCCATGTAAGTATGTTCCAGCCACGTGGGTGTCCATGTCACAGTCACTAGATTGGTACAAGTTGCCATATACTGGGCTTAGTGTAGCAGAATGGCCCCATGTATCCCGGTAAAACCCTTCTCATATCTTAGTCACCCAGCCCTCGTATGGCACAGGCATCCATTCCTCTGCCTTGCAGAAACAACACAAATGTGGCACGTTTGGAGGCCGGCAGCAGGGACATTACCATCATCTCCCCAGCCTTTGGATCAAAGGAGGGGCAGTTTCAACCAAGGCTTGAGCAAATCAACTCAAAAGGGCGTGCTGTCCTGCTCTTTTGGTTAAAATCATAGTTCTTTCCATCTTTTTGGGCAACAGAGGAAGAAAAAAAAAACTTTATTTTTTTTTCCAAAAGCAGACCAACAATCCAAGAAAACTTTGTCTTTTAACAGAGAGTAAATCGGAATTTTAATCTTATACCAGTGGTTTCGCTGGAGTGAAACCAACCTGAGCATCTTAACAGGCATCTGAGTTATCACCACTAGTTTGTCACCTTAGCAACAGGAAAGTTCTAGAAGAGCCAGCCTTGTGGTATCTCCCCACAGAAAGGTTCTGTCTCCCAAATAGCAGAAGTGCTTCACCCCAACTATGGAGGCATGGCTTGCAGGGCTCAGGGATGCCACCAGCCAGCTGTGGCACCAGGGGCGAGTTCCCTGGCCAGCCAGGCCACCCCATAATGAAGATTAGAAAGGGTCACTTACGTCATGAGCAAGGAAAGGGCCTGGCTGTGACAGGCTGTCTTAGGATTCACCATTGCCGTCCTGGCCTGCTAGGCATGGAACATCGTGTGACCAACATGAAGGTGACCCACTCCACCCTCACACACTGTGCTGGGCGGGGGGGGGGAGGGGCGGGTGGAGGTTAGCCTGGGGGGTGATGGCCCTTTTGTGACACCAGCTTTGCTAACAGCCCTCCAGGTATGTTCACACCCACAGCCGATGGTCGTGATGATGACATGAACATGCCCACCCTCACAGAGGGCTTTGTGCCATTCAAAGATTCCAGGTCAGAATTCGAATTACAAGTGGCCACCTGTGTCATCAGCATTGTGACAAGCCATCCTGTGCCTTCTCAGTTCTTCTCCCAGCCCACTGATGGATGGTCATGTTCCCCTCCCACAGACAGCAGGATCCTGCCAGGAGCCCAGGCTCAGCAGAGAGATCCTCACCATCCCTCATGTTATCACCATGACAGCTCAGAGAGGTGGGTGTTGTCCTGTCCATTTTACAGACTCAAAATTTGAGTCTCAGGGCATTAGATCCTCCTTGTTGGCAGGAAACACAGTCTGGAATGATACCATGTCACCCCCTTCGCCAAAGACCATGACTAGAGACAGCAGACAGAATTCAGACTCTCCAGGGCTGACCCACAGAGCACAGAGAAGAGCCATGCCAGCTTTCAGCTCCCAGTGCTAGGGGCACAGTATCATTGGTCAAATGTCTCCCCACCCCCACCGGGAGCCCAGCCCTCCACCTACTTCTGGAGGCCAGGAGAGGTGGTTGCCTCGGGGGCTGGGGAGAAACTGGACAGTGATCTGGCCAGTCGTCCAAACTAATATGTGGAGACAGAATAATCACCCCAACAGGCATCTCTGGGGAGGACCCGCCAACCAGAGCTGGGGTGCACTTTGGATTTGGGGTGTGGGGTATAAGAGCTCCCTCTCTCGAGCTCTCCTGTTTATAGTGGCAAGTTGGTAGTGATGGACACAGGAGTACCAGCCTCCCCTCCATCTGGTCCTCACTCTCTCTGCTGTTCCTCCCCCACAGAGCCCCAGTGACCTGTGTCACAATAGGATCTTGTAGACATGACTGTGACCTCCAAGCCTGGGTCATAAAAGACAATAACCCTGCCAGGCTGTCTCCGAGAGCAGCCGGCCACCATGCCCTGCAGATGCCCAAGCGGTCCTGTGGAGAGCCATGTACGGAGAGGAACCAGCCATGTGAGGGATTGCCTGGGAAGGGAGTCTTCCGGCCCCAGCCACACCTTCAGATGAGACCACAGCCCCAAACACCCACCCAACTGCTCCCAAATTGCTGACCTCCAGAAACCAGGAGAGCTCATATGTGTTGATCGTTATACGACTGTAAGCCTTGGAGTACCTGGTTGGGCAGGAGGAGGCAGCTAGCGGTTCTGCCCCCTGATGATGAGACGGGACAATCCATATTGTCACCTATATGCACCCCACACATGCACACAGAAGTTTTTAAATGGGACTGTGCATCACCATATTTAAGCTAACACCAGCTGCTATCTTAAATAAATCCTAAAGTCTGCACAGCTAACACAAGAGGGAGGACGTTGTGGAGGACACGACGTGTCTGGTGGTTCTCCTCCAAGCAGGAATTATGGACCCAAGACCTCTCTCCCCTGCTGGCTCTCCAATTCAGTCCGAAGATGGGGACAGAGACCACGGGAAGGTCACAGCACTTCTAAACCCTCTGGACTGGAAGTGCCACTTGCTGGACCCACTCATGTTCCACTGGTGAGAGAGGGGTGAGTGCTGAGGATGGGCTCCGGCCTGGGAGCCCCTGCCTGGCAATAGCACCATTGCGTAGAATCCGTGTCATTAGCTACCCATCTCTGCTGTGTTCCTATTCTCTCGCTTCTGAAAATTAGAAGCTGCGTTGTGGACATTGTGGCAGATAGACCTCAAGGTGCGCCCAGATCTCTGCCTCCTGATATCCATGGGAACACAGCAGAGGTGATAACACATATGTGATTATGTCCCATAAGAGTGTCACAGTGTCTCCAGTAGACCCATCCCCCAGGTGGCCTGAAGAAACCCGTGGCCATGCAGAGAGGGTCTGACCCACGTGGAAACTGAGCAGCCTAAGGCCTGAGTGAGGAGGCAGGTCCTGCCTTGGGGGAGGCCTCGGATGGGACCCCAGCCCCAGCCCACACCTTCGTCTCAGGGGACCCAGCTGAGTTGCTCCCGGACTCCTGCCCACGGACACCATGAGATAGTAGATGTGCCTTGTTTCAAGCCCCTCTACACGCACCCGTGTGCCCCCTACATGTATCCACTCACCCCGATGCCCCCCTTCCTGCACCCATCTTCCCCCCTGCACCCACCCCCCACCCTCACTCCCCCTGCACGCACCCACCTGTCCACTTACATGCACCCAACCACCTTCACCTCCCGGCGCACACCCACATGGCCCCCCCACACACCCACCTACCTCCCTCATGCACTGCCTTACCCCACTGCCCCTCTCTCCGCACCCACATGTCCCTGCATGCACCCCCCCACCTGCCCCCTGCTCCTCTGAACACACCCGCTGGCCCCCCTGCACGTACTCACTTTCCCCCCTCACGCACACACCTGCCCCCCTGCACGCAGCCAGGGGCCTCTGTCTTACATTTTCCTGACATAAGCCAGGATGTATTTTCGGCTCCTGGGATATAGTCTCTGAGATGTTGGTCTCTTGTCTTCCTGGTGTTGTCATTACTGAAATGAATTACTTTCTTGTGTCATTTCCACTCACATCTCTGCCTTTGGATTCTGTCGGCATCGAGTGCCCCCACCCGGGGCGCTGTTTGGTGACCCTGGATTGGAGATCTTGCCCCCCTTTGCCCTGTCACAGGACACTGCAAGTTGCAGGGGAGAGATGAAGCCAAGCCCTCCTGGGGAGACCCCGGGCACCGGCAGGGAAGAACCCCGGGCACCACCTCCCAGGGAGGAAGAAGGGGAGCCCACGCCTGCAGCAGGTGCGGCTGTGCCCCTGACGCCCTGAGAGGCTGCACGACAAGACTGGAGACAGGGAAGCTCTCATCCAAGTTGGAACATGAAGAGGAGAGTTCCCCTCGGGATCTTTCTGGATGCAGATCCTACATTGCTGGAGGTTTACCTCAGAAGAAAGCCCAAGAATGGAACTTCTGACTTGTTGTCCTGTAATGTCCTCCCTGGAGGGAAGGTCTGCATGAGTGACAAGATGGTTCTTCCACGTGGCTGTGGGTGGCTGTGGGGCCTCCAGGCAGGTGCTGCTCTGCCCTCAGCAGTGTCCCTGCTCCGCGCCCGTCCTCCCTTCTCCTGGTGTCTGTGAAACAAGCAGAGAAATGGAAGAGCCGGTGAAACTTGGAAGGGAAGCGTGTCCCTTTACGTGCTTGGGACCGTCAGACCTGACGCTCACGGGATCGCTATTGTGAGTGCGGACAGAGGAAACACCCACGGGCACTAAAAGGCTGTTGGCACGAGTCATTGCTAACAGTCACAGAATCTGCAGTTTCAGGGCCTGGATCAGGTTAGGGTTAGCCCTCCTGAGACGCACCAACACGTCTAACGGCCCCTCTGCCCATAAAGGGTCACGGTGGCTGGGAAGTCACCGCTTCCACCCGACGGACGGTGATAGCACCTCTTGAACCCACCTGCTCAGAGCAGCCCAGGTGGCAGGGACCCGTTTCCAGCTTGGCCTCCCTACTCCACACAGCACCTGCTCTCCAGCGTCTTCCCTGTTTCTGAGTCTCTCCTCGCTTTCCGTCTGCCTTTCCGTCCCCTGTCCCTAACTTCCTGCCGAGTATTCCTACAAGCCAACAGTTCACCTCGGGCAGGGGGAGGTAGGTGGCCAGGAGAGGCTCGCCACACTCAATGAATTTCAGGGCATTCTGGCTATTTCCTCCCAGCCCAAAAGACTGCCCAGCTCCCTGGGAGCATCCTGGCTGTTTACTGGCAATGAGGGCACTGTTGAAATCA
This sequence comes from Panthera onca, assembly GCF_046562875.1. Taxonomy (NCBI): domain Eukaryota; kingdom Metazoa; phylum Chordata; class Mammalia; order Carnivora; family Felidae; genus Panthera; species Panthera onca. The sequence goes on along the minus strand of NC_138352.1, from coordinate 16,572,126 downwards.
TCATCATTTTCAAATAACAAGTATTGATGAGGATGTGGAGAGGAAGGAACCCTCCTGGTGGGAATGCAAACTGGTGTAGTCACTGTGGAGAACACTATGAAGGGTCCTCAAAAAGTTAAAAATAGAACCACCCAATGGTTCATAATTCCACTCCTGGGGATTTACCTGAAGGGAAGGAAATCGCTGTCTGGAAGAGATCTCCGCACCCCCACGTTCATGGCAGCATTGTTCACAATGGCCCGTCATGGAAACAGGTTAAGTGTCCATCCAGCGAGTGATGCTTTTATGAAGGAATATTGCTCAGCTGTAAAAAAAGAACAGGCAGATGTGGAGGACGTTATGCTGAGTGAAATAAGCCAGACACACAAGGAAAAGGCTGCGTGGTCTCACTTACACGTGGAATCTGCCGAACAGGCAGAAGTCGAGTCTTACGTGTGTGGAGCCCCTGGCACCCCACTCAGGCCTGCCGGGGCCCAGGGAAATCAGCGGGGACCTGCTTACCAAGCACAGAATCGTGCAAAACAACACATGCCGTAGCCTCCATCTGGGCATCTCCGTGGTTTGGATGCAGTGGTGGGTGAGCCCAGCAAAGTCTAGTTCCGTGGTTCAACCTCAGCTGCCCTAGGCAGCATACATCCCTGTGGCTCTCTCGCCAGCCTTGCCCTCCCCAGAGAAGCTTCTAGATGTTGGGAGGGTGTCCTGAGGGTGGAGGGCCGGGCGATGGGTCTGCTCCCTTTGCTCCAACAGGGCCTTGGACCCCCAACAGCCCGAGATGATTCTCTTTGCAGTGGCCCCAGCAGCCCCCTGAGATGCAACGCAACGTCCCCGGTCAGCAGGGGCAGCCACCATAGTCCTCAGTGATCCAGCCCAGGGCCCATCAGCGCTGTGGCCGAGACTTGGGCTGCAGAGGCTGGAATGTGGCCTCTGAACAGCCTGCTGTGCACAGGTCAGGCCCTGTCTCTGTTTCTCTCTCTCAGTCTCTGTCTCTGTGTCTATCCCCCATGTGGTCTCTCTGCTGGGTGCCCTCACAGTCCAGCATGTCACATGGACACTACGTGAGCAGGTGTCCCAAGAGAAGCAGGTACAGCTGCACGGCCCCTTCAGTGGGAGCCTCAGGAGTCCCATGGGCCACAGAGCCCACCTGGGGAACTGTGGGAGCCCAGGGAGAGGTCGACTGTCCAAAGCCCAACCCCCGACCACCCCAGGACATAGCTGCCTGGCCAGATGCCCTCCCGCCTGCAGGTGGCCTCCACAATCCTCAGGGTCGGTGGGCAGCTTCCCACCTCTCTTCCATCTGGATGTGACACCCTCCAGGTCCCTTGTCTTCCATGAGTATGCTGTTAGGTGTGGTGGGTGGGGTGGTTCTAGATATGGCTTCTAATTTCAAGCAGGGTCTATGTTCAGATCTCCTAAATAAGTTCAAATCTCGATTCTGTTTGGATTAGAGAAGGAAGAACATGAAAACGTGAGCAATGAAGCCAACAATAACCCATCATTTAAATTCTGCTTCTCACACTTGTCTTGGAAACAAAAAAGTGATCCAAGGAATTCATGCCCAGTCTCCACCCAACAGAACCCTGCTGAGGCATCGATGGCCTTGCAGATCCTCTCCAGCAGGTAAGATGAGGCCAGGTGGATGCAGGCAGGGCCGGCTGCAAGGACAGCTTCTCCGGGAGCTCCCCAAAGTGGGGATCAGCCTGCACATGGGACTTCCGGCTAATCTGGATCAGAACCCTGTGCCCATGTGTCTGGGGACTCATCTCCACCTATCTGCAGGGCCTCCCAGGCTGGTGTGGTTCCTCCACCAGAAATGTGAAATCTTCTGTCACCATATACGTTTGGGAAACGCCAGGAGCATCTCCTCGGGATTCAGCCCCCAAACGGATGGGCATGCGCACTGGGCAGGACCGAGCAGCGGAAGCTGAGTGCCAATGTGAGTGTAAGCGGTCGGGCCACCTGGCAAGCATCTGGCAGCTTCCCCTGGAGGGAAGCACTCACCTGGCCTATTAACCGGGACAAATGAAAATACATGCCCCCCACCCCCGCCAAGGCCACCTGCCCCTGTTTGGACAATCACCTGTCTGGACAAGGAGGCCAGCACGTCCTGCATGTTGGTGGGGGGGGGGGGGGACTCAAGCCCCGGAGTGTCAAGGGCACAGCGCTGGCTGCCATCCGCCTCTGCCCACTGGGAATGCTCCGGGGAGGGGCCTCTAACCAGACTTGATAGACAGAACATATAGACTGCACACTTTTGTGTGGACTCTTGACACTCAGAACCATGTCTCAGAGATTCATCTGTTTCCTGGCGTGGACCCTTCATTTTCTGTGGCTGAGTGGTGTTCTACCATGTGAACACTCCGGGATTCCTTTGTCCGCTTGGATGGTTCTTAATTTGAGGTTACAATAAAGCTGCTATGAGCATTCTTTCTTTTTTTTTTTTTTCAATATATGAAGTTTATTGTCAAATTGGTTTCCATACAACACCCAGCGCTCATCCCAAAAGGTGCCCTCCTCAATCCCCATCACCCACCCTCCCCTCCCTCCCACCCCCCATCAACCCTCAGTTTGTTCTCAGGTTTTTTTTTTTTTTTTTTTTTTTTTAATTTTTTTTCAACGTTTTTTATTTATTTTTGGGACAGAGAGAGACAGAGCATGAACGGGGGAGGGGCAGAGAGAGAGGGAGACACAAGTTTGTTCTCAGTTTTTAAGAGTCTCTTATGCTTTGGCTCTCTTCCACTCTAACCTCTTTTTTTCCTTCCCCTCCCCCATGGGTTTCTGTTAAGTTTCTCAGGATCCACATAAGAGTGAAACAATATGGTATCTGTCTTTCTCTGTATGGCTTATTTCACTTAGCATCACACTCTCCAGTTCCATCCACGTTGCTACAAAGGGCCATATTTCATTCTTTCTCATTGCCACGTAGTATTCCATTGTGTATATAAACCACAATTTCTTTATCCATTCATCAGTGGATGGACACTTGGGCTCTTTCCATAATTTGGCTATTGTTGAGAGTGCTGCTATAAACATTGGGGTACAAGTGCCCCTGTGCATCAGCACTCCTGTATCCCTTGGGTAAATTCCTAGCAGTGCTATTGCTGGGTCATAGGGTAGGTCTATTTTTAATTTTTTGAGGAACCTCCACACTGTTTTCCAGAGCGGCTGCACCAATTTGCATTCCCACCAACAGTGCAAGAGGGTTCCCGTTTCTCCGTGCTATGAGCATTCTTGCACACGCCTTTTGGTGAACATCTGCCCTCAGTTTTGCTGGGTAAACACTCAGAAGAGGGACTGCCAAGTTAGAGGGCATGTGCCTGTCTGCCTCGAATGGTGCCGCTGAGTCGATTTCCAAAGCAGCTGTACCGTTTCTGGTCCCCACCAGCTGCTTCACATCCTGGCCAGCACGGAGTATTGTCAACTCCAGAATTCTAGTGGGCGAGTAGTTTAAAAGTACGTTTATTACAGTGTTAATTACACTGGCCGTTGGGGGCAGTTCCTAATTTGGCACTCCTATTTCCCTTTTCTTAGTGCAGTACCCTTGTAGCTGGGCTCGCGGTCACTCAGCTAGCGACTGCACGTCCCAGCTTCCCTTGCAGCTGCAAGCGGCCCCGTGACTAAGTTCTGGTCAATGGTATGTGACAGAGCTGATGCGTGCCACTTCCTGTCCCACTGAATCTGTGAGCATGTCCTTCCTCCCCGCAGATGCCACGCTGCCCACGGTCTGCCTGTCCACCTCTGGCAATGTTATGTTAGAAGTAAAGAGACGTCCACCTGCGTTAAGCCACTGCATTTCAGGTCTCTCTATTACGGCAGCAAGCCGTGCCCCCAAAGGATGCACTGTGGTTGCACATTCACCCGTGGCTCTAACACAGCGACACCTGTGCTGGTTCTGCCTGCTCAGCACCATCCTTTCACCAGGGTGCTGCTCCCACCCAGCCCCGAGGTTCCGTGAGGTGATGGACCCACCCTGCCCGGGCGCAGGCAGGTGGCCCAGGTCTGGCTGGTCGTGGCTCCCCATCCTGTTCGGGGTTGTAATTTCACGGGTGGGGCATGAGACCCAACTGTAGTCCTCCCATGAGACTCTCAGTATGGTGAGAGAGAGTCTTTGTCATTACTGTGCATTGTGGCGGGAGAGGGAAACCAACCCCAAGCAGAACCAGAGGCGATCAGAGAGAGGGGAGGAGGAAGCCCAACAATGGCGTCTCCGCCCCTGGATCTAGCTGTACCTGCAGCACCTTTAGATGTAAGTGATCCACGATTGTGAGCTGAACTTCTGCCACTTGCAACCAGGAGTCCCATCTCCTTCCCTAATGATAAACACGTTTGGGAGTGATTTTATATAAGCATCGTGCTAAGTGTGTATATAAAGTCTGGACATACCCCTTAAAATGGTAATTCATTTTTGTTAATGTTTATTATTTATTTTGAGAGAGAGCATAAGTAGGGAAGAGGGGCAGAGGGAGGGAGAGAATCCCAAGCAGGCTCTACGCTCAGTGGAGAGCCCGATTTGGGGCTTATTCCCATGACCCCGGGATCGTGACCTGAGCAGAGATCCAGAGTCAGATGCTTAACCGACTGAGCACCCAGGCACCCATAGAATAGTAATTCTTAGTCTGGAGAGAGTTCGGAGGCTCTATCCAGATGGAATCGATGGGGTTTTGAACAGTGCAGGTCTGCTTAGATGTTGATTTTTTTTTAAGTTTTTTTTTGTATGGATTTTTAAAAAAACATACCATACAGTCCTGTAAATATGCTTTCTCTTGTGATTTCCTCAATGACATTTTCCTTTCTCTGACTTACTTTATTGTAAGAATTCAGCATATGATGCATACAATGTGCAAAATACATACTAATCGACTGTTGATGTGACCAGTAAGGCTTCTGCTCAAAAATAGCTATTAGTGGTTAGGTTTGGGGGACCCAGTCATAAGTTATTCATGGATTTTTGACTGTGGGGGGGGTCAGTGCCCTAACCCTCACATTGTCTGAGAACATATCAACATTGGTACATGTAACAGATCATCATTTTGGGAAGGAATAAAACTAAAGGAGAAACAACGTTTAGCAGAAAAGCCCCCAAACCCCGTCAAACCAGCGAGTGAATAGACATTAGCATGAAACGCACAGCTGACACGTGATCCCACCAGATGTTGACGGGAGACAGATGGTTACTGTTCTTGTGTCTTTTGTGTAAGTTTTGACAGATGTACACGCCTGTGAGACCACCTCCATGATCCAGGACATTTCCTTCACCCCCAGAGTCTCCTCGTGTCCATTCAAAGTAACCCCCTCACCCCTTGCCAGACAAGTACACATCTGCTTTCCCTCCCTGGCCACCAGCTTTCCCTGTTCTTGACTTTGGGGTCGTGGGACGGGACAGTCACTTTCTGCAGGACATCTGAACTTCACTGTGATGCGGGGGGACGCACATCAGCGATTTGCTCATGTCCGTGTGGCCTCTCATATGCACGGTCCTACCTCTTGTTTCTTCATTCACTAGTGGGTACACGTTGGGTGGTTTCCATGTTTGTGATGGTTGTAAATAAATGCCTTTAACAGCGGATAGTATGAGTTTAGAAGAAAAGCGGATGCATATTATTTTCTGAAAAAAGTAAATTATGCTCATACCACACATAGAAATTAGAATAAAGGATAAAGAAGCAATATTTCTTCAGAGTTCCCACTACTCAGTTGTAACCACCAGGCTATTTTGCTGTGTTTCTTCCCAAACTGTGTCATGTGCGTGTATGTATGTATGTATGTACATAAAATCGTGGAATATGGGAAAGTACAGCAAATGTAATTTTGGTTCTTGTCTTTTATAATGAACACGGTTGTCTTAGTGTGGGTTTTCCAGGGAAGCATAACATATATTTATCACAAGGAATTGGCTCACAAAGTTATGGAGGCTGGGAGTCCCCTGACGTCCAGCCTGCCTGCTGCAGACCCGGGAGCTGGTGGTGGGGGTCAGAGCCCGAGCCGGGAGGCCGGAGAGCGCGTGCACAGCAGGTGCACGTTCTGGTCCGGGGGCAGAGAACACCGGGTCCCGCTCAGCAGCCAGGCGGAGAGGGGTTTACTACCCTTTCTGCTGTATTCAGGCCTCAGTGCACTGGACGAGGCCCACCCTCACTAGGGAGGCCAGATTCAGGTGTGAACCTCACCCAGAAGCACCTCACAGATGCACCTAGAATGCTGTTTGACACACAGAGAGATTGATTTCAGGACAAATCATTTACACAGATAGCCACGTGGAAGGTATTCTGTTGCTAATCCGCCTCCTCAAAGACAGGGATTTTGTCTGTAAACTTCAGACCCAGAAAATTGACTGTTCTGCCAACACGAGGCGATTATCTGTCCTCCCTGAAGCAGAGCGCTGTTTCTCTGGATCCCCGCCTCGCTGTGTGCCTGCGCTGGACGCCGTGTGCACAGTGAAGCTAGAGGCCCCCAGAGGAGACCGCCAGGAGCCTCGTGCAGACGCACAGGAACAGAGGCGGGGCAGTGTGGCACTGTGTCCAGAAGGGGCCGGTGGGGCCCTGACCAGAGAAGCCTCCAGGGCTCCCTCCCCTCTGCTGTGGCGCAGGGGGCAGGGCTCACAGGCTCGCTGGGCAGTGCTCTTGCAGAGCATGGGACGGGGGCTTGCAGCATGAGAGAAGGAAGCTAGTTCTGAAAGCCTCAGTCTCCTCCCTGTGCCTTCACAGTGGAGACCGAGCATTCACGCAGCCTTGTGCCCACTGGGAAGAAACATCACCACGTAGACCCCCTTCCACTTCTGCACAGGGCACACACACCGTCTCTTGTTTCACTGCTTCTCAAGGGCATCCGGGCCCCTGGAGAATCTCTCAGGACTGCATTGTGGGATCACCTTGCGAAGCTCAGAGTCCTCAGGCAGTGGCACCTGCCCTTCCACGCATGCCGTGCTGCCTGTGATGCTTGAGCCCTGCATGCTGCCCACATCCAGGAAGTTTGAGGATTTTGCCCAGACCAGGTTGGGGAGGGGAGCCGCACCACCATGCCTTTTGGCCTGGGCCCTGGAGACACCCCCCCCCCCCCCCACCCACCGCCTCACCATCTGCATGTTCTGTGGGATGTTGGTGTAGGGGGCATCCTGACTCAGGGTGACACACCCCAGGACAGTAGAGAGCAGGGTCTGGCTTAGGCTGGGGCCTGACCCCAAGTCCAGGCAATGCAGAGCCTTGCCCAAGGGGCTGCATGAACCCCTCAGTCTTCTCCTCATGGGGACAGGGGGCATTTATTTGTGCACCTCCTCTGCCCTCAGTGAGTAGTGAGCCCAAGTTCAAGATGCCCACAGATCAGGTGTCTGTGAGAGCATGTTTGCTGGCTCCCAGACAGCACCTCTTTGCCGTGTCCTCACTTGGTGGAGGGGTGAGCGAGCTTTGTGGGGTCTCTTGTAAGGGCCCCACTCCCATCCATGGAGGATCCATCCTCCTGACCTAAGCACCTCCCACAGGCCCCTCTCCTAACACCATCATCTTGGGTGCTGGGATTCTAACACGAGCTTGGGGGGCACACGACCGTTCAGACCATGGAGGTATGGCATCTCCAGCCTCACTCCCAGCTGTCTCACGAAGGAGTCTCCACCTTCCACAGACACTGCCTTCGGAAGTCCCAGAGGAACCTGTCCTCTGTTCCCTGCAGTCACGTCTTCAAAGCCACAACCTTCCTCGTAGCCTCTCTGTTGGGGGTCAAGCTGCTGCACTGGCATATATTTTGGGTGCAATGTAGGCCAGGCGTTCATCTGAGCACTCAGGGCTGTGCAGGTATGCTGTGACCAGGAACCCTTGTCCCCATGCCTGAGTGATGGAGCCAGTGTGTGCCATTTGCCCCGGGCCCTTCCGGTTGTGGGACTTCTGGTCAGACTTGAGCCCTGGTCCCCACAAGCAGGAAAGGCTAATGTGACAGAGTGAGACTGGGCACGTTAATGTTTGCACCCCCAGGATCAGGTAATGTGCTCCTTCTGTCTCATCCCCTCTGCTTCTCACTGTGCCATTCGAATTTACTTAAAGAGCCTTGTGATTCCAGCATACTGGTTTGGTCGATGAGCCTGCGTGGTCCATGACCTCTGGGGTAGCTTGTCCGGCAATGCACCCGGAGGACACAAAGCCGTGTCTTCACCACCTCCTCCAGCTGCAGCTCCTCCCGGTGCTCCAGAGGTGGAAGGAGACTTCCTGCCTGCCTTCAAGGGACCGATTATGGAGACAACTGGCCCCAGCAAACAAACCCCGTGTTCTCCTTCTGTGAGTCGGACACGAGGTCTAGGCTGGCCCAGAAACAACAGTTCCTCACGGTCGCCAGCCTCAGGAGATTAAATGTCACCTGGTGTGTAGAGCTGTGGCCTCTGTAAAATCAAACGTTGTAACTCAAACAAGAGTTAGGCACAGTCCGTTGCTCACATGTGTGCATGCGACCATGTGACATGTGCATGGGTAACCCAGACATCCAGGAGGCCCTAAGTAGCCATACGACGTCCAGACAGTCACCGTGATGGCATGACTTTGCATGCAGGGGCAGCCCTCAGGCACCGCCTCCTGACTGCTTGCTCTCTTCTCTGCTGTGCTCTAAAAAGTGAAGCTGCAGGATGGCTGGAACATAGACCATGGAAGGTAGGAGGTGGTTGCTCTTGAGGAGAGGCATGCTGGCCGCAGTGACACGAGCAAGAGATGGGGAAACCGTGAGCAGCAGATCCAAGAAATAAAAAAGCCAGTAGATGGGCAAGGGGGTGTCAGGGCTGCTTCCTTGGGAACCTCATTGCTTTACTGTTCAATGAGCCATGGCCTGGCCTTGCAGACCTGTGTGCCAAAGCCCCAGTGGGACCTGGGATCGCCCAGGCATCTCTACCGTGTGTTTGTCAGCCATAACTCACGCTTGTGTCCTTCTCACCTTCTGAGGATCAAGGGTATCGGTGGTCCTTGCAAAGTACATCCTATGTCTTCACAAGTTTGCAAACATCACGGTTCGCAAAGGGATGACACTGGGGACCTGGATTCCCGATGCGGTACTTTCTGACTTCAGGATGCTTATTCATTGGCAACCTGGTGAATTCTGTAAATAGGGCCCGTGTTTGTTAATTCAGCTGCATCAAAGATAATAAGATCAAATAAGGTCCTTTCATAATACATTAGTTGGCATAAAATCCAATTAGATATTTCTGAAAATCTTGAGTTGACAGGGCAGGCTGCCCCCACCAGTGAGTTTTCCAGAAAATGAGCCCTGACTCATGGAGCAGCAACTCAAAGATTCATCTTGTAGTTGAGACCCTCCTGTAAGCTCCCCTCCCATGGCTTGTGTCAGGTCTCCTGCTGCTGCCAAGTGGGGATCAGCCCCAGGGTTGGCCTCCTTTCCATGACATTGTACTTGGCCTCAGCACAAGCAGATGGACTGCTGGCATGGAGGCTGGGGCCAGGAACTGACAGCATCTGATCCCAGGTGTAATTTCTAAGGGGGATCCAGTGTGCAAAGCAGAGCCACCAGGTACACGGGGCTGGTGTAGAGAGACGTCCATGGTTTTGGAACAACCCCTGGACGCCCTCATCCCGCCTCCTCCTGCCACCAGGAGATACTGAGAGATTCTATTACCAGGTGAGTGAGGGGCATCAGCCCAGGGACGTGGAGGGCAGCAAGTTGTCCCCAGCTCTGACTGCTCCCCACTGTGGGCCCATCCATGGCATCATCAAGACATCTTTGGCCTCAACCACTGTTTCAGGAAAACGCTTGAAAAAGCCAATTTCAGCATTTATTTCCAAGGTTCCAAGACACATCTGAGGAAGGAAAGATCAACAACAATGCAAAGACAGCCTCTCAGCCCAGCCCTGCTCACCAGCCCTGAGCTCCAGGGGTCCAGGGGTCCAGAGGGAAGGACTCATAGGGTTGGGGAAGACAGACTTCTCAACGTTTACTCCAAAGGGGTGTCACTTTCTTGGTTTATCCTCCTCCAGCCTGCAGATATCCAACAGAATATGTGGGCTTTCTGGAAACTTGAGGGCTGTAGTGGGTGGTGCGGACATTCTAAGCCTGTGTTTTTGAGGGAAGATGCCGCGTGGTTAAGACCCCAGGCCTGGGTGCTCTGGGGATGGGCCGGCTGTAGAAGTGTTCAGAGGTCATGGCAATGCTCAGGGCTCTGTGGCCAGTGGTGGGCCTGGGGTCAGTGGGCCCCCTGCAATGCCCTTCCTGCTCTCCATTCTGCTCCATTGGTCTTTCTGTCTCTTAGCCCATAGCATACTGTTGGTTACTGTAATATAGTTTCAGATCAGGGAATGTGATGCCTCCCAGTTTGTTCTTCTTTATACAGATGCTTTGGCTATTCATGGTCCTCTGTGGTTTCATACACCTTTTAGGATTTTTCTAGTTCTGTGCAAAATGGTACTAGAATGTTAATCAGGAGGGATTACATTGCATCTGTACATCACTTTGGGTAAAATGGACAGTTCTATAATATTCATCTTTATAATCCAGGAACACATAATATCTTTCCATTTCTTCATCAATGTCTTATCATTTCCATGGTATAGGTTTTTCATGTCTGTGGTAAAGTTTTTTTCCCAATTGTTTTCTTAACTTCTGTTGATGGTCCATTATGACTTTGTCCAATGTAATGATTTTTGTATCTTGGTTTTGTACCCTACAATTTCACTGACTTTGTTTATTTGTTTTAACTTTTGTATTTTTTTGTTGTTTGCTGGAGTGATGTGGTGGAAGATGGGAACTCAAAATGGCATGTTTCTACCATATCCTAGGTCATCCACAACATCTACAGCATAGCGGCCACTAATATAGTTCTACGACAATGTCCTTTAGTAATATGTTGCATCTTGTGAGCTGTGTCCAGGTAGGGTTTGGCCTCCATCACGAAGTTCGATGTGTTCTACGCTTTTCTGGTATGTTACTAATATAATTGTTTTGAGAAGTAATGCAGTTTCCATGAATTTCCAACATATAGAAAGTCTGCAACAGCAGTAGAAATACTCTTTATCGCTACACTCAGCTTCACCAGCTGTCATTTTACACAGTTGCCACTTCTTATGCCATATTTGTTGTTTTTTTTACTCAAGACAGGACACCTTCCCCAGGCACTGTCATAGAACTCCCCAACAGGGAAATCATTATGGTTTTCTCATTATAATCTAATCCAGAGGCTACTTCAACTGTCATCACCCGCCCGAACTCTGTGACAATGACTCCTCCTGTTGTGACCCCCTTTACTGTTCTTGAGACCTTCACTCACTTCACAACCATGATTGATCTAAAGATCACAGAGGGCTGGGCAGCCTTTTCTGTGTGGCTTCTGTAATTTAGTATGTTTTCAATCTTCGTTCATGTTGTGACATGTTTTAGTACTTCAGTCATGACTTTAACTGTGGTTCAATTTACAAAACATAATAGTGACCATTTAAAAGATTTTTTTAAAAGTTTTTTATTGTTTTATTTTTTATTTTTAAAAAATTTTTTTAACGTTTTATTTATTTTTGAGACAGAGAGAGACAGAGCATGAACGGGGGAGGGGCAGAGAGAGAGGGAGACACAGAATCGGAAGCAGGCTCCAGGCTCTGAGCCATCAGGCCAGAGCCTGACGCGGGGCTCGAACTCACGGACCGCGAGATCGTGACCTGAGCTGAAGTCGGCCGCTTAACCGACTGAGCCACCCAGGTGCCCCTTTAAAAGTTTTTTTAAATGTTTATTTATTTTTGAGAAGGAGGGAGAGAGAGAGAGAGAGAGAGAGAGAGCGAGCATGAGTAGTGGAAGGGCAGAGAGAAAGAGAGAGAGAGACAGAATCTGAAGCAGGCCCCAGGTTTTGAGCTGTTGGCACAGAGCCCAATGCAGGGCTCGAACCCACGAACTGTGAGATCATGACCTGAGCCGAAGTTGGGCACTTAACTGACTGAGCTACTCAGGCACCCCTAAAAGATTTTAAGTCTACAGTTGTATGCCACTAAATATATTCCCATTGTGCACACATCACCACATTCCACCTTGAGAATGTTTAAATTTTGACCAAGGGAAAGTCTGTGTATACTAAACATTAACTCCCCATTCCCCTTTCCCCTCTGCCTGGCAACCACATTTTACTTTTTGTAGGTGAATTTGATTATTTTGGATACCCCAAACAAGTAGAATCTTGTAATATTCTTTTCTGTGATTGGATTATTACCCTTGCATAGTGAATTCACGGTTCATCCATATTGTGATATGAATCAGTACTTTAGTCCTTTGCATGGCTGGGTACTATTCCATTGTGTATACACCACCCATTCACCTTTCAATGGACACTTTGGTCAGCTTAGCCTTTTGACTATTGTGCGTGATGGTGCTACGAATTTGGGGAAAGAAATACAGAGTGAGTCCCTGCTTTCAAATATTTGGGGTATATACCCTGAGGTATATCAATTGATTCTATTTTTAAGATTTTGAGGAACTCCCATTAAGTTTTCCTCAGTAGCTGCGCAAATTTATTTCACTTCTTGATATGTTGGAAGAACATTTCAGTTTCTGGATCTACCCCATGTTATATATTCATTTACCCTTTGTGGCATGTTTGCATATTTTGTACTGTTTTCCAATTGTGAATAGTATTGCTATGAATATTTATGTTGGCTTTGGTTATGATTATGGTTCTGGTTCATGATGTGTGGATCCTGGTACACGGTTTATAGACTGTGGCTTTAGGATTCTATTGTTTAATGGTGTATGGTTTTGGGTTTATGGCATATGGCTTTTTGGTCACACACCCTTATGATTTGTGTGTTTTCATGTGAGGAGGTGGGAAGAAGAGTGTTATTGGGTTTGAGGAGAAATATTTTTTGTGGGTGAGTGGATGAGGGGGTTAGCTGGTGGGTGTTTGGGGGGGGAGGGTTTAGGAGGTTCAGTGGATGGTGTGTGGGACAGCTAGTGGGTTCAGAATTTGGAGGTGATGGTTTAAGGGTGAGTGAGTGAAGGTTTGAGAGGGTTTGAGTGAGGGTTGTTGAGGTGGCAAGGGGATGACAGTATTGGGTGTGGGTTTAGAAGTTTTGGGGGATGACTGCTTATTAGTTGAGTGATTAGAAGGATCAGGTGGTAATGGTTTAGGGAATGAGGGTTTGGGAAATGAGGATAGGAGTTAGGGGGAGCCTTGAGTCATTAGAGATAATGGTTAATGTGTTTAGGCTGGGGCGGTGGAAGATCCAAAGAGAACGCAGTTGTCCAGAGGACTCATTAGGGAGAGCACTAGACTAACAGGTTTGTGGGTTCCAACCTAGAGGTAGAAGACCTTGAGAGCTAGGGTTTAGCATCAGTGTACATTCTGAATTCAGATATGTGGTTTGCAAGTATTTTCTCCCAGTCTGTGGCTTGTCTTTTGGTTCTTTGAACACAGTTTATCAGGGTAGAAGTTTTAATTTTATAAAGACCGTGTTATCAACTTCTCTCTTTTTTGGATTGGTATTTGTGTCTGTGCTTTATTTTTTTTAATGTTTATTTATTTTGAGAGATTGGCGCTGTCTGCACAGAGCCCAATGTAAGGCCGATCTCACCAATCATGAGACCATGACCTGAGTGGAAGTCAAGAGGCAGACGTTTAACCGACTGAGCCACCCAAGTGCCCCTTGTGTTTGCATTTTATTTCTTCCTTCCTTCCTTCTTTCCTTCCTTCCTTCCTTCCTTCCTTCCTTCCTTTATTTTTTTTGTGCAAAATGGTGATTTTATTAAAGCACGGGAACAGGACCTGTGGACAGGAAGAGCTGCTCTGCGACCATGAGGAGAGACTGGTTATATACTTTGGGGAGGTAAAGTCCAGGGGAAGTTTCCAGTGAGATTTCATATGCTAAAGAAGACTCACAGGATATTGGAGGCCTAGCTATTGTCAAGCTAAGGTTGTTTTCCCTCCTAGCAAAGCATTAGTATTAAGACAGTAGGGAGTTCTGGACAAACATTTTACTCTGCCTGCCTCAAGTATTTGCCAACGGGATGCAGGTTATAAGGAAATTTAATTTTATCTGCCATTTCCTTCTGCCTTTGTTTTCAATATCATTCCCCACTGAGCAATTTTGACCCTTAAAATCTTTCAGGTTCCTTCTGTAACTTCTTCCTGCTAAGTAGGGGTGTAGAGATGTCCCTACCTATGGATCAACATTGGTCAGTTGGGGAAGGTATTTATATATAGGAGTTACCACAGGCAGAGGCAGCCAATCCAAAGTAGACAACATATATGAACCTCCTTGAGTAGAAACGATCCTCTGTCTCCTAGAAGTTATGGCAGTGAAGGAGGCTTGGCACCAGGCAGGAAGACACAGGAAAAGACAACAAAATAAGGCCCATATTATGGGAAAGAGAAGACTAAATATAAAGAAAAAAAAAACCCTTGGTAATTTTCCTTCAGTCCATTACTGTCATTTGAAGAGGGATTTGAGGCCTTCCACTGGTACACAGGAATAAGAAGGCGTGGCAGCTTGCATACTAGATTCCTATGAGGAAGGTTCAGGTTTAATTCTTGATATGTGAGTCCATGAAGAATGACCTTCTAATTTTACTACAGTGGGAGTACATAATACAACCCGGTAAGGGGGGTTAAAACCCCTGCTGTATTAGACTTCCAATCCTTTAAATACATCATGTCTCCTGGGTTTGTATGGGGTGGGTTTCTAGTAACTGTCAGATCAGGTTCAGGAAGGCTATGACTTGTATATTCATTTAGAGACATATCAATTAACCCAGCCTCAAGTGAATAATTAAGAAAACCACTTTGGTCTATCTATTGATAGGTCTACAGTGAGAAAACACTTTCCATATGCAGTTATTGGAGGAGTCCATCCCATTTTTAGTTGTTTAAACAATCATATGCCCATGGGGTCCTGTTACTATCTGCACAGAATAACAAGCAAGAAGATTGTCCATATCTGTGCTATTGTGACAATTTTTTTTCAAGTGTATCTCAAGTTGTCCAGCTTAGGCAAACAACATTTATAGACTATCAGAACGAGAATTTTACATCCACAAAGGTGCATTATTGAAACAGTTTTTCTCTCTAAAAACCCTCATTGACAGAGGAAGCCAAATCAAGACTAGTTTGTTTGTAAAACAAGTCCAGTTTTCACATACGTGGCTTAATTATTTACATAAGTTCAGCAAGACTAGTGATTGATCATATAGATCTTTGAAAGTTCGTTTTGCTGGAACCTTTCATAAGGAACCTCTAGATTGAAATTTTAGTAGCTTCTCTAGGCCAGAAGCCAAGCCAAGTACTTGCTGTCAGACCTGCCGTCAATACCTGCAGATTTGGGCAGATTTGTCTTCACGAGGTCCCCAAAGTATCCTGAGGTTCCTGTACCTGCCAGGAAGTGACATTCTTAATGCACCTGGTAAGGCTGCTGGGAACTCTGTAAGCAAGGTACCCGGCCAACATTTCCAAGGGGTTTTATTGGTGTCATGCTCCATAGTCAATCTTAGTTCATTACAGATGTTACCATTCTGGCCAGGGTGGTAACGTCCAGTCATAAGGCAGGTTTCTCCTCCCCATAGAATAGCCACGGTTGAGAGGATGGCAGCCTGAGCGATCAACATGACGGTGTTCCAATAAGACCATACTTCTCAAAAGGCCCTGAAATGAGGGTAAAGTAAGGAAAGAGTACTCATCAAGTTTTCACTGGCTCTGAGTCCAGATGAAAAGACTCATTGCCCCACACGATGGGCGCCATATAAATGATGAGGCTTTTAGGATGAGAGTGGGGTTCGCCGGGTCCGGAGCCCACGACCAAGAAAGAATTCTTCAAGACATCTTTGGTGGGAAAAGGTGGTTTTATTAAAGCAGAGGGACAGGACCAGTGGGCAGGAAGAGCTGCCCCTTGTGTTTGCATTTTAAATTTATCTACAGTTTCCAGTGAATTTTGCTGTAGGTTGTAAAGTTTGTGTGTACATTTCATTTCATACGGTTTCCAATTGATTGTTTCTTAACTATTTTTGGCGAAGTTGGGGAAAGTGGGCTCCACTTCGGTTCCAGTTTCCAAAATGTAATTGATTCCGCGGGCGGCCAAGAGAGGGCGCTGCCTCCTCGGGCCTGTGAGCCCAGCGTGTCCTGCACTACCTCCACCGCCTGCAGGGGGCGTCCGAGCCCCGCTCCCCGGCGCCGGCGCGCGCACGCGCATTCAGCCCGCCTCCTGCGGGACAGGAGCTCCGCTTCTTCAGGACCCGCCGTGGGGGCTTCCGGGGGATGTGGGGCCGCGGCCACAGAGACGGGAACTGGTCTCCTCAGGACCCGCTGTCGAGGCTTCCGGGGACGTGGGCCCACGTCCACACCGACAAGAACCCGGTCCCCTCAGGACCCGCCGCGGAAGGAGCAGGTGGGGAGAAAACGAGGCCGGGGGAGGAGGCGCTTCCGGAGCGGGGGCGCTGAGGGCGGCGGTGTTCAGGGGACCCAGCGGGGAAGGGGCGCGGCGCGGCTTCGTGCGCGGTGACACTGTGTCCCCCGCGGGGCTGTGCGCGCGGCCGTCGGGTCTTCCCGCTCCGGGCCCCGGGGCCGCGGGGCCGCGCGTCCGTGTTCCTGCCCCGCGCCGACTCGGTTCCCGCCGCGTCCTCACGCGGTTCGCGGTCCGGGAGCAGGTGCCCGGGCGGTGC
Organism: Panthera onca; assembly: GCF_046562875.1. Classification (NCBI taxonomy): domain Eukaryota; kingdom Metazoa; phylum Chordata; class Mammalia; order Carnivora; family Felidae; genus Panthera; species Panthera onca. The sequence goes on along the minus strand of NC_138352.1, from coordinate 16,555,530 downwards.
TCGCGCTCCCGCCGCTCTGGCCGCTCGGGGTCCGTCCCGCCTCTGCGTGCGGGTCGGGGCGTCTGTCCCGTGTCTGCGACGGCGTCGTGGGGAGTTCGGTGCGACGGCCCCGCCTCTGCAGGTCGCTCCGGGCAGGAGGGACGTGGTCACAGGGTCGGTTCCTTCACCTCCAGGAGCGCAGAGTAGCTTTCCGTCCCCGTCCCCGTGTCTTCCTCCGTTTCTGCCCCCAGTGTCCTGGCCTCAGAGAGCAGGTCTGTCACCTCCTTGCTTAGATACCCGCCCCCCCCGCCCCCCCCCACAGCCCTTCGTTCCTTGCGATGCGGTTGTAAATGGGACCGTCTCTTACTTTCTCTTTCCGACGGGTCGTCGGGAGTGTGTCGATGTGCACGTGGTGTTTGTGTCTTGATCTCGTGTCCTGCGAGTGCGCTTACTGATTAGTTCCGTTTACCTTACATATAACGCCACCGGTTTCTACCAGCAAAAATGGGTTTATTTGGAAAGAAGAGAGTATTGGCCCTGCAGCCTGTTTCCCTCAGCATAAAGACTTGCAAGGTTCAGTCCGTGTCGTGGCGGGTGTCAGAATTCCCGCCCTTGGGGAGGCCGAGCCTATTCCGTCGCGTCGAGACCGCATCGTGTTTATTTATTCGTCTGGCCGCGGGCGCTCGGGTTGCTTCCACGTTTGGGCTGCTGGGAAGAGGCTGCTGGGGACCCGGGAAGGGGAATGTCGGCTCAAGGCTTCGCTTTCAACTTCCGGGCGTGTGTGCACAGGTGGCGTCTGTGTTAGCTTCCTGAGCAGCCACGTACTCTTCCCTGCGGCCGCGCCGTGTTACTTCATTCCTTCACGGGACGGAATAATATTGCTGTTCGTGGGTCTGCCCCAGTTTGTTTTCCCGTCCACCCACCGAGGGGCCTTTGCATAGTTTCTACCTTTGGGCTGCTCTGAGCGGTGCTGCTGTGTGTGTTTGTGCACGTGCTCTTTTTTCAAACTACTGTTTTCAATTCATCCGGATACACCTCTAGGAGTAGCGTTGTGCAGTCATGTGGTAATTCTGTGTTTTTAACTTTTTGAGGAAATGCCAAGCTATTGTACACCTAGCCTCCACCATTTTACATTTCCACAAGCACGTTTAAGGGTTCCAATTTGTCAACATCTTTGCCAACATTTGTTATTCTGTAGTTTTCTTGATGATAGCAATTTCAGTGTAAAAGGGTATCTACCTATAGTTTAAATCTAAATTTCCATAAGATGTAATGATGTTTAACATCTTTTCATGTCTATTCACCATTCGTATGCTCTCCCTGGGGAAAGGTGTGTCCAATTCCTTTGTCCATTTAAAAACTTTGTTGTTGATGATGATGAATTGTATGGCTCTTTATATATTCTGTATAACAGACTCTTACCAGACGAACATTGTGCAAATATTTTCTTCCATTCTAGGCATTCTCTTTTCACTTTTCGGATAGCACCTTTTGATGTACAAAGGTTTTTAATGTTGAGGAAACTAAATTTATCCTTGTTCGTGCTTTGGTGTCCGCTCTGAGAACATTGTTAAACTCAATGCTCATGAAGATTTATCTCCATTGATTTCTTCTGGAGTTTATAAGTTTACCTCTTGCATTTAAGCTTTTGATCCACTTTGACTTAATGTTTGTATGTGGTGTGAGGGTAAGGGTCCCATTTCATTCCTCTGCATATGAATAGCCAGTTGTCTAGCACCCTTTGTTGAATAGACCTTTGTTTCCCCAATGTTATGTTGTCTGCCTTTGTCAAAATTCAGTTGACCATAGATTAAATGGTTTATTTCTGGGTTCTCAATTAATTCCCACTGATCTGTACATGTACCTTTATGACAGTATCACAATGTTTTATTTATTGTTGCTATGTTTTAAGATTCGAAATTGGGAAATATGAGCATCTACCTTTGATTTTTTTTGATTATTTTGTTTATTTTGCAGCCCCTTGATTTTCCATATAACTGTTAGGATTGGCTTGTGTTTTTTTTTTTCTCAGAGGCCCTTGTGAATTTTCCTGGGATTCACATTGAATCTATATGTTGCATTGTGTATTATTGCCATTCAGCAATAGTATATTTTAGATTGTTTTTATTATCTTTCGGCAGTGTTTTTGACATCTATTCCAAAGTATTTTTTTAAGTGTTGATGTTACCTAAAATGGAATTGTTTTCTTAAATTCCTCTTCATGAGATTCATTGCTAGAATATACAAATCAGTGAGATATTTGTACATCAATATTTGTCTTGTAACTTTCCTGAATTAGGAGTCAGGTGACCAACTCCAAACGTTTATGTTGATTCTTTAGGAAGTACTGTATATAAGATGATGTCATCTTAGGATTCTAAATAGATGTAGTTCTACCTTTTCTTTTCATATGTGGGTTGGGGGTTAGGACTAGGGCTAGGGCTAGGAGGTATGGATAGGAGTTAGGATAGGGGTTAGGGTTCAGGGTTTAGGGGTTAGTGTTAAGGGTTTGGGAAGGGTTTGGGTTCGGATTAGGGGTTTGGGTTGGGGTCAGGGGTTTGGGTTTGGGGTGTGGACTTGGGCTCAGGCTCAGACTGGGATAGGTCTGGGGATGGAGCTGTGAGCACTCTGTGCAGCTCCGTCCGGGCTTTGGAAATGATGCGGTGATGTTCCATGCTCCATGCCGAGTAATCCTGTTCCGCTTCTGGGCCCCGTGTGCCTGGCATTCTCAGACTTAGGAATTGGGTCCCCTTTGGGAGAGAGCCTGAGCTAGGGTTAGGAATCGGTCCTGGGACGTCACCAGGGCCGAAGGGACACCAATTCCGGGAATTCCCTGGAGGGCTGAAATGAGGGCCCATGCGCGGGTGCGGGTCATGTGTAGGGTTAAGGTGGGAGTTTGGCTGAGGGTTCGGTGGAGGGTTAAGTTTGGGGTACCGGTTAGGGTTAGGTCCCAGGAGGCTCCTAGTGCCGGACTCCAGCACTGCAGTGGTCTACCCAGAGGGCTGAGTGTAGGGCCCAAGGGAGGATGCTGTTCAGCTTAGTCTTGGGTTCCAGGGCCAGCCTCTCTCGTGGGCCACTGTATGGTTGGACCTCAGGAACTCCCTTGAGCAGCTCCATCAGAGCTTTGGCAATAACATGATCATGTTACACATTCCATATTGAGTAATCCTGCCACAGGATTAGGGTTCGGTCCAGGGACGTTGACAGGGCCAAAGTGAAATGAGTTCCGTATTCTACCTGGAGGGCTGAAATGCGGGACCAAGCATGGGTGCGGGTCAGGTGCAGGGTTACTGTGGGAGTAATGGTGAGGGTTCGGTAGAGGGTTACGGTGAAGGTACCGGTTAGGGCTAGGTTCTAGGAAGCTCCAGGCGCCGAACCCCCGGCCTTGCAGTGGTCTCCCCGACAGCTGAATGTAGGGCACATGGGAGGGTGCCTCTGAGGCTTACTCTTTGGGTGCCAGGTCCAGCCTCCGTATTGCGCCACTCTTCGGTTGGGCCTCAGGACCCCCTTGTGCAGCTCCATCTGGGCTTTGCCAATGACATGGTGATGTTCCACGTTCCATGCCAAGTAATCCCACATTGTTTCTGGCCCCCCTGTGTCTGGCATTCTCAGAGTTAGGAATTGGGTCCCCATCAGGAGAGAGCCTGAGCTAGGGTTACGGTTCGGACATAGGACGTCGCCAGGGTCAAAGCGACACCGGTCCCATGCTCTACCTGGAGGGCTGAAATGATGGCTCATGCATGGACACAGGTCAGGTGTAGGGTCAGGGTGGGAGTTAGGCTGAGGGTTCGATGTAGGGTTACGGTGAAGGTACCGGTTAGGGTTAGGTCCCAGGAGGCTCTAGGCGCCAAACCTCCGGAAGTTCAGTGGACTACCCAGAGGGCTGAGTGGAGGGTGCATGGGAGGGTGCCACTCAGGTTTACTCTTTGGGTGCCAGGGCCAGCCTCCCAAGAGGGCCACTCTTCAGTTGAGCTTCAGGAACCCCCTTGTGCAACTCCATCCGGGCTTTGGCAATGATATGGTGACCTTCCATGTTCCATGAGAAGTATTCTCTCACCATCTGGGTCCCGTGTGCCTGGCATTCTCAGAGTTGGGAATTGGGTCCCCATGGGGACAGAGCCTGAGCTAGGGTCAGGGTTCGGTCCAGGGACATCACCAGGGCTCAAGGAACACCAGTCCCATGATCTCCCTGGAGGGCTGAAATGAGTGCCAATGCGGGGATGCGGGTCAGGTGTAGGGGTAGGGTGGCTGTGAGGGTGAGGTTTCGGAGGAGGGTTACAGTTAGGGCACTGGTTAGGGTTAGGGTTAGGTCCCAGGAAGCTCCAGGTGCCCAACCCCTGACAGTGCAGTGTTCTCCCTGGAGAGCTGAGTGGAGGGCGCATGGGAGAGTGATGCTCGGGGTTATTCTTTCGGAGCCAGGGCCAGCCTCATGTGTGGACCACTCTTCAGTTGGGCCTCAGGAACCCTTTTGTGTAGCTCCATCCGGGCTCTGCCAATGACATGGTGATATCCCATGTTCCATGCCAAGAAACCCCGCACCACTTCTGGGCCCCATGTGCCTAGGATTCTCAGAGTTAGGAATTGGGTTCCCATCGGTTAGATCCTGAGCTGAGCTAGGGTTAGGGTTCGGTCCAGGGACGTCGCCAGGGCCGAAGCGACACCAGTCCCATGATTTACCTGGAGGGCTGCAATGAGGGCCCCGGCATGGGTGTGGGTCAGTTGTAGGGTTAGTGTGTGTGTTAGGATGAGGGTTCAGTGGAGAGTTATGGTGAGGGTACCGATTAGGGTTAGGTCCCAGGAGGCTCCAGGTGCCGAACCCCTGGCAGTGTAGTGTACTCTCCGGAGGGCTGAGTGTAGGGCTCATGGGAGGGTGCCGCTCAGGCTTAGTCTTTGGTTTCCAAGGCCAGCCGCTGGTGTGGGCCGCACCTCGGTTGGGCCTCAGGAACCCCCTTGTGCAGCTCCATCCGGGCTTTGGCAGTGACATGGAGACGTTCCTCGTTCAATTCTGAGTAATCCCTCACCACTTCTGGGCCCGTGTGACTGGAGTTCTCAGAGTTAGGAATTGGGTCCCCAGCAGGAGAGAGCCTGAGCTAGGGTTAGGGTTCGGTCCAGGGACGTCGCCAGGGCTGAAGCCACACCCGTCCCGTGATCTACCTGGAGGACTGAAATGAGGGCCCATATGAGGGGTCTGGTCAGGTGTTGGGTTAGGGTGGGAGTTAGGGTGAGGGTTCAGTGGAGTGTTAAGGTGAGGGAACCTGTTAGGGTTAGGGTTAGGGTTAGGTCGCAGGAAGCTCCAGGAACTGAACCCCTGACAGTGCAGTGGTCGCCCTGGAGGGCTGAATGTAGGGTGCATGGCAGGGTACAGCTGAGGCTTACTCTTCGGGTGCCATGGCCAGTCTCCATAGTGGGTCACTCTTCGGTTGGGGCTCAGGAACCCCTTTGTGCAGCTCCATCTGGCCTTTGGTATGACATGTCCATGTTCCACATTCCATGCTGAAAAATCCCGCATTGCCGCTGGGCTCCGTGTACCTGATGTTCTCAGAGTTAGGAATTGGGTCCCCATGGGGACAGAGCCTGAGCTAGGGTCAGGGTTCAGTCCAGGGACGTCACCAGGGCCTTAGCGACACCAGTCCCGTGATCTCCCTGGATGGCTGAAATGAGGGCCAATGTACAGGTGCGGGTCAGGTGTAGGGTTAGGGTGGGAGTTAGGGTGAGGGTCCAGTGGAGGATTAGGGTTAGGGCACTGGTTAGAGTTAGGTCCCAGGGGGCTCCAAGCACTGAACCCCTGACAGTGCAGTGGTCTCCCTGGTGAGTATGAATGCTGGGCTCATGGGAAGGTGATGCTCAGGCTTACTCTTTGGGTGCCAGGGCCAGCCTGCCAAGTGGGCCACTCTTCAGATGGGCCTTAGGAACCCCCTTGTGCAGCTCCATCCGGGCTTTGACAAGGACATGGTGAAATTCCATGTCCATGCTGAATAATCCCACACTGCTTCTGGGCCCCGTGTGCCTGGCATTCTCAGACTTAGGAGTTGGGTCTCCATTGGGAGAGAGCCTGAGCTAGGGTTAGGGTTCGGTCCTGGGACATAGACAGGGCTGAAGCGACATGAGTCCTGTGATGTACCTGCAGGGTTGAAATGAGGGACCATGCGTGGGTGCCGATCAGGTGGAGGGTTAGGGTAGGAGTTAGGATGAGGTTTCAGTGGAGTGTTATAGTGAGGGTATAGGTTAGGATTAGGGTTAGGTCGCAGGAAGCTCCAGGAGCCGAACCCCTGGCAGTGTAGAGGTCTCCCTGGAGGGTATGAGTGGAGGGCACATAGGAGGGTGCCACTGAGACTTACTCTCTGGGTGCCAGGGCAAGTCTCTGTAATGGGCCACTTTTCGGTTGGGCCTTAGGAACCCCTTGCCCAGCTCCATCTGGGGTTTGGCAATGACATAGTGACTTCCCCGTTCCTTGCCCAGTAATCCCGCACTGCTTCAGGGCCCTGTGTGCCTGGTGTTCTCAGACTTAGGAAGTGGATACCCATTGTGAGAGTGACTGAGCAGGTGTAGGGTTCGTTCCAGGGATGTCTCCAGGTCTGATGTGACACCAGTCCCTTGATCTACCTGGAGGGCTGAAATGAGGGCCCATGCATGGGCGTGGGACAGGTGTAGGGTTAGGGTGGGAGGTAGGGTGAGTGTTGAGGGTACTGGTTAGGGTTAGAGTTAAGTCCCAGGAGGCTCCAGGCGCTGAACCCCTGGCAGCACAGTGGTCTCCCCAGAGGACTGAGTGGAGGGCACCTGAGAGGGTGTCACTCAGGCTTAGTCTTGGGGTGTCAGGGCCAGCCTCTGGTCAGCCACTCTTCGGTTGGGTCTCAGGATCCCCCTTATGCTGCTCCACCTGGGCTTTGGCAATGACATAGTAACTTCCATGTCCCATGCTGAGTAATCCTGCACTGCTTCTGGGCCCTGTGTGCCTGGCGTTCTCAGGCTTAGGAATTGGGTCCCTGTCAGGAGAGAGCCTGAGCTAGGGTTATGGTTCGGTCCAGGGACTTCACCAGGGACAAAACGACACTAGTCCCATGATCACCCTTGAGGGCTGAAATGAGTACCCATGCATGGGTGCGGGTCAGGTGTAGGGTTAGGGTGGGAGTTAGGGTGAGGGTTCGTGGAGGGTTATGGTGAGGGTACTGGTTATGGTTAGGGTTAGATCCCAGGAGGCTCCAGGCGCCGAACCTCTGGCAGTGTAGTGGTCTCCCCAGAGGCTGAGGGGAGGGCACATGGGAGGGTGCCGCTCAGGCTTAGTCTTTGGGTGCCAGGGCCAGCCTCCTGTGTGGGCCACTCTTTGGTTGGGCCTCAGGAACCCCCTTGTGCAGCTCCATTTGGGCTTTGGCAATGACATGGTGATGTTCCATGTTCCATGCTGAATTATTTTGCACCACTTCTGAGCCCCGTGTGCCTGGCTTTCTCAGACTTAGGAATTGGGTCCCCATCAGAGAGAGCCTGAGTTAGGGTTAGGGTTCGGTCCAGGGATGTCACCAAGGTCAAAGCAACACCAGTCCTCTGATCTCCCTCGAGGGCTGAAATGAGGGCCCATGCGTGGGTGTGTGTTAGGTGTAGGGTTAGGGAGGGAGTTAGGGTGAGGGTTCGGTGGAGGGTTATGGTGAGGGTACCAGTTAGGCTTAGGGTTAGGTCCCAGGAAGCTCCAGGTGCCAACCCCCCAGCTGTGCAATGGTCTCCCTGGAGGGCTCACTGGAGGGCCCATGGGAGGGTGCCATTCATGCTTATTCTTTGGGTGCCAGGGTCCGCCTCCGGTGTGGGCCACCCTTTGGTTGGGCCTCAGGATCCCTCTTAATCTGCTCCATCCTGGCTGTGACAATGACATGGTGACTTCCATTTTCCATGCCTAGTATTCCCCCACTGGTTCTGGGCCCCTAGCGTTTGGCATTCTCAGACTTTGGGTGCCCATCGGGAGAGAGCCTGAGCTATGGTTAGGGTTTGGTCCCGGGACGTTGCCAGAGCCAAAGTGACACAAGTCCCGTGATCTCTGTGCAGAGCTGAATGAGGGCCCCTGTGCAGGTGCGCGTCAGGTGTAGGGTTAGGGTGGGAGTTAGGGTGAGGTTTTGGTGGAGGTTTATGTTTAGGGCACTGGTTAGGTTTAGGGTTAGGTCCAAGGAGGCTCCAGGTACCGAACCCCTGACAGTGCAGTGTTCTCCCCGGAGGGTATGAGTGGAGGGCACTTGGGAGGGTGCTGCTCAGGCTTATTTTATGGGTGCCATGGCCAGCCTCCGGTGCAGCGTATTGTTTGGTTGGGTCTCAGGATCCCCCTTATGCAGCTTCATCCAGGATTTGGCAATGACATCGTGACTTCCACGTTGCATGGTGAGTAATTCCACACCGCTTCTGGCCCCTGTGTGTGTGCCTGGTGTTCTCAGACTTAGGAATTTCGTTCACATTGGGAGAGAGCCTGAGCTAGGGTTAGGTTTCGGTCTAGTGACGTCACCAGAGCCGAAGCAACACCAGTCCTGTGATTGCCCTGGAGGGCTTAACTGAGGGCCCATGTGCAGGTGTTGGTCAGGTGTAGGGTTAGGTTGGGAGTTAGGGTGAGGGTTCGGTGGTGGGTTTCTGTGAGGGTACCATTAGGGTTACGTCCCAGGAGGCTCCAGGCGCTGAACGCCCCTGCAGTGCTGTGGTCTCCCTGAAGGCTGAGTGGAGGGTGCATGGGAGGGTGCCACTCAGGCGTAGTCTTTGAGTGCCAGGGCCAGCCTCCTGTATGGGCCACTCTTCGGTTATTCCTCAGTACCCTCCCTTATACAGCTGCATCCGGGCTTTGGCAATGACATGGTGACATTTCATGTTCCATGCCGAGTAATACCCACTGCTTCTGGCCCCTGTGTGCCTGGCATTCTCAGACTTAGGAATTGGGTCCCCATTGGGAGAGAGCCTGAGCTAGGGTTAGGGTTCATCTCAGGGACGTTGCCAGTACCGATGGGATACCAGTCCTGTGATCTTCCTGGAGGCTGAAATGAGGTCCCATGCATGGGTGTGGGTTAAGTGTAGGGTAAGGGTGGGAGTTAGGGTGACGTTTCGGTGGAGGTTTATAAAATGTGGGATTCACTGCAAAAGAAAGAACAGGAAGAAATGATAGGGTTGTAATCAGCACAGATATAAGCAAGATGTCTGAACTAGAATTTAGAACCACAATAATAGGAGTACTAGCTGGTGTGGAAAAAATTATAAAATCCATTTCTTCAGAGATAGAAGAAATAAAATCTGTTCAGGATGGAATTAAAAATGCTAAAACTGTCATGCAATATCGAATGGATGCCATAATGGCATTGCTGGACAAAGCGGAGCAGTGAATCAGCAAAATAGAAGATAAAATAATCAGAATAATGAAGCAGAAAAAAGGAGGGAAACTGGCAAAAGAGCATGATACAAGAAGTAGAGAACTCAGTGACTTAAAAGAAAAAAAGGAATAACATCTGAAAAATAGGAGTCCCAGAAGAGGAAGACAGATAAAAAGGGGCAGAAGGTTTATGTGAACAAATTATAGTGGTAAAGTTTCATAATCTGGAGAACGACACAGAAATCAAAATCTGAGAAGCACAGAGAACTCCCATTAGTTTGAACAGAAAACGACAATTGCCAAGGCATATTATAGTCAAATTCAGAAAATACAGACAAGGAAAGAATTATGAAAGCAGCAAGAGAAAAAATGTCCTTAATGTACAAGGGAAGTCAGATCAGGTTTGCAGTGAACCTGTAAACAGAAACTTGGCAGGTCAGAAAGGAGTCACAAGATATATTCAGTGTGCTGAATCAGTGAAATATGCAGCCAGAATTCTTTATCTAGCAAGGCTGTCATTCAAAATAGAAGGAGAGATAAAGAGTTTGCTAGACATTCAAAAAGTAAAGGAGTTCACAGCCACTAAACCAGTCCTACTAGAAATTTTAAGTGGGAATCTTTGGAGAAAAGATAAAACAAAACAGAAAAGACCAAAAGCAACAAAGATTAGAAAGGACCAGACAACATCATCAGAAACCACAAATCTACAGGCAAGACAATGGTACAAAATTCATATCTTTCAGTACTCAATCTAAATGTCAATGGACTAAGCAATCAAAAGACATAGGGCATCACAAGGGATAAGAAAAAAAGATCTATCTATATGCTGCTTACAAGAGACTCATTGTAGACCTAAAGATACATGCAAATTGAAAATAAAGGGATGGAGAATCATCTATAATGCTAATGGTTGCCAAAAGAAAGCTGGAGTAGCCATACTTATACCAGGAAAATTAGGTTTTAAGATAAAGACTGTAACAAGAGATGAGGAAGGGCATTGTATCATAATTAAAGGGTCTATCCACCAAGAAGATCTATAATTGTAAACATTTGTGCCCCCAACGTGATGGAACTCAAGTATATAAATCAACTAATTAATCACAAACATAAGAAGGAAGAAAAATGTCAAATACACACTGCAACCTTACACCTAAAGGAGCTGGAAAAAGAATAGCAAATAAAGCCCAAACAGGCAGAAGAAGGTAATAATAATATTAGGGCAGAAATCAATGATATCAAAATCAAAAAACAAACAAACAAACCAGCAAAAAACAAAACAGTAGAACAGTTCAACAAAACCAGGAGCTGGTTCTTTGAAATAATTAACAAAATTGATAACCCCCTAGCCAGATTGATCAAAAATAAAAAGGAAATGATCCAAATAATTAAAATCATGAATAAAAGAGGAGATACCACAGCCAACATCACAGAAATACAAACAATAAGAAGACCATACTATGAGCAATTATATGCCAACAAATTGGGCAATTAGGAAGAAATGGACATATTCCTAGAAACATATAAATTACCAAAACTGAAACAGGAGGAAATGGAAGCTTTGAAGAGATCCAAAACCACTGAAGAAATTGAATAAGCAATCAAAAACCTCCCAACAAAGAGTCCATGGCCAGATGGCTTTCCAGAGGAATTCTACCAAACATTTAAAGAAGAGTTACCACCTATTCTTTTGAAGCAGTTCTAACAGATAGAAATGGATGGAAAACTTCCAAACTCATTCTATGAGTCCAGCATTACCTTTAATCCAAAACCAAAGACTGCGCTACAAAGGAGAACTACAGACCAATTTCCCTGATGAAGCTTGATCGAAAAATTTTTAACAAGATACTAGGCAACTGGATCAAGCAATACATTAAAAGAACTATTCACCACAATCAAGTGGGATTTATTCCTAGGATGCAGGGCTGATTCAATATCCACAAATTAACCAATGTGATTCATCACATTAGTTAAAGGATACAATCCACATGATCCTCTCAATAGATGTAGAAAAAGCATTTGACAAAATACAGCATCCTTTCTTGATAAAAACCCTCAAGAAAGGAGGGATAGAAGGATCATACCTCAAGATCATAAAGGCCGTATAAGAAAGACCCACAGCTAATATCCTCAATGGGGGAAGACTGAGAGCTTTCTCTCTAAGGTCTGGGCTACAGCAAGGATGTCCATTCTCACCACTATTATACAACATAGTATTGGAGGTCCTAGCCTCAGCAACAAGACAATACAAAGAAATAAAAGGCATCCAAATCAGCAGGGAGGAAGTCAAACTTTCAGTGTTCATAGATGACATGGTACTCTATGTGGGAAACACAAAAATATCCACCAAAAAACTGCTAGGACTGATACATGAATTCAGCCAAGTCGCAGGATACAAAATCAGTATTCAGAAATCAGTTGCATTTTTATACACCAATAATGAAGCAGCAGAAAGAGAAATCAAGGAATCGATCTCATTTACAATTGCACCAAACACCATAAAATACCTAGGGATAAATCTAACCAAAGGGGTGAAAAATCTGTAAACTGAAAACTATAGAAAGTGCATGAAAGAAATTGAAGAAGACACAGAAAAATGGAAAAATATTCCATGCTCGTGGATAGGAAGAACATATTGTTAAGATGTCAATACTACCTAAATCAATCTACATATTCAATGCAATCCCTATCAAAATAACACCAGTATTCTTCACAGAGCTAGAACAAACATTCCTAAAATTTGTATGGAATCAGAAAAGACCCCAAATAGCCAAAGCAATCCTGAAAAAGAAAACATAGGCTGGAGGTACCACAATTCCAGACTTCAAGCTGCGTTACAAAGTTGTAATCATCAAGACAGTATGGTACTGGCACAAAAACAGACACTTAGATCAATTGAACCGAATATAGAACCCAGAAATGGACCCACAAACCTATGGCCAGCTAATCTTTGACAAAGCAATAAAGAATATGTAATAGAAAAGACAGTTTCTTCAGCAAATGGTACTGGGAAAACTGGACAGCGACATGCAGAAGACTGAACGTGGACCACTTTCTTACACCATACACAAAAGCAAACTCAAAATGGATGAAAGACCTAAACATGAGGTGGGAAGCCACCAAAATCCTAGAGGAGAAAACAGGCAACAACCTCTTTGACCTCAGCCGCATCAACTTCTTACTTGCCATGTCTTTGGAGGCAAGAGAAACAAAAGCAAAAATGAACTCTTGGGACCTCATCAGGATAAAAAGCTTCTGCACAGCAGAGGAAACAATCAGCAAGCTAAAAGGCAATCAATGGATGGTAGAAGATATTTCCAAATGACATATCAGATAAAGGGTTAGTACCCAAAAATCTATAAAGAACTTACCAAACTCAACACCTAAAAAGCAAATAATCCAGTGAAGAAAAGGGCAAAAGACATGAAAGATACTTTTCCAAAGAAGACATCCAGATGGCTAACAGACACATGAAAAGATGCTCAACATGACTCATCATGAGGGAAATACAAATCAAAACCACAATGAGATACTCCCTCTCATCTGTCAGAACAGATAAAATTAACAACTCAGGCAATGACAGATGTTGATGAGGATGTGGAGAAAGATGAACCCTTTTGCACTGCTGGTGGGAATGCAAACTGGTTCAGCCACACTGGAAAAGAGTATGAAGTTTCCTCAAAAAAATTAAAAATAGAAGTACACTATGACCCAGAAATTCACTACTAGGTATTTATCCAAAGGTTACAGGACTGCTGATTCAAAGGGGAACATGACCCCAATGTTTATAGCAGCACTATCAACAATAGCCAAAGTATGAAAAGAGCCCAAGTGTCTACTGACTAACGAATGGATAAAGAAGATGTGGTGTATATATATACAATGGAATATTACTCATCAATCAAAAAGAATGAAATCTTGCCACTTGTGACAGTGTAAATGAAACTACAGTGTATTATGCTAAGTTAAATAAGTGAGAGTAAGACAAATATCACATGATTTCACTCATGTGGAATTTAAGAAACAAAATATGTGAACATAAGGGAAGCAAAAATAATATAAAAACAGAGAGGGAGACAAATTATGAGACTCTTAAATAAGGAGAACAAACAGAGGGCCACTGGTGTGGTGTTGGATGGGATGGGCTAAATGAGCAAGGGGCATTAAGGAGGACACACTTTGGGATGATCCCTGGGTAGTATATGTAAGTGATGAATCACTAAATTCTATTCCTGAAATTAAAAAAAAAATAGATTATTTGTAATCTTTCAAATTTTGAAAAAAATTGAAACCAACTGCCATACTTTTTAAAACCTTATTTGTGATAAGAAAAACATTGTAAATTGCAACCCAATGCATATATAGATACAGAGCAAACAAAAGTTAACAAATATTTATTCTAGCAAACAATACATTCTGATTTTTTTTTACTTCGTTACTTCAGTTTTAATTTACTTCATTTGTTTTCACTGCCATGTGCAACCTATGGAAATGTCCAGCAATAGAGAAGTGATTGAATTATTCATGGTATTTAATGTCCTATAATTTAAAAAGATGATACAGATCTTTTTATTTGTAACATAAAAATATCACAACAATATCTTATTAAGAGTAGAAAGCAGGGTGGGAATGAATATACATAATATTATCCTATTTGTTAAAAAACAGTTTGAAAGGAAACGTATGCCACAGGCTTAATATTTCCTTCATTTCTTTTGTAATAGTTGCTGCATTTTCTGAATGTTTACAATCTGGACATAAAGGTATATAGCTAACATTTATTGAGCATTCACTATGTGTGCCAGGCCCTGGACTCAAAGCTTTATATGTTTTATTATTTCATTTAACTCTCTTCAAACCTGAGATGGTGTAACCATCCATTTTATGGAGCAGAAATGGAGGCTTAAAGACTCCCAAGTAAATCGTCTGGGGTTGAAATTAATGAAAGGATGGAGCTGGAACTCAAACCCATGTGTATCTAACGACAGAGATCATGCTTTGAATGTTAGGTTGTGCTGCCTCATAGAGAGGAGAATGGAGGATGTGTACCAGTCAGGATGGGCTAGATGTTACTGTGGGTAATAAATAGCCCCAAAGTCTTAATGGCTTATAATAAGGGAAGTCTCTTCCTTGCTCATGCCACATGTCCACGATGGTCCTCCTGAGACAAGGATAAAAGAGCACCCACCATAGGTAACTACCAGGTGCCATAAGAGATGGACAGAGAGGTGGCCTGACCCAGTTGTTCCCAAGTGTTGTGTTCGAGGTGGCACACTTCGCTCCCACTCACATTTCACTGGTCAGAGCACGTCACAGGGCTGCGTCCGGCTTAGCGGGTCAGAGGACAATGTGACATTCGTTGTGGAGCCTAGTGAGTCTACCACAAGGTACCAGCCTGAATAAGATGTGTTTGCTTCATCCTTGACCAGGTGAAATTTGTCACAGAGCTGCCCACAAACATCACTGACAAAATTAAAGACATGAAATTCAGAAAAAGGAGTTTGGTCAGATGTAATCAGCAAAACATTCAGAAACCACTATGTGATCTTGGCCAAATCCTGACCGCCTCAGTTTCCCCACTATGGAGAGGATGAGGAGGGAATGTTGGGCGTTGTTTTGTAAGAGCATCAGGAGTGCCCACGATGCAGCGTTTTTGTTCTTTTAAATTAATATCAGTTATTCTCCTTCCTCCAAGTCCCTGAGTGAGTGTTCTGAATGTGGCCTGGGTAAGAAAACACTGACATCAGCATCCCAGGTGACCTCGTGTTGTGCTTTTGTCCTGTGAATGAACTGGCACTAGATGCTGTCCCTCCATAATTCTCACCAAGTCCCATCAGAGAAGATTCCAGGGCTAGATTCTCCCTCCTGGTTCCAGGGGCCCTGGGTGACTCCTTATGCCCATTCAACAACTAGGACACAGAGGTCATAGGGGACACTCCTGTGGCCCCAGATGTCTGTCTCTGCCTGGCTTGCCCATGCCCTGCTGGAGGGTAATGCCAGGGCCAGAGCTAGTGAGGTGGCTGGGGAAGGGGGAGAGGGCCGAGGGCAGCCCAGTGTGGTGATTCCACTTGCTTGCAAGACTGTGGCTCACGCTCCATCCACCATCCCATGGATCTGCTGCCTCTGCTGCCTCTGAATGCTGCTGCTGCTTCCAGGCCCCAGCCTATACCAGCACAGGTGAGTGAGGGATCTGCCCTCTGGGGACTCACGAGTCCTGCAGGACTCCTCTGGCTCTTTCCTGGTGTGCCTAATCCTGCATTCCTTCCATGGGTCCCAGGAGCTCTGTTTCCCCAGCCCTCCCTTGGGGCCCCCACTCACTCACCGTTCCCAGGGCCTAGGAATCCCTCAGCCTCGCCAGGGGGCCACTCTTTGTGACCAGCTCCTGCCATTTGTAGCCCTCCCAGCCCCTGGCCTGTGATCCTATGTGGTAATCCTTCACTCCATCCGTCTACACCACAAGGCATGGCACCACAAGGGGGGACACTGAAGGGTGGGAGAAAAACGGGCAGAAGGAGCTGAGCCTGAGGGTGGGGGAAGCACATATTGTTTCTTGCTCCCCCCGCCCAGGAGTCACCCTTGAAGGGCCCCCTCTGCAGTCGCTTACTTCTGAGCTGCACAGACACACATGTGCAGAGGAATAAACAGACACCACAAGCTCAGAGACACACAGGCATGGAACCACCCACAGCCTCATCTGGGGATTCAGGTATGGGGCTCATGGACAGGCTCACACACAAACCCACACAGCAGACGTAGCCAATGACATCCTGAGGGGAATACACACACACACTCAGGGCCACATGAATCAGCCCCGTAAAGCAAACTCCACACATACTAGACACACACACACACAGAAAACACACACACATACCCCACAGGTATGATCAACAACACTCAAAGGGGCCTCAAATTCACACATACAACCAGTACACACACAGACATGAAACAGATACAGATACTCCCATAGGGACACATATACCCGAGAGGTACAGATAATGCAGTCACACACACAGAGATTTGCACAGTGGATATGCTCATTCAGGGACAGACACAGATACACATGCATACAGATAAACACAAGAGTAAAACGTGAAAACAGCCAAAAAAGAGGAAACTCAATATACTCACAGAAGCAGAACTCAGGCTCACAGGTGCATCATGTAGATTTACACACACACACACACACACACACACACACACACACACACAAACACATTCCACATAACTCTGGCACGCCAGTGAAGGCCAGCACAGGCAGATGGAATGCACAGACCCTGGCATGACCTGTTCCATCTAAGTTGTCATGGGAGAGGGTGTTTTCCCGGTCTGGTCCCAAACCTGTGCTGGGTATCTGTCCACGCCAGTGGCTTAAGGAGGGTTGTGCCCAGGCCTGGATTCCAGAAAGCGGCCAGGGTAGGGTGGCCATGAGGACAGGGGCACAGGGTAGGGACAGGGTACACTTAGAGCAGGGGTGTTTCATGGGGCCAGGTCAAGTGCAGGAGACAGGTGAGCCTTCCCAGGATCCCTGCTCCTGTTTCTCTACCACCTGGGGTGCGGCCTGCATATGAGACTCATATACCGTCCTCGGCGCCTCTGGCAGCACTGGCTCCTTCTCTACTCGTCGTCAAGGAGCGAAGAGCTCCCCCCTGGGCTTACGCCACTTACTTCAGATTTGCAGCCGCGGCCTCAGGTAAAAATTGACAATGGGGAACAAACTGATTGACTTTTTAGTGGGTCCAGGTGGAATATATATGGTATTTAAGCTAGGGTTAATGAAGATGGACGTGTCTTTGGAGTTGTCAGCATTACATATAAAACTTTTATTCTACCAACGTGTGCAGAAAGTCAAACAAGTTTGTGTTATTTCTGTTGCAATTTGTTAGCAAAAAGATGACTTAAAATGATTCTTAATTTTGTCTGTCTCAAAGTTTTTTTAGATAATTGTTAAGATAGCTTTCAAAGTCTTAACTTGAAAGTTTTGCTTGAATGATAAATAGAATTGAATTCATTGTTCATCTATGCCTTTTTCAAATAGGACTGAGTGCTGTAGCATTGATTACTGAACATAGGTTTGTGCTTTTGACTTCTAACTGCAGAGAAGCTGAGGGTATTTGGGTCTGTTGGTAAATATACTTTGTGATTTATTAAAAGATTGTACTATGGAAAAATATGTTTTTTAATTATAAAATGTAATTATAAATTTTAGATCTAGAAGAATTCTGGTATAACAGTTCACAATTGATTACTACTTAGTTTTCACTGGAGACTTAGGTTCTAAGAGTTAAAATTTTTCTGCTAAATGTAATTAAGGCTGACAGAAGTAAGGAAAGTAACTCTGCATGTAAAAAGGAAGATGTGTGTAAGAAAGATGTGAGGAATGAGAATACATTTCTGTTGAGGTAAAAGAAAGTAATTTTCTCCTAAAAGGAGACTGGTTGTTTGGAAAGAAATGGCTTGGGAGAAAATCTGAATGCTAAAGAAAGTTGTAGAAGGTTTGTGAAGGGAAGACTTTGGACAGCAATTTTATATGAGGTCAAGACACAATAAGGTTGAAATGAATGGATTTTGTTTATTTTGTATTTGAGAGGGAGGGAGAGTGTCTCTGTGCGCAGGTCGAGGGGCAGAGAGAGAGAATCTCAAGGAGGCTCCACGCCCAATGCATACCCTGACTTAGGGTTTGATTCCGTGACCTGAGCCAAAATCAAGAGTGGGATGCTTAACCAACTGAGCTACCCAGACACCCCAAAATGAATGGATTTTAAAGGTACACTGTTAGATGATTGAAATTCTGCTTTCTGTCTTCTCAAACAAGACAAAGTTTTCTTGGATTGCTAGTTTACGCTTGATAAGAAAATGTAAACAAAGTTTTTATTTATTTTTTTTTCCTTGCACAGAAAAACCAAAGTTTCTGTGTTTTGTCTTTATCAGGTCTTTGGTTTGTTAAGAAAGTTAAAACTTCACAATGTTAAAGGAGCTAAGTTTTACTAACAAGTATATTACCCTATCTATTCGCCTTTGTAATCTTGGTTAAATAAATAATTAAATTTCAAGTTTTATAATGATCCATAATACTATTTAAACATGAACTTTAAAACTTTACCAAGATTTGAACTGTAAATGAAGTCTTTTTGATCAGCCAGCCTTGTTTATTTGGTATGTTAAATTACATGGAAAGTACAAACAAATCATGATAAACCCTAGGTTGTATTGCTTGGGTAAATGCTATAACTGTTCATATAAGGAGAAAGATAGATATAGATATAGATTTGGATATAGATAGATACAGATGTAGATATAGATGTGAAATTCCTGACATTTTAATATCATTTGATATTCTGATTATTAAAGTGTTCTGTGTCACAGAAATAACTGAATTTTCTTAACAATTGCATTGTGGTCTTTTGTCATTTGCAAAATGAGTTTCATCTTAAACCAGATTCATAAAAAGGACTTTTTTTTTTTAACAAGTGCAGGTTTTTGATATCTTTAAAAGCATAAAACTGGGGCGTCTCGGTGACTCAGTCAGTTAAGCGTCTGACTCTTGGTTTTGACTCAGGTCATGATCTCATGGCTCACGAGATTGAACCCTGTGTCAGGCTCTGCACTGACGGTGTGGAGCCTGCTTGGCATTCGCCCTCTCCCTCTCTCTGCCCCTTCCCCACTCGTGCTTTCTCTGTCTCTCTCAAACAAATAAATAAACTTAAAAAAATCATAAAGCTGAAATGGGGAAGACTTTCCAGAACTAATGAAAAGCTACATTCAAACTGAACAAGAATTAGTAACATGGAACTCAATGAACTGAAGAAGATGATTATAGTTTTTGTGACTCTTATTTGCAACATTGCTTGTTCTCTGATATTTGCTCTTCCAGGTTAAGGAAACTTTCTCTTAAGATGACTCTCTCTGACTTACAGAAACATGGTAAAATATTCATTTGTGAACAAATTGAAGCATCTAACTTTCCTCCCTAGCTGAACCCTCTGAAATTCAAAAGCTCTCAGTGAATATCCTTTCTTTCAAGGCAATTACAGTTGTTTGCATAAGTTCAATAAGAATCTGTCCTCCTTGTAACAGGACACCATTGGAAATATTGGTTATTTTACCAAAGCTTTGACTGGAATGTCATATTTCAGAGAAGCATACATAGACTCAGATATGACCATACAGCTTTAAGGAACCAAGGTTGCTTTTATGAAACTTAAAGCCAACGGACCCCTGGGTGACTCAGTCAGTTAAGCGTCTGACTTCAGCTCAGGTCATGATCACAGTTTGTGAGTTTGAGCCCCACATCCGACTCTGCACTGTCAGCACAGAGCCTTCAAGGATCTTCTCTCTCCGTCTCTCTCTGACCCTCTCCTACTCATCCCCCCCTCTTTTTCTCTCAAAAATAAACATTAAAAAAAATGAAACTTAAGCCAGCAAAGCCCCTGTTGGCCCGATACCTTGCTTACAGATTTCCCAACAGCCTTACCAGGTGAGTGAAGAGTATCACTTCCTGGCTGGTGCAGGAACATGGCAGGATATTTTGGGGGCCTTAAGAAGAGGAATTCACCCACATCTACAGGTACTGCCGGAATGTCTGATGGCAAGTATTTGGCTTGTACTCTGGCCTAGAGCAGCTACTAAAAGTTCAGTCAACATTCTTTATAAAAAGTTCCAGCAAAGGGGCGCCTGGGTGGCGCAGTCGGTTAAGCGTCCGACTTCAGCCAGGTCACGATCTCGCGGTCCGTGAGTTCGAGCCCCGCGTCAGGCTCTGGGTTGATGGCTCTGAGCCTGGAGCCTGTTTCCGATTCTGTGTCTCCCTCTCTCTCTGCCCCTCCCCCGTTCATGCTCTGTCTCTCTCTGTCCCAAAAATAAATAAAACAAACAAACAAAAAAAAAAAAAAAAAAAAAAAAACGTTGAAAAAAAAATTAAAAAAAAAAAAAAAAAAAAAAAAAGTTCCAGCAAAGCAAATTTGTAAAGATCTGTATGACCAGTCACTATTCTTGCTAGGCCTATGTAAATAATTAGGCCAAGTTTGTTAAAGCAAACTTGTTTTTCAAATGAATTAGTTTTGATTTGGCTATCGCTGGAAATAAGGTGATTTGGAGAGAAAATTATGTTTCGGTAACACATTTTTGCAGGTGTTAAACTCTAGTTCTGATTGCCTTTGAATGTCTGTTGTTTGCTCAAGCTAGACAACTTGTGGTACGCTTCAGAGAAATTGCCACAGTAGCTCACGTATGGAGAATCCTCTTGCTTGCTATTCTCTGGGCATAATAACAGGACTCCATGGCCATATGATTATTTGAACAGCTGGAAAATGGGATGGATTCCCCTGCAGTGGTAAATTCAGCTATCACCTTGGCCGATTCTGTGTGGCTGGGATGACCAGAGTATGTCCATGGGGTTAACCCCAGTCCATGGCGTTAACTATGCTTGTGGAGATAATGGATGGCCCCACTTTCCTTATGCCTGGATTGGGTGATACACTTGGGGGTGCCCTTATCTCCTAAGGCAAGTTTTCTCCCACTTGCCAGTGATTCCTCATAATTAGGATATTGTTAAAGTTAGACATCAAACAAGGAGGGCTTATTGGTGGTTTAATCCCTTAACCATATTTGCCCCAGGGGCCACCTCTATTGATGTAAAATTGCAAATAGAGGCTTTAGCCAAGCATACAGTCGCCATCTTAAAAGACCCAGCTCAGCTTAAAAAGTGGCCCTCCAAAACTGAATGGAGCTTGATATCCTGACTGCAGCCCAAGGAGGCACCTATGCTTCATTAAAGCAGGGTTGTAGGTATGTACTCCATATTATCACAAAAATAAGACAGGGTTACCACCAGACACGTATACTCAAATTAAGGCTCTACGAAATTCTTCCCTCTCTTTCAAGGACTGGTTAAGTTCCTGGTTCGCAGGAGGACTATGGTCAACTATTAAGGGTCTCTTTGTTGGACTTCTCATTCTTATAGCCATACTAATCCTCATATGTTGCCTTTTCCAGAGTTTCTGTGCTTGGTGCCAAGACTCCATCACTACAATAACTTCAGGTTGACAGATGGTCCTTACCATCCACAGAGATATTTCTTTGATGTCCACAGCAGACTTGGCTGCCTCCACTTTTCCTAACTCCCCTATACATTCCTGACTAATCAATGTTGACCCATTAGGTAGGGACATCTGTAGGTCTCTATTCAGTAGCAAGATGCTACAGAAGATGAGGCCTTCCACCTGCCTTCAACAATCTTAAAGATTTAAAGGTCAGAATTGTTCAGGGGGCAGGGGGCACCTTGGTGGCTCAGTCAGTTAAGGCTCTGGTTCTTGATTTCAGCTCGGGCCATGATCTCATGGTGTGAGTTCAACCCTGCATCGGGCTCAGCAATATGAGAGTGGATGCTGCTTGGGATTCTCTCTCTCCCACTCTCTCTGCCCCTCCCCTGCTCACTCTGTCTTTCTCTCAAAATAAATAAACTTAAAAAATTGTTCAGGGGCGGGGGAATGAGGAGAACAAAGACAAGAGAACCATAATCAAAATTATATTTTCTCACAACTTGCAGCCCACTGATAAATCCCTGAGACATGCAGAGCGTGACCCTGCTCAAAGTGCTCATGGCTGCCTTAATGTTGATGTTTTTCTAGAGACTGAAAGCAACTGGCTTCACAACAGCCTGAACTCCAGGATCCCGTGACTCTTCTCTAACATGCACAAATCCCTTTAGAGACTTAGGTTATCTCTACCTTCCCCATCCCCCAAACTTAAAAGTATACAATCAGTCATTCCTTACCTTCCAAGTACAACTCTTTCTGCCAATGGGTCCTGTCCCTGTGGTATAATTAAAACACCTTTTTGCACCATAAAATGTCTCAAGAATTCACTCATGACCATTGGGCTCGATGACCCTGCATCACATAGAGATGGTGACACTAATGTGCAAAGGTGCTTAGGACGTGGCTTCCTCCTGTCCATAGCACAGTTATGGACACAGGCATGGACACGGAAGGACACCATTTTACTGAAAGAACACAGCCCAGGGTCACACAGCTGGTAAGCAGCACACTGAATCTCAAACTCTAAGCTCCTGGCCCTGTCCCCAGGGGCCACAAAGGGCTCTCCAGATGGGAAGCTGATACTGGCTTTGGGGACACTACCTTACCTCCATGAATGATCTCACCTGTTCAAGGCCCCCAATCTCTGTTCACTGCTGCTTCTTTCCTTGATCCCTGCTCCAGTTATAATTGGGGTGACCCTGGCCACCTGCTAGGCCCTCCCTGCCCAGCACACCTGGTGCTGCTAACAATATGGGTGTTGTCCCAGGGCCCCCAAGAGATAAGCTGATGAACTATTTATCTTAAAATGCTCTCATTCCTGCAGATCGCAGGAGATGCCATGAGAGTCAGCTTGGATTATTCCCCCTGTGGGGTTCATAATGTAAAGTCCAACCTAATGGGTAGGAGGGTCACATAGACAAGTGACAGATCGACCACTATTTGAGGTATTAAAAGGTCTAGGCCAATTAGAGATGATTTGGGGACCAGACAGCCTTCTCACACCAATATTTCAGGATATTCCAGGTCTGGAGACATATTTGATTATAATTTTATCATGCTCATTCAGTCAAATATAGCTCTTTTTCTTTGGGATTTCTTTATTCATATTTATAGAGGGGCTTCTCAATTACTAAACATACGGGAATTTCTAGTTAGCTTTTTAGCAGCGATTTCTAGCACATTATATTACCAAAAGATGCTCTGTGTGTTTCATTCCTCTGGAATATATTGAAATTTCACGTATGGCCAAGATAAGTAGTATGAGTTTTTGTATCTGTATCCTATGTGCCTAAAGTTAATGTGTCCCCCACAGTGTTATATGTAGATGTGGACACATATATGGATATCGCTGTGGGATTTCAGATGGTTGCTAGCAAGATCTATATCTTATGGATGTTATGTCTTCTTTGAGTTAGAGAGGGTTGAAAACTCTCATTCTGCTTATGTATTTCATTGGAGTTCTGAAAGGAAGGAGAGAGCTCCGAGAAGAGGGGAAAGGGACCTGGGTTGGGAGGGACCAGAAACCAGAAGGTCTGCCAGTGTTCCAGAGAGCAGCAGTCGTTGGGATGGCATGTGGTGATGTGGTAGGTGAGAAGTGGCTTTTTAAAAAATAAAGTCACGCTGGGTGTCTGTGTTGATCTACCAGGGGTGAAGGGAGCTGATTGGTCGAGAGAGAGAGACAGAGAGAGAGAGAGAGAGAGAGAGAGAGAGAGAGAGAGAGAGAATAAAGGTTACAGGCTGTTAAAGCAATGCTCAGAGAGTTGAAGGCTTGAACATAGATGGATCCTCCTCTGCTCCAGCTGCTACTTGTGTCCTGCTCACCTAGTGATTTATTGACCTGCTGACCAACTAACCTGTCTGAACCCCCCCACCCTACTCTAGTACTTGATCTAATCTTGGTACTGTCCCTCACCTCCTTCTCCTGACACACCCCCTCCCCAATCTCACCCTTACTGAAACACCACCTCCAACTCCAATTACCACCCCACTCCATTCCCACCCCCACCTCCTCCCTGGTGCCCCTGTGCCACCTGATACAACCAGGACATGAAGGTACAGAAGCTGTTTTGTCTGTCTACTCATGCTCTTGTGTACCAGTTACTCAAACCCAAATGTGAGTAATCATGGGACATCGGTGGATTCTTCCTTCATATTGAGTTCATTCACACTGTGGTTAAACAACAGCTTTTTCATGGGGTTCTTGATGGGAACTTCAGAAGAACTTCAGTTCTTCCTGAAGACTGAGGACCACAGGGCAGGTTTCTCCACCAGCCTGAAGTAGTTGTGGCCACAGCTGTCCACATTCTGTTCTGGGTCTGGTCTGTGCTTCTTGGACCAAAAAGATCAGCATTGACAGGATGGAAACCTGAAAAGAGTATATTCATAATGTCAAGAAGGAAGGATTTATGAAGATACTAAAAGCCTCTGAGATCTTAGTCTTCAATAGGGGCTTATATGATATGTGAATTATATCTAATTAAAATTGTTTTCAAAAATGTCACAAACTCTTATTTAATAGCATCTATGCACATTAGATTGGCTCCTGGAAGCCCTGTCAAGATCCTGATTCAAGCCATGTAAGTTTAGGGTCCATCTTAGATGTGATTTGTTTTCCTATCAGCACACTGTTCATATTTGTGAAGTTTGGTAGCCCTGGGAACAGTGGTATCTGAACCATTGGTGTTTGTACGAGAGGGTTAGGAAGTGAAATGTCCTTTGTGCTCTGTGCTTCCTGGTTTGTTGGCTTTTAAGAACTTCTGGTCAGCCCATTCTTTGTGGTTTTGGAGGCTGCCCCTAGGTACTCTCTCCCACCTCATTGATGAGAGTTCTGAGAAGCCCAGCAGAAACTAGCTGCACCCTGCTGGGACATGTACAATAAGTAAATCACTAGCAGCAACCTGATCAGGAAGTGAAGGAGTTTGTCCTTTCTTTAGCCATCTATGTGCAGAGTGTTGAATTACCCAAAGGAAAAAGTTCCCAAATGTCTGTAGGATTGTTTGAATATAAACATATACCTGGATCCCAGTGTGAATGTTTCACTTACTCATGAAAAGTCACACCTGTAGGACACCTGCGTGGCTCAACAGTTAAGTGTGTGGTTCTCGATTTTGGCTCAGGTCATGATCTCGTGGTTTGTGAGATTGAGCCCCGTATTGGGCTTTTCACTGACAGCTCAGAGCGTGCTTGGGACTCTTTTATCTCCCTCTCTCTCTGTCCCTTCACCACTTGCATGGTTCCTCTTTCTCTCAAAATACATAAACATTTTTAAAACATCAAAATCTGTACCCCCCAGGGGAGAGAGACAGGGAACACCCATAGAAATAAGTAGACTTCTTTAGATTGGCAGGCACCAGGTTCATAGAGCTGGATCTGGAAAGCCCCACTAGTCTGGAATAACCCTTGTACTGAGGCAGACTCATCCCCCATGAATAACTCTAGTCAAAATAGAATCTATTCTGTTTCTTTTGAGACTACAGAGGAGGAAATTTCTTGGTCGTCTTTATTAGAATTTTCCTCCTCTACCTGGGCTGCATCTTATAGATCAGTTCAGCTTTCTCTCCCTACCCATCTCTGAGTTTTCCATAAACTAACTTTTCTTGAATTTCCCACCTGCCCCTGGTAATGGCCCATGGTCTGTGAGAATGTAGTGAAGAGACTGGACAGCAACATGCAGAAGAATGAAACTGGACCACCTTCTTACACCATACACAAAAATAAACTCAAAATGAATGAAATACCTAAATGTGAGACAGGAAACCATCAAAACTGTAGAGGAGAAAACAGGCAACAACTTCTTTGACCTCAGCCACAGCAATTTCTTGCTCCACACGTCTCTGAAGGCAAGGGAAATAAGAGCAAAAATGAACAATTGGGACCTCATCAAGATAAAAAGCTTCTGCACTACAAAGGAAACAATCAACAGAACTAAAAGGCAACTGATGGAATGGGAGAAGGTATTTGCAAATGACAGATAAAGGGTTAGTATCCAAAATCTATAAGGGAGTTACCAAACTCAACACCCAAAAAGAAATAATCTAGTGAAGAAATGGGCAGAAGACATGAATAGACACTTTTCCAAAGAAGACATCCAGATGGCTGACAGACACATGAAAAGATGCTCAACATCACTCATCATCAGGGAAATACAAATCAAAACCACATTGAGATACCACACACTGGTCAGAGTGGCTAAAATTAACAACTCAGGAAACGAGAGATGTTGGCAAGGATGTGGAGAAACAGGAACCTCTTGCATTGTCAGTGGGAATGCAAACTGGTGCAGCCGCTCTGGAAGACAGTGTGGAGGTTCCTCAAAAAATTAAAAATAGGACCACCCTACAACTCAGCAATAGCGCTACTAGGGATTTATCCAAAGGATACAGGAGAGCTGATTCATAGGGGCACATGTACCCCAGTGTTTATAGCAATGCTTTCAACAATAGCCAAATTATGGAAAGAGCCCAAATGCCCATCAACTGATGAATGGATAAAGATGTGGGATATATATACAATGGAATACTACTTGAAAATGAGAAAGAATGAAATCCTGCCATTTGCAACAACATGGATGAATTGGAGGGTATAGTCAGAAAAAGACAGATATCATATGTTTTCACTCATATGTGGAACTTGAGAAACTTAACAGAAGACCATGGGGGAAGGGAAGGGGAAAAAATAGTTTCAGACAGGGAGGCAAACCATAAGAGGTTCTTGAATGTGGAGAACAAACTGAGGGTTGATGGGGGGGAATGGGAGAGGGGGAAAATGGGTGATGGGCATTGAGGAGGGCACTTGTTGGGATGAGCACTGGGTGTTGTATGTAAGCGATGAATCACAGAATCTACCCCCAAAACCAAGAGCACACTGTATACACTGTCTGTTAGCTGACTTGACAATAAATTTAAAAAAAAGGAGTCAATTACTAATATTAACAGCTAGACAGCTGCCAGATGTTTCAAGGGTACCCAAGACTGAGGATGGTTTACATTCATATCAATATGGCCTGCCTTTGGTGCATTTTTTTTAAATTTTTTTATTTTACTGTTTTTTTTTTAATATATGAAATTTATTGTCAAATTGGTTTCCATACAACACCCAGTGCTCATCCCAAAAGGTGCCCTCCTCAATACCCATCACCCACCCTCCCCTCCCTCCCACCCCCCATCAACCCTCAGTTTGTTCTCAGTTTTTAATAGTCTCTTATGCTTTGGCTCTCTTCCACTCTAACCTCTTTTTTTTCCTTCCCCTCCCCCATGGGTTTCTGTTAAGTTTCTCAGGATCCACATAAGAGTGAAACCATATGGTATCTTTCTCTGTATGGCTTATTTCACTTAGCATCACACTCTCCAGTTCCATCCACGTTGCTACAAAAGGCCATATTTCATTCTTTCTCATTGCCACGTAGTATTCCATTGTGTGTATAAACCACAATTTCTTTCTCCATTCATCACTTGATGGACATTTAGGCTCTTTCCATAATTTGGCTATTGTTGAGAGTGCTGCTATAAACATTGGGGTACAAGTGCCCCTATGCATCAGTACTCCTGTATCCCTTGGATAAATTCCTAGCAGTGCTATTGCTGGGTCATAGGGTAGGTCTATTTTTAATTTTCTGAGGAACCTCCACACTGCTTTCCAGAGCGGCTGCACCAATTTGCATTCCCACCAACAGTGCAAGAGGGTTCCCGTTTCTCCACATCCTCTCCAGCATCTATAGTCTCCTGATTTGTTCATTTTGGCCACTCTGACTGGCGTGAGGTGATATCTGAGTGTGGTTTTGATTTGTATTTCCCTGATAAGGAGCGACATTGAACATCTTTTCATGTGCCTGTTGGCCATCCGGATGTCTTCTTTAGAGAAGTGTCTATTCATGTTTTCTGCCCATTTCTTCACTGGGTTATTTGTTTTTCGGGTGTGGAGTTTGATGAGCTCTATAGATTTTGGATACTAGCCCTTTGTCCGATATGTCATTTGCAAATATCTTTTCCCATTCCGTTGGTTGCCTTTTAGTTTTGTTGGTTGTTTCCTTTGCTGTGCAGAAGCTTTTTATCTTCATAAGGTCCCAGTAATTCACTTTTGCTTTTAATTCCCTTGCCTTTGGGGATGTGTCGAGTAAGAGATTGCTACGGCTGAGGTCAGAGAGGTCTTTTCCTGCTTTCTCCTCTAAGGTTTTGATGGTTTCCTGGTGCATTTGATCCCCATGATCATTGTGCTGACAGCGCCTGCTCTCTTTCAGACAGTGGCCACTCAAAGACGGTGTGCGTTTCCCACCAGCATGCATTTTAGTGACCTCAGTTTTGAGAGCTGAAGAAACAAATGGTATATGTTGTGGAGGCTACTTTCTAGAAAGGTTCATTTGTACAAAATTAAAGCTTCGTATATGAATTCATGTGAATTGCATTGTGTGTGTGTTTGCTCCTAAAATACAGGTAAGTCTAGTTTTTGTAAAATGATATGTGTTCTTTTGTTTTGATGACCATATCCAGGACTTTTGTATTCTTTTAGAAGTTAATTTTCATAGTTGTTATTGATTGATTTAGGTGCAATACTCTGAAATAGGAACGTGAATTCCTTTCATTGGCTATTTGACGGGTGTAATCAAGGACTTAAAATCTCATAGATTTCATCAGAATATATAAGATCATCTGATTATGCAAATCTTTATTTACTTCAGAAATTTGACATTTTGCTCTGCGATTCGGTATCAAAGTAAACATTGAAAGAAAATGTCAATGTGTTTAGGAAGCGAAAAAGAAGTATAATTTGTTTGGAATAATAATCCCGTATTTATAAGAGCAACTACCCATCACTCGCAGTTATGTCCCTATCTGTAAACATCTATCTATATAACATTCTCATTTGTATCTCTAGTACATTTTTTTATTGTTACTTTCTCCCATTCTTTCATAAATTTTGGGCATATTTTTGGAGATTTTCAAAAGGAGTTTAGGTACTTTATGAATGTACATTAGAAGTCATTGACTTCTTATTGATCATATGTTTAATATTATGTATTTTTCTATTTTAAGTTGGTTTATAAATTCTTAGGTTAACTATTTAGAAAGTATTTGGAATGTGTCAGCAAAATAAAATCCCTAAGTGTTGTCCATTCTAGTTTTGCTATAGCTTCAGTGTGGTGTAATTTATGTATAATAACACCTTTTTAAAGGAAACGATTTGTTGTTATTTGACATATAAGGAGTAATGAAGCTATCACCACAGTAAGAGAATAAACACACTCCATCACTCCCAAAGTTTGCTCCTGCTCCTTTCTAAGCCATCTGTCCTCCTTTGAGGAGGCATTTGAAAGTCTCCTGGAGATTGCTCGAGGGTTTGTAAAGATGGTTCTTTGTGACAGATATATTGTAAATGTCTTTGATGGATTCCTCATTGTCTCCAATATTATTTCAGCTTCTCCATATTTTATCCTACCATTTCTCTCTTGGCTCTGATGTGTTTGGAATTCTATGGAAACACAACATTATTACTGCCTCCCTGGGAATTTGTGCATTTCTAATTTACCTCTGGAGAACTGTATTTGCTGTTAGTATACTAAAGTACCTTATATTTTTTAAATCATAAATAAGCAGAAAATTTTATACTCACTGTGCCTTTATATGCACTCAGTATTACAAATTTCCTTCTAATCTGTTCAATTTTCACTGTCATTTAGATTGAACTATTTAAAAATTTCTGTAGAAATGTCTTCTTTGACCCATATATTTTTTATGTTCAAGTGTAATGTACATACAATGTAACATTAGATTCAGGTGTGCATTACAATTCTATAGTTCTTTACATTTCTCAGTGCTCATCAGCATAAGTGTACTCTTGATCCCCTCTTTTGCCCATCCTCCCACCAACCTCCCCTCTAACCCATGTGTTCTTTAGAAGCTTATTTAATCTACAATGTTTTTGTCATTTTCCAGCTATCTTTCTGTTTGTGAGGTCTAATTTGACTCATTTGTGGTCTGAGGACATACTTCCTATGATTTCTGTTATTGTGGCTGATCAGATGTATCTTATGGCCACAAATATGGCCTGTCTCAGTGAATGTTCTATGTGAGCTTGACAGGAATGTATAATCTTCTGTTGGATGAAGTATTCTACAGATGGTAATGGGTCCAGTTGATTGGTGGTGCTGTTCAGGTCATATGTGATCTTATTGAATGTCTGTATGCTGGATCTGTTGGTGCCTGATAGAGGGTATTGAATTCTCCAGCTGTAGTAATGGATTCAGCTCTTTCTACCAGCAGTTCTGTCAGTGTTGGCCTTGTGTATCTTGACACATCGGCATGCACATTAGAAATTGTTGCGTCTTTTTGGAGAACTGACTTCTTTACCATTGAAGTAATGCCAGTCATTATCCCTGACAATTTTCCTTACTCTGTAGTGTGTCTGAAGGATAATTTCACTGGTTACAGACAGGTTGATGTTTAACACTTGAAATATTCTCTTCTTCTTGATTGTGTGGTTTATGAAAAGAAGTCTCAGATATTTCTTATCCTTGTTCCTCTTGGGTAAGGTGTTCTTGCTCCCTTCTCTCCTTACACCCCCATCCCCTGCTCCAGATTTCCAAAGCTGTTTTAATTATCTGTAGTTGAATATTATACATTAAGTGTAGTTGGTGGGGTTTTTTTGTTGTTGTTGTTGTTGTTAGTTGTTTGTATGTTTGTCTTGGGTATTTGTCCTGCTTTTGATTTTTTGAGAATCCTGGATCTGTGATTTGGTGACTGCTATTTACTTTGGAAAATCCTCAGTCATTATTGCTTCAAATAGCTCTCTTTTCCATTGTCATGGTATTCCTAACGTGTGTGCTACACATTTTGCAATTGTCCCACTGGTCTTGGGTTTTCTGTGCCATATTTTTAACTTTTTTCTTTGTGTTTCCTTTTTGGAAGGTGCTCCTGGAATTTCTTTAGGCTCAATGATTATTTCCTCAGCTATGTTGAGTCTGTTAATCCATCAAAGGCGTTTTTTATTTCTGTTATGGTGCTCTTGATATCTCGAATCACTTTAAAGACTTAGAGGTTCATCTCTCTGCTTACATTCACCATCTCTTTTTGCATGTTGTCCACTTTTTTTTCATTATCTGCATTATCATAGGAATGGAAGTGGTTTTAAGTTCCCAGACTGATAATTCCTACATCTCTGCCATAGGAAGTGTGATTCTAGTGTGTTTTCTGTCTGTGTTCAAACTGTGTGGTTTTTACTTTACTGTGCCTTGTAAGTTGTGCTGAAATGTAAATGTTACATGCTGGTAAAGAAACTGAGGTAAATAGGACATGAGTGTGAGGTTTTTATATTTATCTGGCTAGGGGTTAGGCTGAATTTACTTCCAGGTGAGACAGGAAGGAGAGAGCCCTGGTGTTGAGTATTTTCCCTCACCTATATTGCTTACTCTTTGGGAAATCCCCAGTTAGTCTCTTAGTTCCTCTTGAGGGCAGATCTTTTCTGGAAGAACAGAATACTTCTGGAATTTATTTCTAAATGAGTATCTCCCCCTCCCCCTGCCACTGTAGAACACTTGCCTTCACAAAGAAACACAACTATTAAGTATTTTGTGTGTTCGTATTCCTTTTCACTTCCCCAGCCCATGGGGCTGGGTGACAAGGGACAGGGAAGCTCAGAGGTTCCTAAGTGGCTTTTTGATAGCATGATGATATTCCAATATCCTGGCAAGAGTGTAGGGCTGGCCTCAGCCTCTCATCATCCTTTAAAACTTTAGAATGGGGAACTATGTTGATGGTGTCAAAACAGGATCATGCCTAGATTTGATTGGGCTAGAATTTATCAAGGGTGACTGAGGTCTGCAGAGCACTTTTTGCTCTTTTTTTTTGAAACACTAGCTGTCATTTCTGTTGTTGCTTGTGCTTTAGCTCTAGCCGTGTTTTATTCTTTTTCTCATTTGGTGGCTTCTATTTCGTTTGTAGCAGTCTGGAAAAAATCATGGCACCTGATGTGCTATAACTCTGTATGAATTAAGCAAACAGCCAACTCCATGTAAGATTTCAGAAGACTTTCTAGAGAATGAAAGAGGTATATCTTAGCACAAAGGTTTTGCTCTTCCTTCCTTCTCTCCCTTCCTCCCTCCCTCCCTCCCTCCCTCCCCTCCCGTCCGTCCTTCCTTCCTTCCTTCCTTCCTTCCTTCCTTCCTGTTTCTTTATTTCAGTATTTAAAAATAATCCTAGTTCTAAACTTCAGTGTGGATACTGGGTTTAAAAAAAATAAGTGAGGGAAATGATGATTTAGTGCATTTTTTAAATGTCTGTATTATCAATGGTCAAAATTGAATAGGCTGAATGTTCATTTAATATAAACAGATTTTTGGTTCAAAAAAAAAAGCTATTTACGTTGTGCTCTTTAACAGAAATTGTGAAGTACCATGACTTAAATAGGAAGTTCTAACTTTTTCTTATCTTTTAATCCTGTGAATTAATTATGCAGAATAAAATTATTGTAATTTAATTGGATTACTATTTTGCTGTTTATCAGGAACTATAGGTTTTTACTAATAATATGTTTTGACAACAAATTTAATTTTGTTTTTTCCCCTCTTAGAGCCTCGAGAATATGGTAAGAATTTAAGCTTTAGTTTTCTTTGCAGTATTTTCTCAGTACCGGTGTTTGATGTGGGTTTTTTTTTTTTAATGTTTATTTTGAGTGAGAGAGACAGAGTGTGAGTGGGGCAGGGACAGAGAGAGAGGGAGACACAGAGTTCGAAGTGGGCTCCAGACTCCTCGCTGTCACTACAGAGCCCGATGGGAGCGTAGAACCCATGAACCTTGAGATCATGACCTGAGCCAAAGTTGGACACAAAACCAATTGAGCCACCCAGGTGCCCCTTGATATGCATTTTAATTCAACTAAGGATAAATATGGTGACTTCTCATGTCTAATTGACTTGTTAACTCTTGACATTCATCTTTCTCTTCCCTGTTTGGAGCCTAAGTGACAATGTGCAGGGAGTTGCCATCTCTTAAGATAAGACATCAGGAGGAGGAACACATCACCAGAGTAGAGGGAATGAAATGAGTGTAATTTTACATAGAAATGGTTAGGAAACAAGTGATGATATGGGCCTGAGGTTTGGAGTGAGTACTTTGCCATGACCTGGCTCTTGGTGACACGTGAACATGAGAAAACACTCTATCTACAAGCCTATCAAGAAGCCTAAGCTTAGAGACGAAGCTAGATATTGCCAGGTGGGGTGTGCGTCACAAGAGAGGTTTAAACCATGGTTTGAGTCTGAGGTGGAGGGAGCCGTTCATGCCAGGGGAGAATGAGTGGAAATGAATTTGTTGCAAATGGGGGTAATGTACTCTGCACGGGCTCCATAGACTGTGGTGATTCTATGGTGCTGTCTGTTGAGAGCCAGGGTGGCTGCCTGACACTTAGAAAGCCCTCAAATTGAGGCTGGGGTTTATCCCTTTGAATGCAGCGGTGGTGGCAGTGAGAAGAGTGATCTCAGGGCATGAGAGCTCTCACACTGGGCCAACAGAAGAGAAGTTTGCACTTTATGGTCGGATGAGATGATTAATCCCGGTTAGAGGAGTCTGTTCTAGAGCTTACATGTGTTATCCGCCTGTAATTGGGTGCTTCGTGTGTGTTGAATAATATTCCTGTAAGGTTGGAGGGTAACACTGTCATGTCGGGATGAAACAAGTTTGTCTTCTAGGAATTGCCATTAATCCAGAGTCTCCAGCCACTAAGTGTAAAGCTGAGATGGTACCCGTATGTTTGATTCCAAAGACCTTGTCCTCCAGGGCCCCCAGTCTCGGGTTCATGAAAGGCGATCTGTGAGCAGCAGGAAGTCATCCAAGGCCTTTGAGTAGTCAGTCAGTCAGCAGTTTGAGCTTTCCTTGTGTGGAATTCCAAATAGCACCTGGGGGGTGTAAGTGGCTCAAATCGAGACTACATGATGGTTTTTTGTTTTTGTTTGTTCCTTTATTTGCGGGGACCTATCTATCTGTACCTTAATGATTGGAGGAGAGAAATGTAAGTTGATAGGATTTGATTTTTCTGTTTCATCTCTGGTGGGGACCTAAGTATTTGAAGTGACTGAATTCTCCAAGAAGGGTGCTTCCAGATGGGAGAAAAATTAGAAGATATTTTATTGTGTTTCTCCATTTTGGACAATATTTTAAATAGGAATCTCATTGAAATAAGGTTTTCTTAGGTTTAAAATGCTGCTAAAACTTCATTTCTTCAGGCACAACGGGAAAGCTAAAATGTTAGTTACACCCACCTGTCAGATCACGTGTCTGTGCTGCTCATACATTGGGATTATTCGATGTCACTGGTTTGGTAACAACCTTAGAAAATGTCTTATCTCCTTTTAGTTAGTTTACAGTGAATAACTGAGAAGATCAATACTTTTAAGGAAGAAAACAGAGAACTTTACTTGCTGAAGAAATATCCATTTGGGAACAGAACGTAGCATTGCCCTTTCAAATATTTTTTGTGATTTCACTTTGGTTACTTCCACTCTGGTAGATCATCCTACTGACCTATTTCATGTGTTCTATAAACAGTACCAATTCAAGACAAGCTTCACAAATGTAAAGAGCTGCCTCTTTATTTGTGAAAGGAGTCATACATTAGAAGACAGGTTTATCTAGCACTATGCTTTTTTTAAAAATTCTGATTCCTTTTTCGTGTTTTATACAACAGTGAATTAAGGAAATGTCTTCAGGAAACTAAGAGTAAGAAAGTAATTTTCTCTCTGATGAAGCTCTTAAATTGAAGGTAAGAATCCCTTATTTGCCTGGATTGCATTCTAAAAACACAAGTAAAAGTAACAAATTATTATTACTCATTCAACATGTTTTGTTGAAGGAGAACATCAAAATAGTGGAACACTTTAATGAAATTTAAAAAAAATAGTGTTTATTAATTTTTTGAGAGACAGGGAGAGACCGAGCACAAGAAGGGGAGGGGGTAGAGAGAGAGGGAGACACAGAATCCAAAACAGGTTCCAGGCTCTGAACAGCACAGAGTCTGACACAGGGCTCAAACTCACAAACCACGAGATAACGACCTGAGCTGAAGTCGGATGCTTAACTGACTGAGCCACCCAGGCACCCACTTTAATGAAATTTTAAATGACACCTTCAAAGTGCACTTGCTACCTTGCAAACTCAGAGAGAGAGAGAGAGAGAGAGAGAGAGATTGGAATGTGAAGAATCAGGAAGTGGTAAGAGCTGGCTGCTGAGTTTTACTGTAATTTGGCTTTGGAGGCTTTTTGTTCATTGGGTGAAGTGAGCACAGCATATTTGCTTGCCATTTACCACAGTAGAGAGTGGGCCTCTGGGAGCCAAACCTCTTTCTGAACAATGAGCTAGAATTTCACTAGGACCACCAAGATGAGTTTTGCTATTTCAAGGACTAGGAGTTATCTTTTATTTTCACAACTAGGTAATTATCACACCATTCCACTCTGCCCTCCAAGATATGTAGAAAATACCCAAATATAGTTGAGACACAAAGGGTGATAGCCAAAGTGTATAATCCTTTCCTTTTAAAAGAGATTTTAAAATTATTCTTTATGAATTTTTTAAATTTTAGTGAGAGATGGCATGTGAGTGGGGGAGAAGGGCAGAGGGAAAGAGAGAGAATCTTAAGCAGGATTCATGCTCAGTGTGGAGCCCAACACAGGTCTGGATCGCATGATCCTAGAATCATGACCTGACCCAAAATCAAGAGTCTGATGCTGAACTGACTGAGCCACCCAGATGCTCCATAGTCTCTTTCTCTCTTAATGCTGAACAGTGAATTTTCAATGTAAATGGGGGGGGGGGGGATACACACAGACACATACATACACACGTGTATAT
Organism: Panthera onca; assembly: GCF_046562875.1. Lineage (NCBI taxonomy): Eukaryota > Metazoa > Chordata > Mammalia > Carnivora > Felidae > Panthera > Panthera onca. The sequence goes on along the minus strand of NC_138352.1, from coordinate 16,519,861 downwards.
AAATATATATAAACATGTATACCGCTAAGAAAGCCATTTATGAGTTGTTTAGACATGAACTATTTTCCACCATCTTTGTCTTCTAGTTATAGTCATGCCTCAAGGTCTTTGTTTATTGCAATGCACGATCCTGCTGTGTGAGGTACACTCAAATTGTTGTGTGATCAATTTTCCGTGAAAGTCTTCTCATATCTGTCTTAACCACAAGATTCAAATGTTGAATTCCAGGATGTAGAGCTAAGAGCCTTGAGGTCCAATAACTGCCAACTGGAAGGTATATTTTCTGTTGGGGAGAAATCCCCATGTGATGGCAATGACTTTGCATTGGTAAGGGAAAGAATACCTTCATGCCTTCATGGTTCTTGCCCTTTTTCTGTCTCACCAAAATCAAGACACAGGTCATGTGCACGTTTATCAAGAAAGCACCTTTTTTTTTTTTTTTTTTAACAAAATAAAAAGGCCCTGGAAGACAAGTGTAATGCATTGAGGTCTGTGAAAGCAACAAAGGAAGCAAAAGTCAAACAGCTGAAGGAGAAAGCACATAACCTGGAAGAATTCTATGAACAAAGAAAAGTGCCTACAGAAAAGTAAGATGCTCATGTGAGAACTATCACAAGGACTGCATTGTATGAAAGAATGTGGCGGCCAGTAGAGATAATTATATTTCTTTTGGAACGGGGTCCAGAGTATTTTTGCCAAATGCATTCAGTAGAATTGTGCCTGCCCTTCCTACCTTGCTTTCTGTAACATAACCTGCATTTTCCTTTCTGTCCTGAGTGCTTGTCACACATTGTGTCATGTATTTGGGGTGGAAGAGGGAAGGTACCAGCATAATAATAATGATACCTGGATCCACTCTGGATCCACCTACATTGTCCTATAGGCTTCAGTCCCATCACACTGTTTTGTCATCCAGCAATTAGGTCATTTTTGTTTAGGACCAGACAGGGGTCAAAAATGTGTGGGGAAAAATTGACTTATCTTGCTGCAGAAATAATAGAAAGTGGAAAGTTGGAAAGTGGGGAGGGGTGCCAGCAGTACTGGATCCCTGCATCCATTCTGCCAGTGAGATTGTTCACTGCAGGCCCAATCCCTAAGAAAGTCGAGTTGTTTCCTGTCCCCTGATTTTTGAAGTGTAACTCCTCTGAGTCTTGACCAAAGCCTGCAGCTTCACTAGGGCTCATCTTTGCTGGCCGCCCCTGAACTACACTTGTTTACTTCTAAGTCTGTGCCCAAAAGTTGTTCAGCTTCTTTGCTGTTCAGATGAATGCCCCCCAAATCAATGATGAATTCTAGGGAGACTGGGTCCAGCTGCCAGCCTGGCTTTGTCCTGGGCTTCCTTCTTCTCCATTTTGGTCTTGTGTGTCTTTGTGGGGTTGTTAGATATTTGGTGCGTTCAGTCACATGCTTCCTCCTTTGTACAGTATTTCCTTTTGTTCTCAGGAGGAGATCGGGGACTTTAGAGTCCCTCATTCATGTTGGAAAGGGAACCCTTCCTTCTCTTCCCTGGAGACTCAGCTTTATGTTAGTCCTTCCCACACCTGGGGTTAGGGCCTGCTCTGTCTCACTGGCATCTTGTTTTTTTAATTTGTAAGCTCTTTCTGTGAGTGGGTACAGCACCCTGACCACCTCTCTATCTTCAACCCCTTACAACAGAGCCACTACATTACAACCACTCCAGAAAGCATTTGCTGAAGGACTGCCTGAGAGGCCAGAAGGAAGTGCATGTGCCTTTCTCTGTCTAGTGCTTTTGTGTCAGTTTCCAAGAGATACTCAATTTTGCATGTGATTCTTGAGTACATCAAGTGTCAAGTTGAAACCCTCTAAATCAACACCACAAACAAAATAGTCTGAGGGTAACACAGCAAACCAGCCTTGCCAAGCCTTTCCTTTTGTTGCCTTCACTATCAATGGAATGAGTCTTGTTAAAGTAGATTTGGCTTCATGAAGTTGAGGGTTTTCCATCTGAAATCTGTTTCCTGGAAGTAAACTCAGACTGTGACAGTTCATATCAGGTTGTACGTCAGAAGATGATGTTGTTCAGGAGATGTTGCCGCTCTAAGATTGGCCTTTTCCTCCACCAGGGTAGGTGAAGGTGGAGGCAGGGGTTGCAGTCCTGAACTCTAGCGATGTCTTGGAGTGAGCTGCAATGTTGGTGAAGTCATATCCTGGAAGGTCGTCTTTCAGGGTGATTGTCTGTGTCATGGTACAACTTTTGGACTGAGAATCATGGAGGTGTAAGACTAGTGATGATCCCCTGCTTCATCCTAATGGGAATATGTTGGTCAGACATGGTTTTTCACTCACTGATTAAATGAGTCTTCACCATCTCAAACAAAAGACCAACTCTGGGAAGGCATAAAGTACAATGTTATTTGATGACTTTATGATAAAGGAGAGGAAACAGAACTAGAAATTCTGATAGCAGAGACGTGGCAGCAGACAGAAGTTGAATTTTCTTGAACTTAAATGGGGTGTTCATTTCTCTGATTGTGTTGTCAGTCTGTGCATTTATGGGAGAGGTGGGGGAAGGGATATTTGCATAGGCCTTCAAGAGTGCTGGGAGGTAAAAAGGGGGAACTTCTGGACCTTGGTCCTGACTGTGTATATATCTTTCCTATCTTAGGAAGCTGAAAATGACACTGTGAACTGGCGGCAAAGAAGAATCAGCTGGCAGCTGCAGGTAAAATTTGAAAATAGCTACAGAAGGGGAGCCTGGGGGGCTCAGTCATTTAAGTGTCCAACTTCAGTTGAGGTCATAATTTCACAGTCCGTGAGTTCGAGCTCCATGTCAGGCTCTGTGCTGACAGCTCAGAGCCTGGAGCCTGCTTTGGATTCTGTTACCTCTCTCTCTGTCCCTCCCCTGCTCATGCCCGCTCTCTCTCTCTCTCTTTCTCTGTCTCAAAAATAAACATTAAAAAAAAGAAAATAGCTACAGAAGAAATAAACAAGTACAAGTTCAGCTACTAATTACCAGAAGCTCATGAGGCCTCTGTTCATTTTTTTGTTTTTAACCTTTTTACAGTGTGTAAACTCAACATAGTAATATAAACAAAACTTCAGAGGACATATGCATAGAGTATTAACAGATAAAGAAGGTAAGTTTTAGAAAGAACAAGACAATTAAGTTTCTAAACATTTGCGGATCTCAAGCAATGGCCAGACTATGTGGAAACTTCGTCCATGCCAACACTCTTCGGGGGTGGTGTCAATTGTCATAATCTGTAGGAGAGCAGTGTGTCGTGCTATGAATCATACCCATCAACATGGTAGTGCCATTTCATGGCCCTTGTCTTTGCAACCCTGGGAAACGTGGTGAGGATATAAGTTAAAGAAGAATAGAGTTTTATGATAAAAGACACTTGTCACATGATGAGTTAGGGAAAGATTGAAAATGGGAAGGAACTCTATGGACGCTGAACCCTACGAGCCTGGAATAATGAGTAAGGAAAGGACGTAACAATAGCTTTGATCCTACTGTACATTTATAATCATGTGAAATGTGTTTCATGTGTAAGAATAAATTGTATCGGGACAGATATGAGGTTGATGGGAACGTGGGCAGATTATTTAAAATCATACCCAATATTGGGTCTTATCTGACGAGAGCAGTTGTAACTCACAGGCAACAAATTGAACAAACACGGGAACAGCTGCAGCAGGCAGAGCTCACCTTTAGACACCAGGTAACCTGAGTTCTGCCTGACATACTGAACCCTTAGCACCTCATGCGGGTGAGTGTAGTGGCCCGTGGGATCCCTAAACATGGGCTTTTCATTGCTGGCTTTTTCAGCTCGCAGTTCATGAGAAGAATGCTTAGGACAACTAGGTTCTTGTTTCCTCCTCTTTCTTTGGTGCGCACTCTGGCACGACTGAAAGTGGATGTGTTTTTTCTCCCCCAGATCAAGACTCAGATCTGGGACAGGGAGATGGCGGAGCAGGGCAGGGAGGTCGCTTACTTGAAATACAGGTGTGGTCATTTGACTTGCGTTTTTATGGGTGTTTCCAGGGATGACGCCTGCACTGTTAGTTGTCTAGTAGACGACGTGGTGTTGCAACTCTTCTAGAAGTCCATATTTTTCTGTATCCAAGACTGGACGGGATGGAAGCAAAGAGGCTGCCTGAGGGATACACGAGGCAGAAACCAATGGCTGCAAGACCAGAGACGCAGAACCCTCCAAGGAGAGGTAAGAAGCACGTTGTGATGTGCCCCAGTCTAATTTCTGCTGTGCAGCCTGTTCCTGTGGGTGATCATCGTGTGGTCTGGAAAGAATCACAAGCACGAAGGACGGCAGGTGGTCTGAAGGGGTGACAGAAGGGTGTTCTCCTCTGGTGCCGCAGACAATGAGGCACTTGTCCCTGTGACTGGTGGAGCTCATGCCCCTTCTCTGACGGTGACCCTCCCACCTCCTCTAGCATCCCCCTGTCTGAAGAGCCTGGAAAGGGTGACAGGACATGGGCCTCATCCTTCTTCCCACCCGGACTCAATGCGAAGACTTTAGTTTATTTGAGGAGAAGGTCATTTATTCACTATTTTTAACGGTCTTTATTTTTGTTTGTTTTTGGGAACTGTAGCCCTGCATCCCTCAATTCAAGTTCCATAGAGCTTAGCTTAGTCCTCTGATGGTATCAGTGCAACCCTGAAGCTTCACTGCTAACTTCTCATCGTTCTCCTTTTCTCAATAGTGTAAAATCAGTCTTTTGTTATATAATAACTGCTCTCATGTGGAAGGCAGCTTGTAGATAAGCTGAGAGATTGAACAATTTGCCTGAAGTCTGAGGAAACGCACCCTTCTTGAGGATTCATTGAGGATATACACCAAACCAGTATTCTCAACTTTATTATTTTTTTTAGGTTTATTTATTTTGATAGAGACGGAGTATGTCTGAGAGGCATAGAGTGAGAGGCAGAGACAGAATCCCAAGCAGGGTCCACACTGTCAGTGAGGAACCCAGTGCTGGGCTCGAATTCACAAGCTGTGAGATCATGACCTGAGCCAAAATCAAGAGTCGTATGCTTAACCCAAGCATTAGCATTGAGCCACTCAAACGTGCTCATATTTATTCTTAATCTGTAATGAAATGGTGATTCCCCATGATGTATACTGAGAAACCTCTGTTTTACTGATGAATTCTAAATTGCTAGTTGAGCCTGACCTGTCCATAGTTATTTGATTAATTATGAAACAACATGGACCAGGACACCGTGAGGTCTTTATCACGGTGAGGGGATGGTTCTCCCCCTTATCCTTGGGGGTCACTCAAGGCATGTGGGATACCCTCTGCCTCTGGTCAGGGACCCGAGTGTAGGGAAAAGTTTAAGATATTTGAGGAAGGAGATGAGGGATTGTTTTCATTCTGCAAATTCCTCTAAAAGCAGAATAAACCTCTGTCCCTTCTAGGGTCTTTGGTAGATCCAGAAACTGCTGAAACCTCTGTGAGTTAGAGCAGCTCTGACCGTACCAAGAATGCAGACAAGGACAAGGTAAATGCCGGGGCCGTTCTCAGTTGTAACTCTTTTGGGAAACTCTCATCTTTATGTACAGCACGTTCTCCCGGCCTTGTCTCGTTTTGTGTGTTGTGTGATATGTCTGTTTTCCAAACGCACACTCATAACCCAGGAGCCCACAGGCTTCTCAATTTTTAGTCTGTCAGCTTTCTGCGGTAAGTTTAGAAGCCAAAAGTGCTCAGAGACTGAGTACCTTAAGGTTTTTCCTTAAGTGGGTTTCAGGAAATAATGAGAGGAGGATGACTGCACACACCAAACAGAAGTCTCCTGGCCTGGGTGACCCCTTCCAGACCTCACCTTTGTGGGAACGGGTGGCTGCTGTGTCTTCCTTTCTTGATTCTGGCCAGGAGATGAACCTGTTAGAAACGACATCGTGACTCCAACTTTATGTTTTGTGCCCTGTGCCATTTAGAGTGGTCCTAGATAAAGTCAGTGTCATCACTCATCACCTACCCGTCTTTGTTGGTAAATGAGTTGTCTGGAATCCTTCCAGCTATACCTTAGGTAAGACTAGTTTGAACACTGCGTCCTTCAATTGTGTTTCTATGAGCAGTTTCTGGTTGTGTCCCCAGTCACTGTTAGAGCTGATACAGTCTCATGACACATACCAGGAGTTTTATACCAAAACACTTGCATGAAATCTGTTATGTGAATTTCTCCCTCTTTTTTTCTGTTGCACATAATTACTCCGTGTCCTGTAGTATGCTTAAAGTCAGAATTCCCTATGAATTAAGATGAACACATCTGAGCTTTGTAGACATTCACCACAAGTAACTTGTTCCTCACAGAAGACTCTCATTCCTCTGCAAGATTCCAGGCATCCTCCACTCCCCAGAGGTCCCAGAGGCCTTTGACAACACTTCAAGAGGGAAGACTCGCTTTCTCAGGGAGAGGAGCAGAGGAGGCACAGTGAGGGTCCGGCTACAGAACGTTTTGCCAGGAGTGGCTGTGATTCCATGAGCAGAATATGAGCCGTGTATTCCCACTCATTTTTTTGTGTTCTTAGTATACCAAAAGCAGAGCATCTGGAGTCGCTGTAGAGGAGGGATGCAGGGTGAACCTGGACATCGATGGCTGCCTGTCTGGAGAATCCTACTTCATTAGTCTGTAATTACTTCTGTTAACCCTCTAGGACAGGACCCTTGCCAGTTTACTTCCGCAGACGTGGGCAGTGACGTGTGGTGGCATCCAGTGGCAGGGACAGAGTTTTCAGGTACTGATGCTACACTCTTGGATCCTGGTGGCAGAGAAGGTGGCAGGTGCTGACACGTTCTTCTCAGGGTTACAGCTGCTTTTGGTATTGGTTCTCTTGTCTGGCATATGGACGTAGCTGTCACTTCTGTTCTGCAGGGCAGTCTGGATCCTGGGGACCTCCTCCGTTAACTGGATGATTCTGCATGCCCTACCCTGGAGACGCCCCGCCCCCATGGACTATTAGGCACGTCCACCTCCTGAACCCCGGTGGCCCTGAGGCCACCTGGAACCCCTCCACCTGCAACACTTGGTAAGATGATCTGAGCACTAGGAGTTGACTTGTAAAACACACTCACCTTATTTTGTTGCTGTTAGGTCTTGGGCCAAGGTGCAGAGGCGGTACCACAGACCATTGTGATGCAAGGGGAATGTCTGCTGCCATTACCACATTCCTCAAGTTTCTCAGGATCTCATCTTTGTCATTTCCCCCATCATGGGTGGGTACAGGCGTCTCTTGTGGAGAAGGAATGGGACCGTATGCAGAAAATCAGACATAGCGCTTCAGCAGAAATGCCCTGTACACAGTCCACATGCTGGGATCTGTGAGGCATGAGGCACAACGTAACGTACGTCCATCTAGTTGTGCCCCCAGCCATCCATAGTTGTTCGCTGAGTGATGAATACATCTGACAGGGCTTTTAGGAGTCTTCATCAAGTTATAAGGGATGGTTCTTCAAGTTCTTCTTGGGGATCACCGGAGGCATGTGGGACACCCTGTGCATGTAATTTGGGATCTGACTGGGGCAAAGAGTTTAAGTTGTCGGAAGTATGAGGGGAGGGTTTTTTTGTTTTGTTTTTGGCCTCCAAACAGTCTACTCAAGTCAGAATAAACCTCCATCCCTTCTAGGGCTTTTTGCAGGTCCAGGAGCAGGCGTCACACCCAAGAGTGACATCGACACCGGCTCTGCCAAAACTGCCGAGAAACACAAGGTAAATGCTGTGGCCATTTTCAGTTCTGTCTTTACGGACATCCACATCTTTCTGTACAAGACACTCTCCTGCCATTGTCTCTGGTTTGTGTGTCGTATGGTACGCCTGCTGTTTTTGTTTTTTTCGCAAATGCAAAACCTTTACCACCGAGTCTGCGGGCTTCCCAGCTGGCATCTGTTTGTGGTAAGTTGAGCAGCGAAGCGTGTCTAAGGGTGGGGACCATAGGGCTTTTCCAGTGTGTTCCTGGAATAAATCAAGGAGGATGACACCACCCTCCACTTGGAAGTCTCCTACTTTGGCTCATTCTCTGTGGATCTCCTCAATGTGGAATCATTGCTCTTGCTGTTTCTTCCTCTCCTGTTTCCTTCTATCGAGGGTTTTAACGTGGTCAGAAAAATCTGTGGGTATCCTTACAACTTGAAAATGCGAACTGCCTTCACTCCAACTTACATTTTTGTATGTGTCATTTAGAATGGTCTTAGACAAAGTAAATCTCATACCCATTAGCATTTTGGTAAACGTGCTGTCCAGAATCCCTTCAGGTGTTCCCTGGGTATAAATACTCTGAACTATAAGAGGTGGCATATTTGTCATAGAAAACGTGTACTGGAACTTAAGTTGTGAAGAGAAAAAATCCAAAATTACCCGTGTGGCAAGTCCCCACAGTGTCCTTCACTTGTGTTCACATGAGCACGTTCTCTCGTGTCCTGTGTCACAGGTGCAGCTAAAACATGGAAACTTACACCAGAATTCAAAGTGCATTTGTGTTAATTTTGTCTTTTAGAATTTCACCTCATTTTTCCAGAAGACACAATTACCCTGCAAAATGTACTTAAGCTGAGAAGTACCTCCGAAGTAAAATAAATCAGCTGAACCCAACTAACATGTATAGGTTACCTGTTTCTCTGAGAGCACATTTTCCCAGGTCCTCTACAGGCCCTCAGGATCCCCATCTCCCCATGTGTCTCTGTGCCCATGGATAGCACTTCCAGAGAGGAGGAGACCCCATTGTCGGGACAGTCGTTTGGGCACAGGCAGGGGCTTAGAGGCAGAGCTTTGAGCCACGAGGGCTAGGATTCCATGTGTGGACACTGGCTTTGTCATTCCTTCTCATTCTGTAGTTCTTCACATACACACAAGCAGCCTCTGTGGTGGAGGGGGATCCTGGACAGAGATGCCTTCCTATCTGGAATATGCTACTTTGGTATTCAATCTATAAATCTTGTACGAAAAGAGCCCTTGCTGTTTCGACATTTCCAGACACGTGGAGACACTAGTTTACCCCAATCACATCCTCTTCCCACCCCAAAGCTGTAAGTGGAACCCAAAGTATGGGTAGAGATTTTGGCGCTAATGCTGCCCTCTTGGAACCTGGTGGTGGGGAAGCTAGTAGGATATGAGCACTGCTGCTATGGGCTTCCGCTTTTTGCTGGTGTTGGTGCTCTGTTCTGTCCTATGAACATACCTCTCATTTCTCTCCCGCAGGCTATTATGTATTCAAGAGGGCCTGGTCCTTTCCCAGGATCGCCTTGCAGGCTGTTCCCCATGGACCACCCTTCACCACCAGTCATGGGCTATAGGCCACATCCCCCTCCTCCACCTACTCTATTTGTTAAGAAGACCTGAACTGGATGAGAGGCTGGTGAAGTATATTCATCTTCTTCATGATTGACTTTGTGGCAATGATGTAGAGATGGCTGTGAGTCTTGGCAATGCAACTACCAACTGCCTGAGGACGCTGTAGCATATCTCAAGTTTCTCAGGACATACATACAATGGGCAGTGTCATTTCCTTGTAATACGGTGAGCTATACATCTCTCTTGTCATATGAAAGAGGATTTTTTTTTACACAAAAGCAGACGTATCAGCAGCACTGGTGCATATTTTGGAGACACAGTGTTTTGGGTTCTGTAAAGAATGAGGTGCACCCCTAACTTTTAGAGCATCAGGTGTCCTGTGTGAAAGAGGGACAGGCATTAAATGACGCAGACCTTGTGATCACCATAATGGAAACACCGATGAAGGATCCAGTGCAAAAATGGGGGAGCCTGGAATCATACAGGAATAGAAGGGAAGTTGAGCACAGTAAGCAGAGTTTGAGGAGGTGCAGAGGGGAGGGTGTTGGGGTCAGTGAGATGCAGTTGGAGGTCATTCCTGGCCACAGCCTCAGCAGGGAGTGTGAGGTCCACACAGAGCTGCTATGTGGGATCGCTCTCAGCGCGCAATGCAGCGTTCATCTCCAAAATGTCAGTGTGTTGCCAAAGTGCACGCAGGTAATCATCTAAAAATATTGTTGTCTCCCTGGATTTTCCTGAAGGTTCTGGGTATTTGTGGGGGAAAAAAGCCCTGGAGATATGGGGAATTTAACTTGGTCTTATGAAAATGCTGTATGCCCAGGTTCATATCCCCCAGTGAGACTAAAAGTGGAGACAGGATCTAGATCAGCTGAGTGCCTGCATTGGCCTTCAGCCTGAGTCAGACTCAGGCCCACTTAGTGGGTCAACCTACAATTCAGGGTTGGCCAGAAGCTGCCCCCGCTGGACCCCTGTCATCACCCTGACTACAGCTTTGCATCTCCTCAGACTTCTCTCACAATATCCTGAGGCTTTGCCTGTGTTCCTGCTGTCTCAGCCCTGATACCAGTTCTCAGTGGGACCTACACAGAGCCTCAGCTGTGTTATCTGTGAAAACAGGGGTAATATTTGTTTCTAAGAACATTTTAAAAAGAAGACATTATGTACATAAAGCATCTGCAAAATCTCTGGGAAGTGTCCACTCACCCTTCTCACAGTTTCAATTGAGATATCGCCACACAAAGATCCTCCAAAAAAGATGGGCACGGGAGTTCATTAAACTAAAACTGTTAAAAACTCAGCCCAGGGATTGGGAATCACGGTTTTAAACAATAAGGCAAGGTCCCTTGTTTTTCTATTAAAATTCGGGCCCTGCCAGACAAAGAAAAGATAATTATGAGCCTGTGTACATTCAGAGATCCAGATCTGAAGACAATCATTTTCCATTACATATAATCTCACATATGCAGCCACACACTAAAGTGTTCATCTGAGGTCACAGCCACAGATAAACTACAGAAGACAGAATGCATGTAGGAAGACTAAGATCAGAGGGAAATACCCAAAATCTCTTTGCCTTATAGGACAACTCTTTTGAAATTTGAAGAGGACTGTGCACGGTGACAGACTATGGTGTTGTGTTTGTATATACATTTTAAGAAGGTGTCAGATCTGCCTGAATGCTTTCCCTGCCCATCCTGTCCCCTCCACTTTGTCCTTCCTACTGTCCCCTAACCCGCCTTTCATTGTTTTCTGTGTCGGTGTCTGCTTCTAGACCCATCTACTCCCACTCCCCATCGAGTGCACACAGTGGGGTTCCTGTACACACAGGTAACAAACTGGCAGAAATAGAGGATAGAAGATCACCCTTCGTGCAGGGGAGCCCGAGGGAGTTTTCTGGAGGTGATGGGAACTTCCTATATCTAGACTGATGGGGTGCTTATGCTCATTTATTTTAGAAATATTCACTGACTCCCTGGTGCCTTGGGGTCAGATAGACAGGTATCTGTCCCTGGGAAATGGCGGAGTTCTAATGGTGGGGAAGGATGAGGGACCAGAGGAGTGAGGAGGCCACAATGGAGTCAGACCCTAACCCAGGATGCCAGGTCTCCACAGACAGCACCACGTGTAGGAGGGCTCTGAGGAGCAGAGATTTCTGGATCAGACCTGTGAACTACATAATCCTCCTACAGTTTCCTCACTGAGGGATGGACAGGGTAGAGGCCAGCAGCTGGGGGACACCCTGATCGTGGCTGGATTGGAGGAGGGGACGTGGGGGATTGAGTCAGAGAAAGGGACAGGCAGAAGGTAGCGACAGGGAGTTTGAGAGACAAAGGGAAGGGAAGAGAAGGGGCCTTTCTCTGCTGACTTCACCTACATTTCTGTGTGACCAAAAGGAGACTCCAAGGGTAGGGAAGAGGGCTGGCAAAAAGAGTGACATTCTCAGCTCAAGTGCCCAGGATATCTGCCTTGCTCTTGAGTACCTAACACAGGAGGCTCATGCTTTCTGTCATGGTTGGAACTGCAGCTCATACCATTTAGTGAAAATCAATCCAATTATGAATCCCTCAACATTAAAGTACTGAAAGAAAATTAAGTGAACAGACTGAAAGATACAGCACAGGATAAAGTCCAAAGGTACACTGACTGCAATACTTACGGGAATATAGTCTATCAGAAAAGAAGTTAGGTTCCCCAGTGCAGTCATTCAGACACCTGGGCAATACCTAAAAACGTAAAAAAAAAAAAAAAAAAAAAAAAAAAAAAAAAAAAGTCCTTACTTCAAAAGCAACATTAGCGCTAGACACAAAGGGATCATGATTTAAGGTTTAGAGAGAAACCATATGACTTCATGGTGCTGTACCCATGAGATCAAGTCTCATCAAATTATACCCTTTAACTTGAAGGCTATTTGTTATATGTAAATTATACTTCACTAAAGAGAGTTTCAAAACATAAAATACAGAAGCAAATGTGGGAAAGTTCCTTTCTAATCCTGAAGTGCATGCGTGATGGGAGAGTGTCTGACCATGTCTCAACAATCCGAAAGATGAAGACATTTAAAAAATTAATAATATTAGAGTAAGAGGACGCTGAGCTCACCCTGTCCCATGTTTTCAACTACATAACATCCACATCCAAGTCCATAACCACAGAGCGATCCAAAGAGTGGCAGAACAAAGTCCACAACTAAAGAGATAGAAGCTGTACCTGAAAGGTTAGGAAGGTCAGAAAGGTGGAGGGCGGCTGCCTGCAGAGAGGGCAGAGAAAGTGAGCCCTCACACCAGGGAGCTCACACAGGGAAGACTAATCCCCAGAACCTTTGGCTTTAAAACCCAGAGGGGCTGAATTCCCTTGCGTCTGGATCCTGGAGCTTTGGAGGTCAGCTGAGCCAGCACTGGGTGATCCAGAAGGCTGAATGGTAGCCTACAGGTCCCTGCCTGTGTAGAGAGGCAATGTAAACATGGCATTTTACACAGTGCCAAGGCAACAGGAGGCAGATCTGTTCATGCTGACTTCTGAGTGGTGGGGGTACTTTTCCAACAATGAGGGAGCTCACAGGGACCATCCCCCCCCCCCCCCGCCGCCCCACCCAGATTAAGCACAGAGGCACTTACCAGGGAGTGGACCTACAAAGACGCTTGCTACACTACGTGCTAGCTGTGTGCCAGTCCCAAGAGTTCTCTGGGGGACTCACCCACTCCAAGCCTGCTGGCCTCAAGGCAAACTCTTAAAACCGCATGGGCACCTTGTCTGGCCAGCTGCAGGCAAAGCTGCCACTGCACACTGTGCCCATCTGCACCGCACCCAGCTGTGCACCCCCAGCTACCCTCATCTGTCCCCCCAACCCCCCCAGCCACTGACGCACTCTGTGCACAGCCTTGAGCCCCTGGTTGCCGTGGTGCATAGCTCCCAGCCACCAAAGGACAGCTATGATTTGTCAACAGAATCTTGGCAAGTCAGAAGGAAGTGACATGACATGTTCAAAGTGCTGAATGGAAAAATCAGCAGCCAAGAATATTCTATCCAGCAAGGCTATCATTCAGAATAGAAGGAGACAGAGTTTCCCAAACAAAAACTAAAGGAGTTTGTATCACTAAACCAATCCTGCAAGAAATATTGAGGGACTCTGAGTGGAAAGGAGAGACCCAAAGTGACAGTAGAGAGGTAGGAAACACAAATCCAGTAAAAATGAATATTTCTGTAAAACATCAGTTGAGGAACTCACAAAAATGGATATAAAATATAATTATATGTACCAAAACATAGGGAGGAGAAAATAATGGGTTCAGAGGTAAATGACCATCAACTTAATACAAACAGCTAAAAGCAAAGAAATTATGTAAAAACCTAATGGTCACCATACATCAAAAACCACTCATAAATATGCAAAGAATAAGGAGAAAGAAATCAAATCACTAAAGTAAATCAACAAAACATGAAAGAGAAAGACAAGAAAGGGTTGAGAAAATCATTAGAAACCACAACAAAACAGGTAATAAAATGGCAATACATACATACAAATCAATAATTAATTTGAATGTAAATGGAATGAATGCGCCAATAAAAAGACATAGAGTGTAAAAATGGATGAAAAAACAAAACAGATTTATATGCTGTCTGCAAGTGACCCATTTTAGACCTCAAGACACTTACAGAATGAAAATGAGAGGATGTCGAGAAACATCATACAAATGAAGGCCAAAAGAAAGCTGGGGTAGCAATACATGTATCAGAGGGGAAAAAAAGAGGACTCAAAGAAAATCACAAATGAGAGGGGCACCTGGGTGGCTCAGTCGGTTGAGCCTCTGACTTGGGCTTAGGTCATAATCTCACACCCTGTGAGTTCGAGCCCCGCGTTGGGCTCTGTGCTGACAGCTCAGAGCCTGGAGCCTGTTTCAGATTCTGTGTCTCCTTCTCTCTCTGACCCTCCCCCATTCATGCTCTGTCTCTATCTCAAAAATAAATAAACGTTAAAAAAATTAAAAAAAAAAAAGAAAGTAAAATCACAAATGAGAGAGGAGAAATCACAGCCAACACCTCAGAAATAAAAAAAATCATTATGAAAACTTGTAAGTCAAAAATTTGGACAATTTACAAGAAACAGATAAATTCCTAGAAACATATAAGTTACATAAACTGAAACAGAAATAAATAGAAAACATGAACAATAGCCAGCAAACAAATTGAGTCAGTAATCAAAAAACTCTCAACAATCAAAAGTAGAGGAGCAGGTGACTTCACAGGTGAATTCCACCAAACAGTTAAAACATGGTTAAGACCTCATCTTAAGCTATTCCAAAATATAAAAAAGGATGGAAAACTTCCAAATTCATGCTATGAGGCCAGCATTACCCTGATACCGAAACCTGATAAAGAGTCCACTAGAAAAGACAACTCCAGGCCAATACCCTTGATGAACATGGATGCAAAAATTCTCAAATACTACCAACCAAATTCAAAAATACCTTTAAAAAATCATTCACCACAATTAAGTGGCTTTGTTCCCAAGCTGCAAGGTGGTTCCATATTTGCAAATCAATCACTGTGATGCATTACGTCATTGGGAGAAAGGATAAGAACCATATGATCAGGGCTCCTGGGTGGCTCATTCCTTGAAGCATCCGACATTGGTTCAAGTCATGACCATATGGTTCATGATTCAAGCCCTGTGTTGGGCTCTCTGCTGACAGCTCAGAGCTTGGAGCCTGCTTCAAATTCTGTGTCTCCCTCTCTCTCTGCCCCTACCCCACTCACATTCTGTCTCTGTCTTTCAAAAATGAATAAATGTTTCAAAAAAAAAATATGGTCATATCAATACATGCAGAAAAAAGCATTTGACAAAGTACAACATCCATTCATGATTATAACCCCCTAAAGTAGGTTTACAGGGAACATACAGCAATGTAATAAAAGTTATCTATGAAAACCCCGCAGTTAACATCGTCCTTAGCGGGGAAAATCTGAGAGCTTTTCCTATAAGGTCAGGAAGAAGACAAGGATGTTTACTCTCACCACACTTCATAAACATAGTACTGGAAGTCCAAGCCACAGCAATCACACAAAAAAACAAATACAAATCTGGAAGAAGTGAAACTTTCACACTTTGCAGATTACATGACACTATATATAGAAAACCCTAAAGAGTCCACCGAATAACTGCTAGAACTGATAAATTCAGCAATATCACAGGATACACAATCATTGTACAGAAATCCGTTGCATTTCTAGACAACAATCATGAAGCAGTAGAAAGAGAAATTAAGAAAAGAGTTCCATTTACAGTTGCACACCAAATAAGATATCTATGAGTAAATCTAACCAAAGTGGTGAGTGACCTATACTCTGAAAACTGTAAAACAGTGATGAAAGAAATTCAAGATGACACAAAGAAATGGAAGGACATTCCATGCTCATGAATCGGAAGTACAAATATTGTGAAAATGTCTATACTTCCCAAAGCAATTAACACAATTAATGCAATCTCCATCAAAACACCCAACAGCATTTTTCACAGAACTAGAACAGTCCTAAAATTTGTATGGAACCACAAAAGACCTTAATCTTCAGAGTAAACATTCTTTATGTGAAGTGATAGTTATGGATGGCATTATGCCTCTGGATCTTCTGCTCCAAAACACATGAACTCTGGCCTAAGCATATGAACAAACGTTAGGCATATCCCAACCAAGGATCATTCTGCAAAATACATTCTACAAATGTACCCTCAAAACTTTGCAGATTATGAAAAATATGGAAAATCTAAAAATGGTTGTGACCAGGTGGAGCCTAAGGAGACAGGATGACTAAATGTAATATGCCAGCTGGGATGAGTCTGGAACAGGAGAGGTTAAAACCAAAGAAATCTAAGTAAACATATAAATTTTAGTTAATACTACCATATCTCTTTGGGATATTGATTGTGATAATGTACCAACTCATATGACATCAATAGTCAGAAAACAGTCTGATGTATGTGGAGACTCAGTACTATCTTCCCAATTTTTTATTGGTAACTAGAAGCCCATCAT
Source organism: Panthera onca (assembly GCF_046562875.1). Taxonomy (NCBI): domain Eukaryota; kingdom Metazoa; phylum Chordata; class Mammalia; order Carnivora; family Felidae; genus Panthera; species Panthera onca. Next base: position 16,503,562 of record NC_138352.1, on the reverse strand, counting down.
GAATGAAAACATTAGTAATCATGGTTTTATTTTTCAATACATAATATTATATAACTAGTTCTAGTATTAGTTACTAGTGATGGCCATGTACCTATTCTTGTTGTTCTTACTATTGTTTAATTTAAATAATAACATTCATGGTACAGAAAACTGAATGCATGATAAACACTTCATAGAAACATCTACTTCACATATTTTAAGATAATAACGTATGTATATACCACTGTATTATGTGGTATGTAAATTAAGTGTTTTTCTGATCTTGAACGAACATGTCATTGAATGGCTTTCCATAAAGGTGGTTATCCTAGATAATGAATGATACTCAGATTTTAAAGGATGTACTCACATCATGCCTGAACATTGTCAAAAATAAAAATATACACACGGCCAGATGAATCATTGTGACTGGCTCACTTATTGTAAAGAATCCTTGCTTTAATATTTTCACGCATATTTTTGGCAGGAATACAAGAGAATGAAATATTTCCAAATAAAAGAGATATTCAAAGACTTGAATAATGATAGGGAGTTCAAGGGGTTTCAGAAGGAAGAGATGTGACCATGAGTGGGGAGTCACAGGCAAGCAGCTTTCTCTGGTCCATTCTGACATGTTTGCATGAGGATATGTGACTTGCCAAAGGGTAAGACCCAGAATTACAAGAGGGAAAGACAATGCTTTAGGAAGAAGTGACTTGGAAAGGGTGCTCCTGTGCCTAAGTGATGGCTCAGCAACCTGGCTGCGGGTCCCTGGGTCAAAGACTTCAAAAGACCAGCGGTAACCTAGACTAATGAAGATCTTAGTAACATAGATCAATGTAACTTAGAGCCACAAAGACTTAGAGCCACAGACTTGATCTTCAAAGATCATCAAAACCATAATGAGATATCCCTTCACATGTATCAGAATGGCTAAATTTAACATCTCAGGAAACGGCAGATGTTGGCAAGGATGCAGAGAAAGAGAACGCTTTTGCAATGCTGGTGGGAATGCAAAGTGGCGTAGCTACTCTGGAAAATAATATGGAGATTCGTTACAAAAACCAAAAATAGAACTACACTAGGCCCCAGCAATTGCACAACTAGGTATTTATCCAAAGGATACACTAACTCTGACTCAAAATGACACATGCACTCTAATGTTTATAGTGGCATTATCAACAATAGCTAAATTATGCAAAGAGCCCAAATGACCATTGACAGTTGAATGGATAAAAAAGATGTGGTATATTCATGCAATGGAATATTACTTGGCGATCAAAAGGAGTGAAATCTTGCTATTTGCAACAAAGTGGATGGAACCAGACTTTATTATGCTAAGCCAAATATGTCAGATAAAGACACACATCCTATGATTTCTCTCATCTGTGGAATTTAATAACACTGATGAACATAGTGAAATGAAAGCAAAAATAAGATATAAACAGAGAGGGAGTCAAACAATAAGAGACTGTTAAGTAAAGGGAAGAAGCTCAGGGTTCCTTGAGGATTACTGAATAGGGATATGGGCTAAATGGGTGATGGGAATTGGGGAGGGCAATCGGGATGAGTATTGGATATATATTGTAATTGATGGATCACTAAACCCTAATCCTGAAACTGTATTCCACTATAAGGTAACTAACTTGGGCTTAAATTTTAAAAAAGAAGAAATATTTAAAAAAAGTAAAGAATGTACTACCAGTCAAAAGAAAATAATATTTAAATCAGACTCTTGGAGTGGAAATGAAAGACCAAAAGGGTTACAGACAAGAAAGGATCAGAGAAGACATCAAGAAACAATGGCAAAAAAACTAGTAGAATGGCACTAAATATATGCCTATCAATATTTACTCTGAATGTAAATCGACTAAATGCTCCAATCAAAAGACATTGGATAGGGTGTCAGAATGGACAAAAAAAAAAAAAAAAAAAAACAAGGCCTATCAAGATTCTACCTACAAAGCCTTATTTGGACTTAAGTCACCTGCAGATTTTAATTGAGGGAATGAAAAAACATTTTTCATGCCAATAATGTCAAAAGAAAGCCAGTAGCAATACTTATATCAGGCAAAATAAACTTTAAAACCGAGAGTGTAGTTTGGTACTCTTTGGGTCAACACCTAGTAGTAAAATTGCCTGCACCAGATATTTATACCAGCATTATCACCAGTAGCCAAAATATGGGGAAAGTCCAAGTATCCATCAACTGATGAAGGTATAAAGTTGTGGGGTGAGCGTGTGTGTGTGTGAATGTAAATTACTCCTGACCAGCACCCTCACTTGTGTACTCCACTCAGCCCTTCGTGGAGACAAATGCTCTTCTGTGGGGTCAGTTCCTGGAGCCTCCTGGGACCTAACCCTAACGCTAACTGTAACCCTAACCATAACCCTCAACCTACACGTAACCCTACCTATCTCACTAAGTCACGCATGTGCCCTCACTTCAGCTCTTCATGGAATTCACAACACTGGTGAAAATGCTTCGACCCTGGCGACTTCTCTGGATTGATCCCTAACCCTAGCTAAGGGTCTCTCCGCATGGAGACCCAATTCAAAAGTGTGACAGTAGCACACACACGGGTTCGAGAATTGGTAAAGAAATACTTGGCAGGGGACCTGGAACATCACCATGTCATTTGCAAAGTGCGACTGCAGCTGCTCTAGAGGATTCTGAGGCCTAAACGAAGGGTGGCCCATATATTTGTTGGGTTTGGAACCCAAAGACTAATCCTGACCAGCACCCTACCATGTGTACTCCACTCAGCCCTTTGGGGAGACCACTGCTCAGAGGTGGGGTCAAGGCCTGGAATCTCCTAAGACCTAACCTTAACCCTAACGTATAACCCTCAACCTACACCTAACCCTATCTATCTCATTAAGTCTACACCAGACCCACAGCCGCGCATGTGTCCTCACTTCAGCCCTCCATGGAATTCACAACACTGGTGTCGCTTCAACCCTGGCACTTCCCTGGACCGAACCCTAACCCTAGCTAAGGGTATCTGCCCACAGGGACTCAATTTCACAGTGTGACAACAAGAAGCACACGGGTTGGTGAATCGATACAGAAAACGTGGGCTTGCAACATGGAACATCACCATGTCATTTCCGAACGCGACTGCAGCTGCATGAGAGGATTCCTGAGGCCTACAAGAAGGCTTACCCATACATTTGTCTTGCTTTAGAACCCAAATACTAATCCTTACCAGCACCTTCACTTGTGTACTCCACTCAGCCCTTTGGGGAGACAACTGCACTGTTGTGACTCAGTGCCTGGAGCCTCTGGGACCTAACCCTAACCCTAACTGTAACCCTAAACATAACCCGCAATGTACACATAACTATATCTCTAAACCAAACCCTACATATGACCTGCACCCTCTCATGGGCCCTCAGTTCAGACCTCGAGGGAGATCACAAAACCGGAGTCGCTGCGACCGTGGCGAGGCCCCTGGATGGAACCTTAACCCCAGTTAAGGCTCTGTCACCTTGGAGACCCAATTCCAAAGTCTGACAACAGCACGCGCACGGGTTGGAGAATCGGTGCAGAGATACTCGGCATGGAACTTGGAACATCACCATGTCATTTCCAAATCACGACTGCAGGTGCACGGTAGGATTCCTGAGGGCTACCTGAAGGGTGGCCCACACATTTGTTTGGGCTTGGAACCCAGACACTATTCCTGACCGACACCCTCCTTTTGTACTCCACTCAGCCCTTTTTGGAGACAACTGCTCGGCTGTGGGGTCAGTGTCTGGAGCCTCCTGGGACCTAACCCTAAACGTAACCATAACCCCAACCATAACCATAACCCTCAACGTACATGTAACCCTATCTATCTCACTAAGTCTACACAACACCCACAGCCCCGTATGTACCCTCACTTCAGGCCTCCATGGGATTCATAACACTGGTGTCGCTTCGGCCCTGCTGACTTCCCTGGACTGAACCCTAACCCTAGATAAGGCTCTCTCCCAATCGGTATCCGATAGAAAAGTCTGACAACAGCACACACACTCAGGTCCGAGAATCAGTGCAGATATACACGACATAGAATCTAGAACATCACCATGTCATTTCCAAAGCACAACTGCAGCTGCAGGAGAGGATTCCTGAGGCCTAGCGGAAGAGTGGCCCATACATTTGTCTGGTCTTTGAACCCAAAGACTAATCCTGACCACCACTCTCAACCTACACGTAACCCTATCTATCTCACTAAGTCACACATGTGCCCTCACTTCAGCCCTCTATGGAATTCACAACACTGTTGTCGCTTCGGCCCAGGCGACATCCCTGGACCAAACCCCAACCCTAGCTAAGGCTCTCTCCCCATGGGGACCCAAACCAAAGTGTGACAACAGCATGCACATGGGGTCGAGAATCGGTGCAGAAATACTCGGCATGGAAGCTGGAACATCACCATGTCATTTCCAAAGTGCGACTGTAACTGCACGAGAGGAATCCTGAGGCCTACCCAAACGGTGGCCCATATATTTGTCTGGCCTTGCAACCCAAACTCTAAACTTCTCTGGCACCCTCCCTTGTGAACTAGAGTGAGCCTTTGGGGAGACAACTGCTCTGCTGTGGGGTCAGGGCCTGGGAGCTCCTGGGACCTAACCCTAACCCTAACCATAACCTTAAACTATAACCCTCAATCTACCTATCTATCTAACCTATCTATCTCACTAAGTCTACACCAGATCACAGCCGGGCATGTGCCCTCACTTCAGCCTTTCATGGAAATCAAAACCCTGGTGTTGCTTTGGTCCTGATGACTTCCCTGGAAGGAGCTGTAACCCTAGTTAAAGTTCTCTCCCCATGGGGACCCAATTCTAAAGTCTGACAAAAGCATGCACACAGGCTGGAGAATCGACAGAGAAATTCTCGGCATGGAACCTGAAACATCACCCTATCATTACTGAAGCGCGACTGCGGCTGCACGAGAAGATTCCGGAAGACTACATGAAGGGTGGCCCACACATTTATCTGGACTTGGAACACAAAGACTACTCCAGACTGGGACCCTCCCTTGTGAACTCCACTCAGCCTTTCGTGGAGAAATCTGCTTTGCTGTGGGTTCAGTGCTTGCAGCCTCCTGGGACCTAACCCTAACCCTGACTGTTAACCCTAACCATATCCCGAAACCTCCACCTAACCCTATCTCTAACCCTAACCCTAGACTTGACCTGCACCCTCGCATGGGCCCTCAATTCAGCCCTCGAGGGAAATTACGAAACTGGAGTTGCTTTGGCCCTGGCGACGACCCTGGACTGATCTCTCACCCTAGCTAAGGTTCTCTCCCCATGGGGACCCAATTCCAAAGTCTGACAACAGCACACACACAGGTTGGAGACTGAGTGCAGAAATACTTGGCATGGAACCTGGAACATCACTATGTCATTTCCAAAGTGCGACTGCAGCTGCAGGAACAGATCCCGAGGCCTACTCGAAGGGTGACCCATACATTTGTCGGGTCTTGGAACCCAAAGACAAATCCTAACCAGCACCCTCCCTTGTGCCCTCAACTCAGTCTTTTGGGAAGACAACTGCACTACTGTGTGTTCACCTCTGGAACTGGGGACAAACCCTAAACCTAACCCTAAATTTAACAAGAACCCTCAACAGAAACCTACCATATCTCGAACCCTAACCGTACACTTAAACCACACCTTCGCATGGGACCTCACTTCACCCCTAGAGGGAGATCACGAGACTGGAGTTGCTTCAGGCCAGGCAACGTCCTTGGACTGAACCATAAGGCTAGCTAGGGGTCTCTCCTCATGTAGAACCAATAACAAAGTCTGACAACACCACGTGCCTGGGATCCAGAAGTGGTGCAGGATCACTCGGCATAGAACCTGGAATATCACCACGTCGTTTCCCAGGCCCGGCTGCAGCTGCCCGAAAGAATTACAGAGCCTCCACGACCAGTGACACATACAGTTGTATGACCTTGGAAACCAAAGACTAATCCTAACCGGCAACCTCCCTTGTACCCTCAAGTTATCTCCTCGGGAAGACAACTGCACTACTCTGGGATCAGCAACTGGTGACTCCTGGAACATAACCCTAACCCTAACCCTAACCCTAAAACCTAACTCTAAACCAAACCATAGCATTAACACTACCATAACCCCAACCACAACACCAACCATAATCCTAAACCTAAACCCTACCCCGTAACCCAGAACCGTAAATCCCAAATCATAATTCAAACCCTAACCGTAACCACAAACCTAAACTCTAAACCCTAAACTAAACCCAAACCTGAACCCCTAAACCATAACCCCTAAACCATAACCCCGAAACCCTAAACCTAAAAGAAACATTGACCCTGAGCCTAACACTAACTCCTAACCCCTAACCCCGAAAACATAACCCCTGAACCCAAACCCTAAATCCTAAACTCTAAACCCTAAACCCTATCCCCTGACCCTGACACTGACCCTGACTGTGACCCTAACCCTGATGCTAACCCTGACCCTAACCCAAACCCGTAAGCCCTACATTAACCCTGTCACCCCAACCCTAACCCTAAACCCTAACCCTAATCTTCACCCTAATCCTAACCTTCTAACTCTAACCATCTAAACCTAACCCTAACCCCTAATTGCTAACCCTAACCCCTAACCCTACCCCCTAACCCTAACCCTAACCCCATAGACAGTCCTTCATCACCAGTCATGGGCTATGAACCACCCCCCCCCCCCCACCTCCTCCGTTTGGTAAGATAACCTGAACTGGATGAGGGATTTGTAAAGCATATTCATCTTCTTCGTGAAACACTTTGTGGGAAAACTATAGAGATGGTTATTAGGGCTTAGCAATTCAACTGCAAAACTGCCTGAGGACTTTGTAACATATTCAAGTTTCTCAGGACGTATGTACAATGGACTGTGTCATTTCCCTGTAGTGAGGTCAGCTTTAGGTTTCTCTTGTCAAAAAGAAAGAGGATTTTTACACAAAGACAGATGTATCGGGAGTACTGGTACATATTTTACAGACACAATGTTTTGAGTTCCGTAAAGAATGAGATGCACCCCTAAGTGTAGGTGCCTCAGGTGTCCTGTGTGAAATGGGGCACATACATTATATGACACAGACCTTGTGGTCACCATAATGGAAGCACCAGTGAAGGAGTGGGGGAAACTTGAATCACACAGGAATAGAAGGGAATTTGAGGACAGAAAGCAGAGTTTGAGGAGGTGCAGAGGGGAGGGTCCTGGGGTCAGTGAGATGCAGTTGCAGGCCATTCCTGACCACAGCCTCAGCAGGGAGCATGAGTTCAACATGGAGCTGTATGTGGGATCACTCTCAGTGCACAATGCAGGGTTCCTCTCCGAAATGTCATATTTGCCAAAGTGCACCTAGGTGATCATCTAAAAAGGTTGTTGTCTCCCTGCGTTGTCTGAAGGTTCTGGATATTTATGGGTGAAAAAATGCCCTGGATATATAGGAAATTTAACTTGGTCTTAAGGAAATGCTTGTTTGCATAAGTTCATATCCCTCAGTGAGACTAAAAGTGAAGACAGGATCTAGATCAGCTGAGTGCCTGCATTGGCCTTCAGCCTGGGTCAACCTACAATTCAGGGCTGGCCAGATGCCACCCCTGCTGGACCCCTGACATCACCCTGACTACAGCTTTGCATGTATCTCCTTAAACTTCTCTCACAATATCCCGAGGATTTGCCTGTGTTCCTGCTGTCTCAGCCAGAATACCAATTCTCAGTGGGACCTACACAGAGCCTGAGATGGGTTATCTGTGAAACAGGGATAATACTTGTTTCTAAGGACATAATGAAAAGAAGACATTGAATACAGAATGTAACTGCAAAATGTCTGGGAAATGTCCACTCACCCTTCTCACAGTTTCAATTAAGATATCTCCATACAAAAGATCATCAAAAAAAGATGGTCACAGAAGTTCATTTAACTAAGACTGTTAACACCTCAGCTCAGGGATTGGGGATCGCCACTTTAAACAGTAAGACAAAGACACGCTTATTCTATTAAGATTCAGGCCCCACCAGACAAAGAAAAAGATAATTACGAGAATGTGTATATCAGAGTTCTAGATCTGAGATTTGAAGACAATCCTATTCCATTACATATAGACTTACAGATGCATCCACACACTAAAGTGTTCATCTGAGGACACAGATTAACTACCGAAGAGGGAATGCATGTAGGAAAACATAAGACCATAGGGAAATAACCCCAAATCTCATAAATTTCACTGCCTTATATGACAACTATTTTGAAATTGGAAGAGGACTGTGTGAGGTTACAGAGTATGGTGATTATATATCTTAAAAATGTGTCAGATCTGCCTGCATGCTGTCTCTGCCCACCCGGCGCTCTCCACTTTGTTTTTCTTAGTATTCCTTAATACTACTTTCACTGTTCTGTCTCTGTTTCAGTGTTTGCTTCTAGGAGGACCTACTCTCACCCCCCATCGAATGCACACAGTGCGGTTCCTATACACACAGGTAACAAACTAGCAGAAATTGCGGTGATGGAGGATAGCAGCAAGATCACCCTTTTTGCAGAGGAGACCAAGAGAGTTTTCTGGGGTGATGGTAACTTCCTATATCTAGATGCATGGGGTGCTTGTGCTTATTTATTTTAGAAATATTCACTGACTCCTGGTGCTTGGGGTCCGATAGACAGGTACCTGACCCTAGCATATGGCTGATTTCTAATGGTGGGTAAGGATCAGGGACCAGTAGTGACTGTGGGAGATGAGTGAGGAGGCCACACATGGAGTCAGATCCTCCCCCAGGATGCCATGTCTCCACGGACAGAAACCTTGTACAGGAGGGATCTGAGGAGCAAATATTTCTTGATCACCTGTGAACTGCATAATCCTACCCCAGATTTCCCACTGAGGGATGGACAGGGCAGAGGCCAGCAGCTGGAGGACACCCTGATCATGGCTGGAGTGGAACAGTGGGCCTGGGAGATTGAGTCAGAGAAAGGGAAAGGCAGAAGGTAGTGACAAGGATTTTGAGAGATAAAGGGAAGACGAGGGAAGGGAATGTTTTCTACTGACTTCACCCACATTTCTGTGTGAACAAAAGGAGATTCTTGTCTTGCAGGGAAGGGAAGAGGGCTGGCAAAAAGACAGAGTGACATTCTCAGTTCAAGTGCTCAGGATATCTGCCTTGCTCTTGAATACATATCACAGGAAGCTGTGCATTCTGTCATAAGTGGAACTGCAGCTCATGTCATTTAGTGAATATTAAAGCAATTATTAAGACCTTATCATTAAAGTAGTGCAACAAAAGTGTGTGAACATACAGAGAGATACAATAGAAGCAAAAGTCCAAAGGTAGACTGACTGCAATAGTTTTGGGAATATAGACTATCCGAAAAGGAGATATGCCAATGCAGGCTTTCAGACACCTGGGCAATATCTGAAAACGTGGGGGAAAAAGTAGTCCTTACTTCAAAAGCAACATTAGGATTAGACACAAAGGGATCGTGATGGAAGGTTTAGGGAGAAACCATATGATTTCATGGTGCTGTACCCATGGTCCTGTACCTTCAAGTCTCATCCAATTATACCCTTTACCTTGAGGCTATTTGCTATATGTAATCATACCTCATTAAGGAGAGTTTCATAAAATACTAGAAGCAAATGTGGGAAAGTTCCTTTCTAATCCTGAAGTGCATGGGTGATATGAGTCTGTCTGCTCATGTCTCAAAAATACAAAATAATAAGACATTTAAAAAGTTAATAATAGCAGAGTAAGAGTACCCTGAGCTCACCCTGTCCCATGTTTTCAACTGCATAACATCCACTTCCAAGTCCATGAACCAGAGAGTGATCCAAAGACTGGCAGAAGAAACTCCACACCTAAATAGAGAGAAGCTGCATCAGAAAGGTTATGAAGGTCAGAAAGGTGGAGTCTGGCTGCCTGCAGAATGGGCAGAGAAAGTGAGCCCTCACACCAGGGAGCTCACACAGTGAAGACTAATCTCCATAACATTTGTCATTAAAACCCAGAGGGGTTGAATTCCCTTGAGTTTAGATCCTGGAGCTTTGGAGGTCAGCTGACCCAACACTGGGTGATCCAGGAGGATGAGTGATAGCCAGGTCCCTGCCTGTGTAGAGAGGCAATGTAAACATGGCATTTTACACAATGCCAAGGCAACAGGAGACAGATCTATTCATGCTGATTCCTGAGCGTGTTGGGGGACTTCTCTAACAATAAGGGAGCTCACAGGCACCATTCTTCTCCCTCAGCCTCCCAGAGTAAGCATAGAAGCACCCACCAGAGGGTGAGGCTGCACAGACACTTGCTACCTAACCCATTAGTAGTGCGCCAGTCCCAAGGGTTCACTAGGTGACTCACCACACCAAGCCGGCTGGTCTCAGGGCCAACATTTTTCAAACCACTAGGGCACCCTGTCTGACAAGCTGCATGCATAGCTGTCACAGCACGCTGTGTACATCTGCACCTCACCCAGCTGTATATATCCAGGCACCCTCATCTGTTGCAACCAGCCACATGTCCCCAGGCACAGACATGCTGTGTGCATATCCTCAAGCCCCTAGCTTCTACTGCTGGTCCACAGCCCCCAGGCACCAAAGGATATTGGGAAATCTGGCATAGGAATAGTAGCCCTGTGCAATTTTGCTAACACTCCTGCTCTGTTCCCAAGTTACCCAGTGGGCATACCAGCTGGCCTGCCTGGGTCCCACTAACAACACTGAGAGCAAGCACATCCCACAACAGGCACGCAATCAGTGCAGACACCTGCACTAAAAGGAAAAGTAACCCAGACACAGCAGCAGGCCATGAACAATACCCATACGATAGTCTCTGAAGTTCCAGGACCTATAAATGGAGACGTGAACTACTGAGGTCTCTAGGACCTCTTCTTCATAACGTTATTAGTTTCAAGATCAGAAGGCACAGCTGACTTTCTTAACACAGAGAAATAGAGCCAGAGAGACAGACAAAATGGACACACAGAGATGTTTATCCACAATGAAAGACCTAGTCAAAGCCACAGCCAGAGATAAGCCAAAGAGATATGAGTAACATACTTGATACAGAATTGAAAGCAATGATCATAAGGATACTCATTAGACTTGCGCAATGAGTAGAGAGTGAGACCCCTGACTAGAGTTAAGAAATAATACAGTAGTCATTGAGGACACAATAAAGGAGAGACAAGCTTGCTGGAACCAACAGAGGGATGGAAGAAGCAGAAGAACAAAGCAGTGACGTCAAAGACTGAATAATGGAAATTAAGCACACTGAACCAAAGAGAGAGAACAGAATTCTCCAACGTGAGACGAGACTAACGGAACTCAGTGACTACAGCAAACCTAATAATATTCATATTGTAGGAGTCCCAGTAGAAAGAGAAAATGGGGCGGAAAATTTATTTGTGGAAACAATAGCTGAAAACTTCCCTAATTGGGGGAGGAAAACGAACATCCACATCCAGGAGACTAGAGAATTCACATCAAAATCAACAAAATCAGGCCAACACCCAGACATATTGTAAGCAAACTTGCAAATTACAGTGACAATAAAGAAAAACTCTTAAAAGCAGCAAGACAAAGAGACCTACACTTAGAAGGGAAGACCCATAAGGCTAGCTACCCGATTTCTGAACAGAAATTTGGCAAGCCAGAAGCGAGTGACATCACATATTCAAAGTACTGAATGGAAAAATCAGCAGCCAAGAATACTCTATCCAGCAAGTCTATCATTCAGAATGGAAGGAGACACAGATTTCCCAAACAAAAACTAAAGGTGTTTGTACCACTAAACCAGTCCTGCAAGAAATATTAAGAGGGATTCTTTGAGTGCAAAGGAGAGACCAGAAGTGACAGTATAGAGGTAAATGACACAAATCAAGTCAAACATGAATATTTCTGTAAAAAATAGTTAAGGAACTCAGAGATATGGGTTTGAAATATAATAACATCTACCAAAAACCTAGGGAGGAGAAAATAATGGGTTCCAAGGTAAATGACCATCAGCTTAGTACAAACTGCTAAACGCAGAAGAGGTTATAGAAATAACCCAGCAGTAACCATATATCAAAAACCAGTCACAAATATGCTAAGAATAAATATAAAGAAATTAAAATACATCACTAAAGAAAATAAGCAAAACATGAAAGACAGACAAGAAAGGATTGGAGAAAATCATTAGGAACCACAAGAAAACAGGTAATATAATGGCAATACATACATACATAGCGATCATTTCTTTGAAGGTAAATGCAATTAATGCTCCAATCTAGAGATGTAAGGTGTAAGACCAGATGAAAAAACAAAAGCTGGAGTAGCAATACTTGTATCAGAAAAAATACACTTAAAAAAAAAGTAAATAACAAGAGACAGAGGAGGATGTTATATAACAGTAAAGGGTACAATACAAAAAGAAGATATAACAACTGTAAATATAGCCCACAATTAAGTGGGATTTATTCCCAAGCTGCAAGTGTGGTTCAATATTCACAAATCAGTCAATCTGATACAATATATCAACAGGAGAAAGGATAAGAACCATATGATCGGGGCACCTGGGTGGCTCAATTCTTTAACAGTCTGACATCAGCTCAGGTCATGGCCCCATGATTCGTGAGTTCAAGTCCCACATCGGACTCTGTGCTGAAAGCTCAGAGCCAAGAGCCTCCATCGAATTCTGTGTCTCCCACTCTCTTTCTGCCCCTCCCCTGCTCACATTCTGTCTCTCTCAAAATTAATAAATGTTAAGGGAAAGCACCATACGGTCATTTCAATACATGAAGAAAAAGCATTTGACATAGTACAACATCCATTCATGATTATAACCCCCTAAAGTAGGTTTACAGGGAACAAATATCAATGTAATAAATGTTTTCTATGAAAACCCCGCAGCTATAATCAACCTTAAGGGAGAAAATCTGAGAGCTTTTCCTATAAGGTCAGGAAGAAGACAAAGATGTTTACTCTTACCACTTTTAATAAACATAGCACTGGAAGTCCAAGTCACAGCCAGCAGATAAACGAAATGAAACAAAACAATGTAAAGTAAAATTAAAATAAAACATAATACAAAATAAAATAAAATACAAACAAATCCAAATGTGGAAGAAGTGAATCTTCCACACTTTGTAGATTACATGACATTATATATAGAAAACCCTAAAGAGTCCACCCAATAACTGCTAGAACTGATAAATGAATTCAGCAATGTCACAGGATACAACATCATTGTACAGAAATCGGTTGCAATTCTAGATAACAATAATGAAGCAGTAGGAGAAATTAAGAAAACGGTCCCATTTGAAGTTGTACATCAAATAATAACGTACCTATGAATAAATCTAACCAAAGTGGTGAGTGACCTATACTCTGAAAACTATAAAACAGTGATGAAAGAAATTCAAGATGACACAAAAAAATGGAAGGATATTCCATACTCATGGATTGGAAGTACAAATTTCATGGAAATGTCTATACTTCCCAAAGCAACTGACACAATTAATGCAATCGCCATCAAAATAGCAACAACAGGGGCGCCTGGGTGGCGCAGTCGGTTAAGCGTCCGACTTCAGCCAGGTCACGATCTCGCGGTCTGTGAGTTCGAGCCCCGCGTCAGGCTCTGGGCTGATGGCTCGGAGCCTGGAGCCTGTTTCCGATTCTGTGTCTCCCTCTCTCTCTGCCCCTCCCCCGTTCATGCTCTGTCTCTCTCTGTCCCAAAAATAAATAAAAAACGTTGAAAAAAAATTAAAAAAAAAAATAGCAACAACATTTTTCATAGAACTAGAACAGTCCTAAAATTTGTATGGAACCACAAAAGACCCCAATCTTCAGAGTGAAAAACCTTTATGTGAAGTGATAATTATGGATGGCACTATGTCTCTGGATCTTATGCTCCAAAACACAGTAACTCTTGCCTAAGCATCTGAACAAAGTTAGACATATCCCAACCAAGGATCATTCTACAAAATACATTCTACAAACATACCCTCAAAACTTAGCAGATTATGAAAAATATGGAAACATCTAAAAATCGTCATGGCCAAGTGGAGCCTAAGGAGACAGTATGAGGGTAATGTACCAGGTGGGATGATTCTGGGACAGAAGAGGTTAAAACCGAAGTATATGAATACAAATATAAACTTTAGTTAATACTACCATATCTCTTCGGGATATTGATTGTGATCATGTATCAACTCATAAGACATCAATAGTCAGAAAACAGTCTGATGTATGTGGAGACTCAATAATATCTTCCCAATTTTTCTGGTAACTAGAAACCCATCCTGAATGAAAAGATTATTAATAATCATGGTTTTACGTTTTCAACACATAATATTATATGACTAGTTCTAGTATTAGTTACTAGTGATGGCCATGCACCTATTCTTGTTCTTACTACTGTTTAATTTAAATAATAGCATTCATGGTACAGAAAACTGCTCTGGAGAGACTGGCCTTCTAGGTCAATCAGGCTTGCCTCAGCCCCAATGGAGGTGTCCCTTCCCTAGAAGACTAGCAGAAGCCCATGACCACAGCACCTCTCTTGACCAGACAGTTCTGCAGGGCTTCACTTCAAGTGGCAGTTGTTTCAAGTCTCATTTAACAAGCAGATCAGAGCAGACCTAGATAAAACTCAGCACATTCTGGTCAAGGACCATACATTGCCCATACAACTGGCCAGAAGGATAGTGCAGCCAGAGCACAAAACAGTGCATGAAACACACACCACAGACACTCCCTGATGTGTCAGGCCCTGGACACTAGATGACCTCCTCTTGATAAAGCCATTCATCTCACAGGCAGGTAACACAATGAGGTTTGGTAACAGAGAGAAGACAAATACTCAGCTAAAATGCCAAGACAAGAGGAATACATCCCAAATGAAAGAACAAGATAAGGTCATGGCCAGAGAAATGGAAGGAACACTTCCAAACTCATCCTATGAGGCCAGCTTGGCCTTGAGTCCAAACTGGACAAAGACCCCACTAAAAAGGAGAACTACAGACCAATTTCCCTGATGAACCTGGATGCAAAAATTCTCAACCAAAATTAGCAAACTGGGTCCAACAATACATACAAATAATTATTCACCACAATGAATTGGATTTATTCCTGGGATGCACAACCGATTCAGTATCTGCAAATCAACTGATCCGATACATCCCATTGATAAAAGAAAACAACCACATGATCCTCTCAATAGATGCAGAAAAAGCATTTGACAAAATGCAGCATCCTTTCTTGATGAAAAAAAAAAAAACACTCATGAAAGGAGGGATAGAAGGATCTTGTCTCAATATCAGTATGTCCAGATAAGAATGACCTACAGCTAAATATCATCTTCAATGAGGAAAAACTGAGAGCTTTCCACCTAAGGTCAGGAACATGACTGGGATGTCCACTCTCAGCACTGTTATTCACCATTCTGTTGGAAGTCCTAGCCTCAGCAATCAGACAACAAAAAGAAATACAAGGTGTCCAAACTGGCAAGGAGGGGTCAAACTTTCCGTCTTCACAGACATAATACTTCTACGGAAAATCCAAAAGACTCCACCGAAAAACTGCTAGGACTGATACAGGAATTCAGGAGAGTCTCAGGATATAAAATCAATATACAGAAGTTGATTGCATTTCTATACACTAATAATGAATCAGCAGAGAGAAATCTAGGATTGATGTACTTTACAACTGCACTGAAAAACACAAAATATCCAGGGATAAACTTAACCAAAGAGGTAAAAGATCAGTACACTTAAAACAATAGAGGGGAGCCTGGGTTGCTCAGTCAGTTAAGCGCTGACTTCAGCTCAGGTCATGATCCCTCACTTGTGGGTTCGAGCCCCACAATGGGCTCTGTGCTGACAGCTCAGAGCCTGGAGCCTGCTTCCGAGTCTGTGTCTCCCTCTCTCTCTCTCTGCCCCTCCCCTGCTCATGCGCTCTCTCTTTCTCTCTGTCGCTCTGTCTCAAAAATAAGCAAACATTAAAAAAATAAAGGAACAAACCATACAACGTCTATGAAAGAAATTGAAGAAACACAAAGAAATGGAAAAACATTCCATGCTCATGGATTAGAAGAACAAATATTGTTAAAATGTCAATACTACCCAAAGCAATTGACACATTCAATGCAATCCCTATCAAAATAACACCAGCATTCTTCACAGAGCTAGAACAAACAACCCTAAAGTTTGTAGGGAGCCAGAAAAGACCCCAAACAGACAAAGTCATGTTGAAAAAGAAAACAAAGCTGGAGACATTACAATTCTGGACTTTATGCTGTATTAGAAAGCCGCAATCATCAAGAGAGTATGGTACAGGCACACAAACAGACACAGACATCAATGGAACGGAATAGGGAACCCATAAATGGACCCTCAGACATATGGCCGAGTAATCTTTGACAATGCAGGAAAGAATATCCAATGGAAAAACAAAGTCTCTTCAGCAAATGGTACTGGGAAAACTGGACAGTGAGAAGAATGGACCTGGACTATGTTCTTAAACCACACACACACACACACCTCAAAATGGGTGAAAGATCTAAATGTAAGAAAGGGACCAAAAAATCCTAGAGGAGAAAACAGGCAATCTACCTCCTTGATCCTGGCCACAGCAACTTCTTGCCTGTCATGTCTCTGAAGCAAGGGCAATAAAAACCAAAATGAACTATTGGGACCTCAAGATAAAAAGCTTCTGCACAGCAGAGGACACAATCAGCAAAACTAAAAGGCAACTGAATGAAATGGGAGATGTTTGCAGGTGACATCAGATAAAGGTTAGTATCCAAAATCTATAAAGAACTTATCACACTCAACACCCCAAAACCAAATAATCCAGTGAAGAAATGGGCAAAAGACATGAAGAGACACTTTAAGAACGATGACATCCAGATTGGTCACACAGGAAAAGATGTTCAATCTCACTCGTCATCACTGAAATACAAGTCGAAACCACAATGAGATATCCCTTCACACCTATCAGAATGGCTAAAATTAACATCTCCGGAAACAATAGATGTTGGCAAGGATGCAGAGAAATGGAACACTTTTGCAATGCTGGTGAGAATACAAAGTGGTGTAGCCACTCTGGGAAATAGTATGGAGATTTGTCACAAAAACTAAAAATAGAACTACCCTAGGACCCAGCAATTACACTACTAGGTATTTATCCAAAAGATACACTAACACTGACTCAAAGTGGCACATTCACTCTAATGTTTATAGCAGCATTATCAACAATAGCTAAATTATGCAAAGAGCCCAAATGACCAATGAGAGATGAATGGATAAAGAAGATGTGGGATATTCATGCAATGGAATATTACTCGGAGATCAAAAAGAATGAATTCTTGCTGTTTGCAACAACGTGGATGGAACCAGACTTTATTATGCTAAGGAAAATATGTCAGAGAAAGACACACATCATATGATTTCTCTCATCTGTGAAATTTAATACAACTGATGAACGTAGTGAAAGAAAAGCAAAAATAAGATACAGAGAGGAAATCAAACGATAAGAGACTCTTAAATACAAAGAAGAAACTCAGGGTTCCAGGAAGTTACTGAATAGGGGTATGGGCTAAATGGGTGATGGGAATTGGGGAGGGCAATTGGGATGAGTACTGGATATATATTGTAATTGATGGATCACTAAATTCTGATCCTGAAACTGTATTCCACCATAAGGTAACTAACATGGGCTTACATTTAAAAAAGAAGAAATATTAAAAATAAGTAAAGAAATATACTACCACTCAAAGGAAAAGAATATTTAAATTGGGCTCTTTGAGTGGAAATGAAAGACTAAAATGGTTACAGACAAGAAAGGATCAGAGAAAACATCAAGAAACAATGGCAAAACAACTAGTAGAATGGCACTAAATATATACCTATCAATAATCACTCTGAAGGGGCGCCTGGGTGGCGCAGTCGGTTAAGCGTCCGACTTCAGCCAGGTCACGATCTCGCGGTCCGTGAGTTCGAGCCCCGCGTCAGGCTCTGGGCTGATGGCTCGGAGCCTGGAGCCTGTTTCCGATTCTGTGTCTCCCTCTCTCTCTGCCCCTCCCCCGTTCATGCTCTGTCTCTCTCTGTCCAAAAAATAAATTAAAAAAAAAAACCCAAAAAAAAAAAAAAAAATCACTCTGAATGTACATGGACTAAATGCTCCAATCAAAAGACATTGGATAGGGTGTCAGAATGGACAAAACAAACAAACAAACAAACAAACAAAAACAAGATCTATCTAGATGCTGCCTAGTATCTAGCTTCCCTAGTATCTAGTATCCCTAGTATCTAGGGAATGAAGAAACATTTATTATGCCAATAATGTCAAAAGAAAGCCAGTAGTAATACTTATATCAGGCAAAATAACCTTTAAAACCGAGACTCTATTTTGGTACCCCTTGGGTAAACACCTAATAGTGACATTGCATGCACTCAGTATTTGTAGCAGCATTATCAACAGTAGCCAAACTATGGAGAAAGTCCAAGTATCCATCAACTGATTAAGGTATAAAGAAGCTGTAGTGTGTGTGTGTGTGTGTGTGTGTGTGTGTGTGTGTGTGTGTGTATACATATGTATACGCATATGTATGTTCATATATGCATACATACATATATACAATGAAATATAACTCAGCTTCAAGAAGAATGAGATCTTGCCATTTGCAACGATGTGGATGGAGCTAGAATGTATTATGCTAAGAGAAATATGTCAATCAGAGAAAGACAAATATATGATTTCACTCATGTGGAATTGAAGAAACAAAACAGATGAAAACATGGGAAGGGGGCAGGAAAAGTGAAGAGTGGTAACAAACCACATGAGTCTCTTAATGTTAGAGAAAAAAATTGAAGGTTGATGGAGGGAGATGGGTCAGCACTGGGCTAGATAGGGGACGAGTATTAAGGAGAGCACTTGTTTTGATGAGTACTGGGTGTTGTATGCAAGGGATGAATCCCGAATCCGAGAATGCACTATATGACAACTAGACTTAAATTAAAAATAATAAATAAATAAATAAATAAATAAATAAAGCTATAACAAGAGATGAAGACAGACACTATCTCTTACTAAAGGGGACAGCCAAACAAGAATACCCAATATTGTAAATTTTGATGCACCCAACATGCGATCACCAAGGATATAAAACATTTAAAAACAGCCATAAAGGAACTCATTTATAATAATATAATGATAGCAGAGGACTTTAACACCACTCACATCAATGGACAGAACCTGTAAACAGAAAATCAACAAAGAAACAATGGCTTTGAATGACACACTGGACCAGATGGGTTTAATAGATATGTTCAGAACACTCCATACTAAAATGGCAGAGTACACATTCTTTTCAGGTGCACATGGGACATTCTCCAGAATTGATCACATTCTAGGTCACAAATCAGGCCTCAACAGGTACCCAAAGACAGAGATCAGACCAAGCATCCTTCTGACCACAAAGCTAGGAAACTGGAAGTCAACAACAAAAAAGCAGGGGTGGGGGGTACAAGGGTCACATATAAAAGGTTAAATTACATGCCACTAAATGAATGGGTCAAACAGGAAATCAACGGGAAAATACACTGAAACAAATGAAAATGAAAATATACTGGTAAAAACCTTTGGAATGCGGCAAAAGCATTCTATGATGGAAGTACATAGCAATACAAGCCTACCTTAAAGAGCAGGAAAAATCTCAAACAATCCTAACTTACAACCAAAGGAATGAGAGACAGAACAGCAGAAGGGAGGAAATAATACGTGTTAGGGCAGAAATAAGGAATATAGAAACTAAAAAGACACTAGACCAAATCAGTGAAACCAGGGGCTGGTTCTTTGAAAGCAGTAATTAACTTGAAAACCTCCTAGACAGACTTTTCACAAAGAAGAGAGAAAGGACTCAAATAAATAAAATCACAAATAAGAAAGGAGAAATAACAGTCAACACCACAAAACTGCAGTTAGAAGATAATATTATGAACTATACACAACAAATTGGACACTCTGAGATATGGACAAATTCCTAGAAACAAACTACCAAAACTGAAACAGGAAGATATATATAATCTGAAAACAGAAAGAAATCAAATCAGTAATAAAAAATATCGCCCCCCAACACAAGAGTTCAGGGCCAGAGGGCTTCACTGATGAAGTCTACCATCCATTTAAGGAAGAGGTAATATGTATTCTCCTCGAATTATTACAAAAAATAAAAAAGAAGGAAAACTTACAAATTCATCTTATGAGGCCATCGTTACCCTGATACCAAAACCAGATAAAGCCTCCACTAAAACCAAAAACTGCTGGGGTGCCCGTGCGGGTCAGTCGGTTTACTGTCCAATTCTTAATTTTGGATTAGGACATTATCTGGTGGTGTGTGCGTTCAAGTCCCACGTTGGGCCCTGCATTGACAGTGCGGGGCATGGCCAGGATTCTCTCTCTCCCTGTCTCTCTGCCCCTCTCTCACTTTTATGTACTCTATTAAGGAAAGAAATAAACATGTAAAAAAATGTTTAAAAAATGTTAAATAAAACTGCAGACCAATAGCCTGATGACTATGTATGCAGAACTTCTCATCAAAATACCTTCAAATTAAAGTCAACAATACATTAATAGAATCATTTACCATAATCAAGTGGGATATATTCCTGGGCTGCAAGCGTGATTCCACATTCACATATCAATCAACATGATGCACCACAGTAATAGAAGAAAGGATAAGAACAATATGATGCTTTCAACAGATGCAGGAAAACTATTTGACAAAATGTCACATCCATTCATGATAAAAACCCTCAGCAAAGTACATTGAGACTCAACCTACCTGCACATAATAAAGGTCATCTATGAAAAACCCACAGCTCATCTCATCCTCAATGGGGAAAAATTGAAAGTTTTTCCTCCAACGTCAGGGACAAGATAGGAATGACCCCTCTCACCACTGTTATCCCACATAGTACAGGAAACCCTAACCACAGCACTCAGACAACAAGAAGAGATAAGAGGCATCCAAATCGTCAAGGAAGAAGTAGCACTTTCGCTATTTGGAACTGACATGATGTGTTCTATAAAAAACATGAAAGACTCCCTTAAAAATCGCTAGAATTGATATATGAATTCGACAAGTCACAATATACAGAAATCAAGGTACATAGATGTATTGCACTTCTAACACAAATCATGAATTAACACAGAGAGAAAGTAAGGGATCAATCCCATTGACAGGCTCACAAATACCACAAGAAACCAGGAATATACCTAACCAAAGAGGTGAAAGACCTGTATTCTAAAGGCTATGAAACACTGATGAAAGAAATGGAAGAGGATACAAAGAAATGGAAATACATTTCATGTTCATGGATGGGAAGCACAAAATCCTGTTAAATTGTCTATACTCCTCAAAACAACCTACACATGTAATGAAATCCCTATCACACTAACAAAAACATTTGTCACAGAACAAGAACAAATACTCTCAAAATTTGTATGGAATAACAAAAGTCCCCAAACAGCCAAAACAAACTTGAAGAAGAGAAGCAAAGCTGGAGACATCACAATTCCAGACTTTAGGTTATATTACAAAGCTGTACTGATCAGAACATTATGTTACTGGCAAAACAACAACAACAACAACAACAACAACAACAACAACAACAACACAGAGGCATAGACCAATAGAATGGAAACCGAGAAATGAACTCACACCTATATGGTCAATTAATTCTCAACAAAGCAGGAAAGAATATCCAATGGAAAAAAAGATAGTCTTGGGACACATGGGTGGCTCAGTCAACAAAGCGTGTGATTGTGAATTCAGCTCAGGTTATGATCTCAGGGCAGTGCAGAGCATGTGTGGGATTCTCTGTCTCCATTTCTCTCTGCCCCTCTTCTGCATGCTCTCTCTCTCTCTCACAAATAAATATATAAACTTAAAAAAAGGCTCCTCAACATATGGTTTTGGAAAAACTGGACAGCAACCTGCAAAACAAAACAAAAACAATGGACCACTTTCTTACAACATACACAAAAGTAAATCCAACATGGATAAAGACCTATATGTGAAACCTGAAACCATAAAAATCCCAGAGGATAACACGGGTAGTATCTTATTTGACATTGCCTGTACAAACGTCTTTGCAGATATATCTCTAGAGGTAAGGGAAACACAAGCAAAAATAATGAGACTTCATAAAAATTAAAACCTTCCGTCACCAAGGAAATAATCAACAAAACTAAAACACCAACAGAATGATATTTGCAAATGACATCGGATAAAGGGTTAGTGTCCAAAATATATACAGTTATACAGCACCGAAAAAATGAGAAATCTGATTAAAAATGAGCAGAAGACATGAATGGACATTTCCCAAAGGAAGACATATACATGGCCAAGAGACACATGAAAAAATGCTCAACAATACTGATCTTCAGGGAAATACAATTCAAAAGTACAATGAGATAACACATCACATCTGTCACAATGACGAAAATCAATGAAGGATGAAACAGCAGGTGTTGCCAAGGATGTGGGGGAAAGAATAACCCTCTTGCACTGTGGGTAAGAATGCAAACTGGTGCAGCCACTCTGGAAAACAGAGATTTCTAAAAAAAAAACCAAACAAAACAAAACTGGAAATAGAAGTACCTTATGATCCAGCAATTTCTCTACAAGGTATTTCCACAAAGAATAGAAATCTTCAAAGGGATACATGCACCGTGATGTTTACAGCAGCATTTTCTACAACAGCCAAATTACGGAAACTATCCAAGCATCCATCAACTGATGAATAAATTGAGATGTGGTATATGGAATGTAATATTATTTAGCCGTAAAAACATGAAATCTTGGGGCGCCTGGGTGGCTCAGTCGGTTAAGCGTCCGACTTCGGCTCAGGTCATGATCTCACGGTTCGTGGGTTCGAGCCCCGCGTCGGGCTCTGTGCTGACAGCTCAGAGCCTGGAGCCTGTTTCAGATTCTGTGTCTCCTTCTCTCTGTGACCCTCCCCCGTTCATGCTCTGTCTCTCTCTGTCTCAAAAATAAATAAACATTAAAAAAAAATTTAAAAACAAAAAACAACAACAAAAAAAAACATGAAATCTTGTCATTTGCCATGAGCTGGATGGAATGAGAAAATGTTATCCTGGGTGAAATAAGCCTTTCAGACAAAGACAAATACCAGATGATTTCACTAACACATGGAAATAAAACAAAGCGGGGGGGAAGGAGACAGTGACAAACAGACTCTTAACTAGGAAACAAACTGAGGGCTTCCAGAGCAAGGTGGGGAATGGGTGAAACAGCTGCTGGGGATTAAGAAGTGCACCTGGGATGAGCACCGGGTGACGTGTGGAAGGGTTGCTCTATATTGTACACCTGAAACTAATACTACACTGTACCTTTACTCACTGCAATTTAAATTAAAGATAATGTACGTTAATGACAGGTACCTACCAGGTTTTCTGTAGTTTGCAATCACTTCACTAGGTTGGAAAAATAACCATCAAATTTTTTAAAAACCATCAAATTTTTTAATTTAAAAAAAAAAAAAAAAAAAAGGGGGACAGTTTGTGCCCTTACCTAGGTCTCTGGTTCCAGCAGGACTCGGCAAGTGGGTTCCAGCTCATTCTTCTAGGAGTTCCCAAAACGAGCATTTCATGTATTCATGTCCTAAAGGAATGCAGCTCCCGTTCTTCTGAATTTCTGTCAGCGTTTCTTCCCAGAAACAAGCCTGAATCTGGAACAAACCATCGACTGCATCGAGGGGTGATGTCGTGGGACCCTGCAATCCACGAGACCTTTAGTAAAATACGTCTTGTTCAAATACTGTCCGGGAAGGGGAGGAATGAAACACGGGAACAGCCCAGAAAATGCAAGGGCCTGTGCAGCTCAGCAACCAGCTTGCCTAGGGAAGCCACCCAGCGCCCACTCCTCAGCACTCAGTACAATAAGGCAAATTCTCTCTGGCGACTCAGGAGATGCCAAGTTGCTACAAAGCTCCCAAGGTCTCCCCTGGGGCGGGTGGCACAACCTGCTGGAAATGCAGCTCTGCTCTCTGTACTGAGGCAGCGGCAGAGGCCCTCAGTCCTCTGGGAGCAATCAAAGCCCTTCCTGCTCTGAGGTGCCCTGGGTCAGAAAAGCCCATGGTGCGCCCTCTGCTGGCCATCAGTGCCTGGGCAGAGGAACCCGCCTCTCCCGGTCTGTGGTGCTCGAGCTCTCTCTGTTGGCCATCATGGGCATTCTTGCAATGTGGAAGGCCCTGGTCGCTCAGCTGAGACACTCAAGGTGCTCTGGACAACTAAACCTGTTCTCCACATTGGGAAAGGTTTTAATGACAGGGCCTGGGACACAAAGAAATCTTTTCCTTCTCCTTTCTTGTGAGTGAAGAATGAAACCGAATTTATTAACGTAATGACATCATTTGTAATGTTTTAAGCAATGTTCACAGAAAAATAGACCGCCAATTTACACTTGCTGAGCAAGAGATAATTGTGTTTACCACCAAAATACTTAGGTTAGATAAAGAATGAACACCTTTGAGAGAGATACCGGAATCAGCTATGGAATGAATGAGTCCTAGGGATACAAGGGACAGCCAATGTAATGGAGTCAACCCTGTAATAATACTCTTGCATGCTTTCACAGGATAGCTACACTTGTGCTCAAGTACAATATAATTTATAGACATATGGAATGACTACAATATATGCCTAAAACTCATACAACAAATGTGTGAACAATATTTCAATTAAAAATAGACAACCTTTACACTATCTTTAATTTCTCCTTCTTTGCCAATAAACTATCATTCCTGGGACGCTTGGGTGGCTTAGTTGGTTAAGCGTCCGACTTTGACTCAAGTTGTGATCTTGCAGTCCATGAGTTTGAGCTCCGCGTCAGGCTCTGTCCTGAGAGCTCAGAGCCTGGAGCCTGCCTCAGATTCAGTATCTCCCACTCTCTCCCCCCTCCCCAGCTCGGGCTCTCCCAAAAAAAGAAAAAAGAAACATTAAAAATGAAAAATCATTCCTAATTTGGAATCTGTGAAATTCCATTTATACCAGATTCTCTAACATGACCATCTTGATGTGGAGAGCTTATCTGAAAAGTCACTAATAATATCTTTGATGACACATATGTGACAAGGTCAGAATGAAACTTACAGGGAGCTACGAATCAGTTGTGAATTTACAGTATGTATCCTTGGCTAATATTTCCAATGAAACGTGATTTAGGGACACGGATGGATGAAATAATGTCCACGAGTCATATAGGTAAATATCCTATAGGACCATTATGCCTTCAATTACTAATTGCCATCTCTTCAGAATTAAAAGAAAGCTGGGACAAGAAAATGTCTTTGAATTTGATGTAAGAGAAGACTAGCGTGTTTTAAAGTGTTCACCTACCTTCTGGAATCCTCAGATTAGTTGTGGACAGGAGGATAGCAACCCACGATTGGGATGCACACCGCTAGTCGCAGAGGGAGGATATGGACCTAATTTCAATTTTTTAAATCAATATCAGCCATCCACCTCTGCCAGGTAGACTTCAGGACCTGGGGGCAACATGATACCTGATGCCTGGGTTCAGAACTTGAGGAAGGCCAGCTGGTGGGGGAGAGGGGAAATCCAACAGGGCCTGGGGCAGTGAGGGAGATGGCCCCAGGACACCTCCCCACAGGGCAGGCTTGGAGTTTACCTGCCAAAGAGCAGCACAATCTCCCTCAAGACATCCCTCTCCATGACAGAACATGAGGCTGAGCCTCACTATTCCAGAAGAAATGAGGGATACCCATCTGTTCAATTCCAATGGCTTCTGCAGAGCTTGGACATAGGGATGTTAGAGTCTTGGGGTCATGGAACTCTGATGCCCATGATACAAGCCCTTTCTGCCCCAGCACTCAGAGCTACCTCATACATTCCCTCTCCCCTGATGCATCTCACACCGTCCACATACCTCCAGCAGGTGTCTACCTTCCTCTTTGTACTTCCTCTTTGTCACTGTTTCTCTCTAACCACATCTCTCTATGTTTCTTCCTTTCACTCTTTAGGTAGTGGTGTAACATACGGTGCTAACCTTTATTCTTATACATGTGAATATCCAATTTTCCCAGCACCAGTTATTCAGGAGACTACTCTTCTCCACTGTGTATTTTTGACTCCCTTGTCAAATAGTTGTTGTGCATTCATGGGTTTAGTTTGGGCTCTCAATTTCCATTCCATTGTCTTGTATGTGTGCTTATGCCAGTGACATAACTGACTTCTTTGTGTTAGAATGAAGCTTGAAATCAAGAAGTGTGATGCCTCCTATTTTGTCCTTTCTTGCATTGGCTACTTTGGGTCTTTTTGTGGTTCCAAATACATTTTAGGATATGTGTTTCTAATTGCATAAAAATTGCATCGGAGTCTTGATAGAGATTGCACTGAATCTCTAGAGGGCTTTGAGTAGTATGGACATTGTATCTATATTAATTCCTCCTACAGATGGACATGGGGTGGCTTTTCACTGACTTGTGTGTTCTGTTTCTTTCATCCAAATTGAATTTCTTCCATTTATGCACACAGGTTTTATAGTTTTCTGTAGAGATCTTTCACTTCCTTGGCTAAATTTATTCTAATAAATTTTATTGTTTTTGATGCTATTGTAAACGGGATTGTTTTCTTTCCTTCTTAGATATTTTGGTTAGTGTATAGGAATGCTACAGAATTTGATATGGTGACTTTCTCTTTTGGAAATTTACTGTATTTCTTCATGAGATATTAACAGGTTCTTTTACATTAAACTTTTTATTTCATTTCTTTACCTTATTTAAAACAAACATGTTATTTGGGAATAGCTAACACACTATGTTACATTAGTTTCAGATGAACAACATAGTGATTGGACAAGTGTATACATTCTGCTGGGCTAACCCAGGTGAAGCTATCATCTCTCACCATGTATCACTATTCCCGCCCCACTCTCTATGTTCCCTATGCTATATCTTTTATCTGTGATTTATTAATTGCATAACCAGAAGCCTGCATCACCCAATCTCCTTCACATATCTAGGGCATCCTTGTCTTGGGCTTGATTTTAGTGGAAAAACTTTCACAATTTCACTATTGAGTATGATATTAGCTGTGGGCTTCACATACATGGCCTTTCTTATGTTGAGATATGTTCCTTTGACACTGAATTTTAAAGAGATTTTTAGCACAAATTAATATCAAATTTTCTCAGAAATTTTTTTCTGTGTCAATTGACATCATCACATTTATTTTCTTTTTCTTTTTTAAAATGTATTTATTTAGTTTAATTTAAATTTATGTATGCAATTCTTTAGTATTTATTTTTTCAAGTTTTTGTTTAAATTCCAATTGGTTAACATACAGTGTATGTTAATTTCAGGTATAGAATGTAGTCATCCATCACTTACATACAACACCCAGTGATCCTCACTGCTAGTGCCCTCCATAGCCCATCACCCATTTAACCCATGCCCCTGCCCATCTCCCTTATAGTAACCCTCCATTTGCTATTTATAGTTAAGACACTGGTTTCTGGTTGATTTTTGTTTCACTCAATTATGTGAGGGGTCACATTTATTGATTTGAATTTCTGAAACATCCTGCCTTTACAGGGGAAAAACCATACATCACGGTCAATGATCCTTTTCATGTGATCCTGAATTTGGTTTGCCTGTATATTACTGGGAATTATTCATCTATATTCATCATGGGGATACTGGCCTATAGATTTCTGTTCAGGTAGTATCCTTTTCTGGCTTCCTACCAGGGTAATTCCAGTCTCATGAAATGAGTTGGGTGGTGTTCATTCCTTTTGAATCAGTGAGAGGACTGCTGTTAGTTCTTCTACAAACGTTTGGTTAAATTCACCAATGAATCCACCTGGTCCTGGGGTTTTCTTCCTTGGCAGAACTTCGATTACTGATTCAATTTACTTACATTGGTGATCTTCTTGTATTGATACAGTCTTCCTTTAATGGGTCTGTGCAAACTGTCTATATCTTCCTGATACAATCTAGGTTGTGTGTTTCTAAGAACCTATCCATTTCTTCTAGGTAGGTAGTTTTCTGGCATCTAATTTAGCCATAGTCACCACTTTGTCTGCTTTATGTTTCTTTGGTATAAGGCATAATGTCATCTCTTTTGTTTATAATTCTCTTGAATTTGGTCCTCTCTCTGTCTTAGCATAGTCTATGTATAGTCCTGACAATTTTGTTTCACTCTTCTGAAAACCCACTGTTGGTCTTCTTCATATTTTCTATTGATTTCATGGTCTCAGTTTCATTGGTTTCCACTCTCATATGGATTAATTTATCCCTTTTGAGAACATTGGGCATAGATTGTTGTTTTCTTCTACTTCTTAGAAGTTAAAGGTAGGTTGTTCATTTGAGTCTCAAATCTATCCTCCACGCATGCAAATCCAGTGACTCATCAGAGAACCTTCAATAGGTCTTTTCTGTCCTATTTCTCATTCTCAGAACTCTGAGAAATAGAATCCGAAAATTTATTTGAAGACACAATAAATGAAAACTTCCCTAATGTGGGGAAGGAAACAGATCCAGAGCAGGAGGCACAAAGAACCCCCATTATATTCAAAAGAAGCAGATCCACACCAAGTCGTATAGTAATTAAAATCCAAAATGTCGTGATAAAGAAAAAATTTTCACAGCAGGAAAACAAAAGTTGACAGTTACCTACAAGGGAAACCCCATAATGTTATCACTGGATGTATTTCAGAAGAAACTTTGAAACCGTAAGTGAGCAGCACGGGTTGGTAAAGGTGCCGAATGGAAAACATCTGCAGCCAAAGAGAGTCTATCCAGCAAACTATCATTCAGACGGAAGGAGAGATCAAGAGGTTCCCAAATAAATATTCAGCGAGTTCACAACCAACAAACCACCCCGCAAGAAATGTTAAAGGGGACTCTTTAAGTGGAAAAGAAACACCTAAAGTGACAATATTAAAGTGCGAAACGCAAAAGTAATAAAAATGAGCATATCTGTAAAACATCAGCCAAAGTATTCGCGATGTGAAAGGTTTTGAAATATGACACTACATATCTACAACACGGGGAGGAGAGGAGTAAAGAACTGGTTCAAACTTAAACAACTATCAACTTAATATAGACTCTTATATGCAGAAGTGGTTAGGTACAAACCTAATAATACCCACAAATCAAACACCACTAATACATATGCAGAGTATAAAGACAAACAATTTCAACTGAAATTGTGAAGAAACCCAGCAAATCAAAAACAGAGAAAGAGAACAAAGGATCAGAAAAATTCAGAAATAACCAACATCAAGTAATAATAGGACAAGTACATGTCTATCAATTACTTTGAATAGAAACGGAATAAATGCTCAAATCAAAGGCACTGGGGGACAGATAGGGGCAACTGGATGGCTCAATCGCTTGAGATTTGGACTCTTGATTTCGGCTCAGGCTATGATCCCAGGATCATGGGATTGAGCCCCAACTGGGCTCTGCACTGAGCATGGAACTTGGTGAGGATTCATTCTCATTCTCATTCTCTCTCTCCCTCTCTCTCTCTTTGTCTCTCTCTTCCCTCATTCCCCCCACCCCGCCCTCTCATGCCTGTGCTCTCTGTATTCATAAGAAAAGGCACTGGGTGATAGAATGAGTAAATATATAGGACCCATCTATCTTCTACCTACAAGAGATTAATTATAGAACTAAAGTATCATAAGAAATCTTCAGTAGCAATACCTTTATCAGACAAAATAGATTTAAAAAGAAAACTGTAACAAGAGACAAAGAAGGACACTATAATAATAAAAGATACAATCCACAAAAAGAACAATCATAAACATATATGCGCTCAACCTGAGAGCAACCAAATACACAGAATAGTCCAAAACTAAAGAATTGATAGTCATACAAACATAGTAGGGCACTTTAACACCCCAATGACACCAATGGAGAGATATTTCCATCAGAAAATCAACAAGGAAGTAGAGACTTTGACTGATAGAGTAGACCAGATGGACTTAACTGATATATTTGAGACATTCCATCCTAAAACAGCACAATACACATTCTTTTTTTTTTTTTTTTTTTTTTTTTTCAACGTTTTTTATTTATTTTTGGGACAGAGAGAGACACAGCATGAACGGGGGAGGGGCAGAGAGAGAGGGAGACACAGAATTGGAAACAGGCTCCAGGCTCCGGGCCATCAGCCCAGAGCCCGACGCGGGGCTCGAACTCACGGACCGCGAGATCGTGACCTGGCTGAAGTCGGACGCTTAACCGACTGCGCCACCCAGGCGCCCCCACAATACACATTCTTTTCACGTGCACATAGAGCATTCCCCACACTTGATAAAATATAAGGTCATAAAACAAGCCAAAACAAAATCAAACCGATCGACGCCATATCATGTGTCTTTTCAGACCACAATTCTATGAAAGTAGGAGTCTACAACAAGAAAAAAAATCTGGAAAAGGCACAAAATCATGGAAGTTAAATAACATGCTACTAAAAAATCAATGGCTCACCAACAAATCAAAGAGAAAATTCAAAAAACATGGAAAGAAATGAAAATGAAAACACAACAATCCAAACTTCTGTAAGCAGGAAAACTGGTTCTAACAGGGAAGTTTATAGCAATACAAGTCTGCCTCCGGAAAACACACACACACACACACACACACACACGCATACTGAAGTAAACTCCATAACCTTATAAGTATAAAAGCCAGACAAAGGACAACAAACAAAACTCACAAACAGAATGAAGAAAATAATTAAACTCAAAGAAATAAATGAGATAGAGATTAAAACTATGCACCCCATGCATCAAAAACGGATGAGGCAGTACATGAAACCCTATCATACCAAGAGAGGGCAGGATGACTGTGTGAAACACTCCAGAGCCAAGCTCGAATGGGGTGAGGCGAAAACAACCTCCAGTGCAGAGAGACAGGGATGAAAAAAATGAACGCAATCCCTCCCGGATGGAGGGCTGTGTGCACGCATGAACATCTCCCCGCTCCAAGTGGGATTGCAAGCATGACCTACTTTATGTCCTAGCCCTAAACCTAACACTAACCAAAATCCCAACACCTAAATCTAACACATAACACTAACCATAAACCTAATACTAAACCCAGCCCCTATTCCTAGGCCTAAACCTAACACTAACCCTACCGAACAGACAAAGTAAACATAACCCGAACTAACCCTAACCTTGACCCTAAACCTCTAACTGTAACTCTATAAATCTAACCATAAAAGCCTAACCCTAATGCTCTAACTCAACCTGCTAACCCTAATTTTATAAAACTTAAAACTAACCCTAATCCTAACCATAAAACTCTAACACTAACCCTAACGCTAACCCTTAATCCAATCCCCACACCCATAACCCGAACCCAAGTCCTAGACCTAGACCTCACCTTATCCCTAAACCTAACGCAAACCCTAACACTAATGCTATCAACTAACCCTAACCCCACCATCTAACCATTACCCTAACTCTCAAACCCAAACCATAACCCTAAACTTAAGGCTAACCCAAGCCCAAACCTAATGCCTAAACCTAACTCTAACTCCAAACCTAACCCTTAACCATAACACTAAACACTAACCATAACCCTAAACATAACCCTAATACATAAACCTAACTCTAACCCTAACACTAACCCCTAACACCAAACCCAATCCCAAACCCTAACCCAACGCACACGACACACAGGAATGGTGTCACATCCACACTGGTGAAGTCCCTGGTCAGAACATTAACCCTAGTTAAGGATGGTTCTAGATGGGGACCCAATTCCTATCTCTGAGAACACCACAAACAAATGGCCCAAAGCAGTGCAGAATTACTCGACATGGAACATCGAACATCATCATGACATTTCCAATGCCCGCATGGAGCAGCACAAGAGGGTTGATGAGGCCCAACTGAAGATGGCACACACACGAGGCTGGCCCTGGAACACAAAGACTAAGCCTGAACAGCCCGTTCCGATGAGGCCCACACACAATCCTCCGGGGAGACCACTACCCTGTGGAGGTTCAGTGCTTGGAGCTTCCTGGGACCTAACCCTAACCTTAACTGTGACACTCACATACCGCTCAAACTAAACCTCACCCCAACTCTAAACCTAACCCTACACATGACGGGCACCCGCACATGGACCCTCATTCAGCCCTTCAGGATGATCACGGCACTGGTGTTGCTTCGGCCCTGGCAACATCCATGGAACGAACCTTAACCTTGGCAAAAGCTTTCTCCTGATGGGGACCCAAATCCTAAGTCTGAGGACATGATGGACATGGGGCCCAGAAACGGAGGAGGATTACGCGGCATGGAACCTGGAACATCACCATGTCGTTTCCAAAGACCAGAAGGAGCTCCACAGGAGACTTCTTGAGGTCTAACCAAGGACTGGCACTGGAACCCAAAACTCAGCCTGACTGGGACCCTCCTTAGACCCCTCTACTCAGCCCTGTGGGGTGACAATGGCCCTACTGGGGGTATAGTGCCAGGAGCCTCCTGTGACCAAGCCCTAATCTTAACAGTGACCCACAGTATACACGTGAACCTAAACCTCACCTCATCTTTAACAATCACCCTACACCTGACTCACAATGCATGTGCCCTCATATCATCGATACAGGGAGATCACAGAACTGGTGTCACTTCGGCCCTGGAGATTTCCCTGGCCCAAACCCTATCTGTAGCTAAGGCTTTCTCCATATGGAGACCGAATTTCCACAGTCTGACAAGAGCAGGCACAATGGGTTGAAAAGTGGTGCAGGATAATTCTGTGTGAAGCATGGAACATCACCATGTCATTTCCAAAGCAGGGCTTCAGATGCACAGGAGGATTCCTGAGGCCTACCGAAGAGTGCGGATATAGGTGTGGGGCTGTGGAATGCTAAGACTAATGCTGACCGGTACCCTCCCTTCTGCACTCCAGTCAGCCCTTCGGGGAGACAACTGCACTGTTGTAGTTCAGGGTCTAGAAACTCCTGGGAACTAATCTCAACCATAAACAGAACCGTAACCCTAACGCTACACCTAAACCTAACACAATCTCTACACTAACTCTAAACCAGACCCACACCCACCCAAATGCCCACATTTCAGCCCTCCATGGAATTCATGAGAATGGTATCGCTTCGGCCCTGGCGACATCCCTGTACCGAACCCTAACCCTAGCTAAGGCTCTCTCCCCATGGGGACCCAATTCCAAAGCCTGACAATAGCATGCACATGGGTTGCAGATTCGGTGCAGAAATACTCATACCATGGAACATCACCATGTCATATCCAAAGCACGACTGCAGCTACAACAGAGGATTTATGAGTTCTACCCAAAGAGTGTTCCATACACTTGTCTGGACTTTGAACCCAAACACATATCCTTACTAGAAACCTCCCTTGTGTACTCCACTCAGCCCTTCGGGGAGCCCACTTCGGGGAGACAGCTGTACGAGAGGATTCCTGAGCCCCACCAGAAGGGTGGCCCATATATTTGACTGGCCATGGAACCCAAAGACTAATCCTGACCGGCATCCACCTTTGTGTACTCCACTGAAACCTTCGGGGAGACAACTCCTCTACTGCGGGGTCAGTACCTGGAGCTTCCTGGGACATAACCCTAAACATAACCCTCACCCTACACCTGACCCTATCTATCACACTAATTCTAAACCAGACCCACAGCCGTGAATGTGTCCTCACGTCACCCTCCATTGATTCGCAACACTGGAGTCGCTTTGGCCCTGGCAATGTCCCTGGACTGAACCCTAACCCTAGCTAAGACTCTCTCCCCATGGGGACCCAATTCCAAAGTCTGACAACAGCACGCACACGGGTTCAAGAATCGGTGCAGAAATACTCACCATGGAACATGGAACATCACAACGTCATTTCCAAAGCGCTTTGGCAGCTGCACTAGAGGATTTCTGAGGCCTAACCGAAGGGTGGCCCATATATTTGTCTGGCCTTGGAACCCAAAAACTAATCCTGACCGGCACCTTCCCTTGTGTACTCCACTCAGACCTTCGGGGAGACAATTGCTCTGCTGTGGGGTCAGTGTCTGGAGACTCCTGGGACCAAACCCTAACCCTAAACATAACCTTAAACATAACCCTCACCCTACACCTAACCCTATCTGTAACCCTAACCCTACACTTGACCCGCACCATCACATGGGCCCTCACTTCAGCTCTTGAGGGAGATAATGAGACTGGAGTTGCTTCAGCCCTGGCGATGTCCCTGGACCGAACCCTAACCCTAGCTAAGGCTCTCTCCCCATGGGGACCCAAAACCAAAGTCTGACAACACCACGCACCTGGGGTCCAGAAGCGGTGCAGGATCACTCGGCATAGAACCTGGAAAAACACCATGTCCTTTCAGAGACCCGGCTGAGGCATCCCGGGATGATTCCAGAGGCCTAACTGACCAGTGGCCCAAAGAGTTGTGTGGCCTTGGAAGCCCAAGACTAATCCTGGCCGGCACCCTACCATATGCCCTCACCTTATTCCTTTGGGAAGACAACTGCACTGCTGTGGGTTCAGCGCCTGGAGCATCCTGGGTCCTAACACTAACCCTAAACCTAAGCCTAATCAGAACCTTCAAGCGAAACCTAATCCTATCTCAAAACTAACTCTACACTTGACCATCAATGTCGCATGGGCTCTCACTTCATTCCTGGAGGGACATCATGAAACTGGAGTTGCTTCAGACCTGGTGATGTCCAGGGACAGAACCTTAACCCTAGCTAAAGCTCTCTCCCCATGGGGACCCAATACCAAAGTCTGACAACACCACATGCCTGGGCTCCAGAAGCGGTGCAGGATCACTCCAGATAGAACCTGGAAGGTCCCCGTGTGCTTTCAAAGTCCTGGCTGCAGCTGCCCAATAGGATTCCTGAGGCCTACTACACTAGTGGCCCATAGAGTTGTCAGGCCTTGGAACCAAAAGACTAATCCTGACTAGCACCCTCCCTTGTACACTCATCCCAGCGGGGAGACAACTGCACTGCTGTGCGTTCAGCGCCTGGAGCCTCCTGAGACCTAACCCTAACCCTAACCCTAAACGTAATCCTAACCAGACCCTCAACTGAACCTAATCCTATCCCGAACTCTAACCCTACAATTGACTCGCATCGTTGCTGGGCCCTCAATTCAGCCCGCAAGGGAGATCATGAACCTGGAGTCTCTTCGGCCCTGCCGACTTCCCTGGACCTAACCCTAACCTTGGTTAAGGCGCTAACCCTGTGGGGAACCAAGTCCAAAGTCTGACAACAGCACACACACGGTTTCGAGAATCAGAGTAGAAATACTCTACACGGAATGTGGAATAACACTACGTCATTTCCAAGGCGCGACTGCAGCTGCACGAGAGGATTCCGGAGGCTTATCAGAAGTGTCTCCCATACATTTGTCTGGCCTTGGAACCCAAAGACTTATCCTGACTGACGCCCTCCCTTGGGGACACCACTTGGCCGCTTGGGGAGACAACATCACTGTTGTGGAATCAGTGCTTGGAGCCTCCTGGGACCTAACCCTAACCCTAACCCTAACCCAAACCATATCCCTCAACCTACACTTAATCCTATCTCTAACCCTAACCCTGTACTTCACCTGCCACTTCGCATGGGCCCTCAAATAAGCCCTCTAGGAAGATTATGAAACTGGAGTCGCTTCAGCCTTGGTGACTTCCCAGGAGCGAACCGTGACCCTAGCTAAGGCTTTCTCCCCATGTGGAATAAATTCCCATTCTGACAACAGCACGCACATGGGATCGACAATCAATGCAGAAATACTTGGCATGGAACATGGAAATTCACCATGTCATTTGCAAAGCGCGACTGCAGCTGCATGAGAGGATTCAGGAAAGGTGGCCAATACATTTTTCTGGCCTTGGAACCCAAAGACTAATGCTGACCGGCACCCTCTCTTGTGTAGTGCACTCAGCCCTTCAGGGAGACAACTGATCTACTGTGGGTTCAGTGCCTGGAGTCTCCTGGGACCTAACCCAAACCCTATCCATGACCTAAACCATAACCCTCACTCTACACCTAACCCTATATAGCACATTAACTCTACAGCGGACTCACAGCCACGCATTTTCCCTCACTTCACCTTCCACTGAATTAACAACACTGGTGTCACTTCAGCCCTGGCAACTTCCCTGGACCGAATCCTAAACCTAGCTAAGGCTCTCTTCCCATGGGGTCCCAATTCCAAAGTCTGACAATACCATGCAGACGGGTTCAAGAATCGGTGCAGAAATACTTGGTATGGAGCGTGTAACATCACCATGTCATTTCCAAAGCGCGACTGCATCTGCACAAGAGGATTCCTGAGGCCTACCCGAAGGATGGCCCATACATGCATCTGGCCTTGAAACCCAAAGACTAATCCTGACCAGTAACCTCCCTTGTGTCCTCCACTCAGCCCTTTGGGGAGACAAAGGCTCTGCTGTGCGGTCAGTGCCTGGAGCCTCCTGGGACCTAACAGTAACCCTAAATGTAACCCTAACCATAACACTCACCCTACACTTAACCCATTCTCTGACACTAATGATACACTTGACCCACACCCTCCCATGTGCCCTCATTTCAGCCCTCGAGGGAGGTCACAAAACTGGAGTCGCTTGAGATGGGGCGATTTCCCTGGACCGAATCCTAACCCTAGCTAAGACTCTCTCACCATGGGGACCCAATTCCAAAGTCTGACAACAGGCCACTCAAGGGTTCGATAATCGGTGCAGAAATACTCGGGTTGGAACGTGGAACATCACTAAGTCATTTTCTAAGGGTGACTGCAGCTGCAAGAGAGGTTTACTGAAGCCTACCCAAAGGGTGGCCCATATATTTGTGTGGCCAGGAACCCAAAGGCTAATCATGACCGGCACCCTCCCTTGTGTCTTCCACTCAGCCCTCCGGGGAAACATCTGCACTGCCTTGGGGTCAGTGTCTGGAGTCTCCTGAGACCTAAACCTAACAGTAACCCTACCCAGAACCCTCAGGTGAACCCAAACCCTATATCGAACTCTAACCCTACACATGAAGCGCACCGTCACATGGGCCCTCACTTCAGCCCTCGAGAAAGGTCATGAGACTGGTCTCGTCAACACTGGCGATGTCCCTGGATCAAACCCTAACACTAGCTAAGGCTCTCTCCCCATGGGTTCCCAATACGAAAGTCTGACAACCCCACGTGCCTGGGGTCCTGAAGTGGTGCAGGATCACTCGGCATAGAACCTGGAACATCACTATGTTGTTTCCAAGCCCCAGCTGTAGCTGCCCCTGAGAATTCCTGAGACCTACCCGACCAGTGGCCCATAAAGTTGTCTGGCCTTCGAACACAAAAATTAATCCTGACGAGCATGATCCACTGTGCCCTCCACTCAGCCCTTCAGGGAGACAACTTGCACTGCTGTGGGGTCAGCGCTTGGAGCCTCCGGGAAACTAACCCTAACCCTAATAGCCAGAACTCTCAACAGATCCCTAACCCTATCTCAATTCAAAGCCTACTCATGACCTGCACCTTCGCATGGGCCCTCACTTCAACCCTCCATGGAGATCACAAGACTGGATTTGCGTTGGCACTGGTGATGTCACTTGATAGAACCCTAAATTTAGCTACGGTCTCTCCCCATGGGGACCCAATACCAAAGTCTGAAAACACCACGTGTCTGGGTGCATGAAGTGGTGAAGAATCACTTGGGAAAAAACCTGGAACATCACCATGTCCTTTCAAAGGCCTGGTTGCAGCTGCCCAAGAGGATTCCTGAGACCTCCAGAAGGGTGGCCCATACATTTGTCTGGACTTGGAACTCAAAGACTAATCCTGACCAGCATCCTCCCTTGTGTACCCCACTCAGCCCTTCGGGGAGACAATTGCTCTCATGTGGGATCAGTGCCTGGAGTCTCCTGGGACATACCCTAACCCTAACTGTAATCCTAACCCTAACCCTCAACCTGCACCTAACACTCTCTATAACACTAACTCTACAGCAGGCCCACAGCTGTGCAAGTGCCGTCACCTCAGTCCTCCATGGAATTCATGATACTGGTGTCGCTTCAGCCCTGTCAATGTCCTGGTCTGAACCCTAACCGTAGCTATGGCTCTCTCCCCATGTGACCCAATTCCAAAGTCTGACTACAACACACACACGGGTTCGAAAATAGGTGCAGAAACACTCAGCATGGAACCTAAAACATCACCATGTGATTTCCAAAGCGCAAGTGTGTCTACAAGAGAGTATTTCTGAGGCCTACCCAAAGAACGTCCCATAGAGTTGTCTGGTCTTGGAACCCAAAGACTAATCCTGACTGGCACCCTCCCTTGTGTACTCCACTCAGCCCTTTGTGGAGACAAGTGCACTGTTGGGGTTTCAGTGCCTGGAGCATCCGGGACTTAACCCTAACCCTAACCTTAACCCTAACCATAACCCTCAACCTACACCTAACCCTGTCTCATTAACAAGGACAACATCAGAATCAGAGGGCTCCCAGAAGATGAAGAGAGAGACAAAGGGGTAGAAGTGTTAAGTCAGCAAATCATAGTGGATAATTTTTTTTTTAACCTGGAAAAAGGCACAGACATTAAAGTCCACGAAGCACAAAGGACTCTCATAAGATTCAACAAAAACCCACCAGTAAAAGTAATATCATATTCAAATTCACAAAATACTCAGGCAAGGAAAGAATCATGAATGCAGCAAGGGAGAAAAAGTCCTTAACCAACAAGGGAAGACAACAAAGATCAGGTTTGCAGCAGACCTACCCACAGAGGCTTGGCAGGCCAGAAAGGAGGAGAAAGATATACTCAATGTGCTGAATCAGAAAACTATGCAGCCAAGATTCCTTATCCAGCAAGTCTGTCATTCAAAATAGAAGGACAGATTAAAAGTTTCCCAGACAAATAAAACTTAAAGGAGTTCGTGACCACTAAACAAGTCCTCAAGGATTTTTCACGGGGACTCTCTGAGGGGAGAAAAGATGAAAAAAAAAAAAAAAGAATAAAAAAACACCAAAAGTACCAAAGACTGGATAGCACAAAAAACACCACCACAATATCCAACGCTACAAGACACATAATGGCAATAATCTCATATCTTTGAGTACTCACTCTAAACATCAATGGCATAGATGCTCCAATCAAAAGACACAGGGTAACAGAGTGGAGAAAAAAACAATATACATCTATATGCTGTTTACAAGAGACCCATATTAGACCTAGAGACACCTTCAGATTGAAAGTAAGGGGATGCAGAACCATCTATCATGCTAATGGTCGCCAAAGAAAGATGGAGTAGCCTTACTCATATCAGGCAATCTAGACTTCAAAATAAAGACTGTAACAAGAGATGAATAAGTGTGTTGTATCATAATTGAGGGGGTCTATCCACCAAGAAGACTTAACAATTGTAAACATTTATGCTCCCAATGTGAAAGCACCCAAAGATATAAATCAATTAATCACAAATATAAAGAAGCTCATTGATAATAAAACCATAATAGTATGGGACTTCAACACCCCATCATGACAACAGAAAGATAACTTAAACAGAAAATCAACAAACAATGGATTTGAGTGAGACACTGGACCAGATGGACTTAACAGTTGTATTCAGAACATTTCATCCTAAAGCAGCAAAATATACATTCTTCTCCAGGACACATGGAATGTCTGCAGAATAGATATCATACTGGAAAACAAATCAGCCCTCAACAAGTACAAAAAGTTCAAGATCATACGGTGCATATTATCAGACCACAATGCTATAAAACTCAAAATCATCCACAAGAAAAAATTTGGAAAGATAACAAATACGTGGAGACTAAATAACATACTACTAAAGAATGAATGGTGGAATGCAGGCTGGTGCAGCCACTCTGTAAACAGTATGGAGGTTCCTCAAAAAACTAAAAACAGAATTATCCTACAACCCGACAATTGCACCGCTAGGCATTTATCGAAGGGATACAGGTGTGCTGTTTTGAAGGGACACATGCACCACCCCCATGATTATAGCAGGACTATCAACAATAGCCAAAGTATGGAAAGAGCCCAAATGTCCATCAATGGATGAATGGATAAAGAAGAAGTGGTATATGTGTGTGTGTGTATCACACACATATACACATACAAACATACACACACACAATGGTGTATTACTTAGCATTCCAAAAGACTGAAATCTTGCCATTTGCAACTATGTGAATAGAACTGTAGTGTATTATGTTAAGTGAAATTAGTCAGAGAAAGACAAAAATCATATGACTTCACTCACATGAGACTTTAAGAGACAAAACATATGAACATAAGGGAAGGGAAACAAAAAGAAAATAAAAACAGTGAGGGGGACAAAACAGAATTGACTCATAACTATGTAGAACAGACAGAGGGTTACTGGACGGGATTTGGGAAGGAGTTGGGCTACATGGGTAAGGGACATTAAGGAATCTACTCATGAAATCATTGTTGCACTATATACTAACTAATTTTGATATAAATTTTAAAACATAAAAAATAAAATTAAAAAAAAAGGAATGAATGGGTGAACCAAGAAGTTAAAAAGAAAATTAAAAAGTACATGGAAGGCAATGAAACGGATAACACCACACCCCTAAACGTCTGTGATTCAGCAAAGGTAGTCATAAGAGGAAGTTTATAGCAATCCAGGCCTTCCAAAAGAGGTAAGAAAGTCTCAGATACACAGCCCAACTTTATACCTTAAAGAGCTGGAAAAAGAACAACAAATAAAACCAAAACCAGCAGAAGACAAGAAATGATAAAGATTACAGCAAAAATCAATGCTATTGAAACTGAAAACGAAAACAAAAACACACACAGAAAAAACAACAACAACAAATAACTCCCCCCCCCCCCCACACACACAAAACAGAACAGATCAATGAAACCAGAAGCTGGTTCTTTGAAATAATTAATAACATTGATAAACCACTAGCCAGTTGGATCAAAAAGAAAAAGGAAAGGATCCAAATAAATAAAATCACGAATGAAAGAGGAGCGGTCACAACCAACACAGCAGAAATATAAATAATAAGAGAATATTATCAGCAAATATATGCCAATAAAATGGGCAATCTGGAAGAAACAGACAAATTCCGAAAAATATATAAACTAACAAAACTGAAACAGGAAGAAATAGAAAATTTGAACAGAAACATAACCAGTAAAGACATTGAATTAGTAATCAAAAATTTCGCAAGAAAAAGAGCCCAGGGCCAGATGGCTTTCCAGGGGAATTCTACCAAACATTTAAGGAAGAGTTAACACCTATGCTCTTGAAGCTGTCCCAAAAAAAGAAATGGAAGGAAAACTTCCAAACATTTTCTCTGAACCCAGCATTACCTTGATTCCAAAACCAGAAAAAGACCCACTAAAAAGGAGAAGTATACACAAATTTTCATGATGAACATGGATACAAAAATCTTCCACAAGATATGAACCAACCAGATCCAACAATACATTTAAACGTTACTCACCACGACCAAGTGGGATTTATACCTGGAATGCAAATCGGGTTCAATATCCACAAAACAATCAATGTGACTTATCACGTTGATAAAAGAAAGGACAAGAACCACATGATCCTCTCAATAGATGCAGAGAAACCTTTGACAAAAGACAGCATCCTTTCTTGATAAAAACCCTCAAGAACGTAGGGATAGAAGGATCATACCTCGAGATCATAAAAGGCATATATGAAAGACCCGACACTAATATCATCCTCAAAGGGGCAAAACTGAGAGCTTTCCTCCTAAGGTCAGGAACAAGACAAGGATGTCCACTCTCGCCACTGGTATTCAACATAATATGGGAAGTCTTAGCCTCAGCAATCAGACAACACAAAGACATAAAAGGCATCCAAATCATCCAGGAGGAGCTCAACCTTTCACTCTTCATAGATGGCATGAAACTCTATGTGGAAAACCCACCATAGTCCAACAAAAAACTGCTAGAAATAATACATGAATTCAGCAAAGCGGCAGGATATAAAATCAATGCACAGAAATCAGTTGCATTCCTATGCACCAACAATGAAGCAACAGAAAGAGAAATCAGGGAGTCGATCCCATTTACAATTGCACCAAAACCCATAAAATACCTAGGAATAAATCTAACCAAATAGGTGAAAAATCTATACACTGAAAACTATAGAAATCTTATGAAAGAAATTGCAGATGGGAAACACACAGAAAAGAAAAATATTGCATGCTCCTGGATAGGAAGAACAAATATTGTTAAAATGTCAATAGTACCCAGAACAATCTACATAGACAACACAATACCTATAAAAACAACACCAGCATTCTTCACAGAGCTACAACAAAGAATCTTACAATTTGTATGGAACCAGAAAAGACCCCGAATAGCCAAAACTATCTTGAAAAAGAAAACCAAAGTAGGAGGCATCACAATCCTGGACTTCAAGCTGTATTACAAAGCAGTAATCACCAAGACAGTATGGTCTTGGCACAAGAACAGACACTCAGATCAATGGAAGAGAATACGAACACAGAAATGGACCCAGAGATGTATGGCCAACTAATCTTTGACAAAAAGGAAAGAATATCCAAAGGAATAAATACAGTCTCCTCAGCAAGAGTGCTGGGAAAACTGGACAGCGACATACAGAAGAATGAGTCTGGACCACTTTCTCACACTCAAAATGGATGAAAGACCTAAATGTAACATAGGAAGTCATCAAAACCCTCGAGGAGAAAGCTGGCAGAAACCTTTTTGATGTTTGCTTCCACAACTTCTTAGTCAACAAGTCTCCAGAGGCAAGGGAAACAAAAGCAAAAATGAACGATTATGACCTCATCAAAATAAAAAGCTTCTGCACAGTGAAGGAAACAATCCGCAAAACTAAAAGGCAACCAACTGAATGGGAGGAGATATTTGCAAATGACATATGAGATAAAGGGTTAGTATGCAAAATCTATAAAGAACATATCGAACTCAAAACCCCCAAAAAACAAGCAATCCAGTGAAGAAATGAGCAAAGACTTGAGCAAACACTTTCCAAGGATGACATCCAGATGGCCAAATGAAACATGAAAAAATGCTCAACATCACTCATCATCATGGAAATACAAATCAAAACCACAATGAGATAACACCTCACCCCAGTGAGAATGGCTAACATTAACAACTCAGGCAACAGATGTTGTCAAGGAAGCGGAGAAAGAGGAACTCTTGCACTGCTGGCGGGAATGCAAACTGGTACAGTCACTCTGGAAACCAGTAGGTAGGTTCCTCACAAAATGAAAAAGAGGACTACCCTACAACCCAGCAGTTTCACTACTAGGTATTTATCCAAATGATACAGATATGCTATTTTGAAGGGAAAAGTGAACCCCAAAGTTATAGCAGCACTATCAACAACAGCTAAAGTATGGAAAAAGCCCAAATATTCATCGATGGATGAATGGATAAAGAAGATGTGGTGTCCATACACACACACACACACACACACATACACACACACACACACGTACATACACAATAGAGTATTACTTAGCAATCCAAAAGAATAAAATGTTGCCGTTTAAACTGCATGGATGGAACTAGAGGGTATTATGCTAAGCGAATTCAGTCAGAGAGACACATATTTTAGGACCTCACTCATATGAGGACTTTAGATACAAAACAGATGAATATAGGGGATAGGAAGCAAAATAATATAAAATCATGGAGGGGGACAAAAACATTAGAAAACCCTTAAATGTGGAGAACAAACAGAGGGTTACTGGAGGGATTGTGGGAGGGCTGATGTGCTCTATGCGTAAGGGGCATTAAGTAATCTACTACTGAGATCATTGTTCCACATTATGCTAACTAACTTGGATGTAAATTTAAAAAATAAATTAACTAAAATTAAAAAAAAAACTAACCCAGTAAATAAA
The DNA here is from genome assembly GCF_046562875.1 of Panthera onca. Taxonomy (NCBI): domain Eukaryota; kingdom Metazoa; phylum Chordata; class Mammalia; order Carnivora; family Felidae; genus Panthera; species Panthera onca. Next base: position 16,459,638 of record NC_138352.1, on the reverse strand, counting down.
AGACATCCCAACAGAATATTGTTGAAAAGCTGAGTCAGTCATGAGTCCCCACTAAGGTTTATACCTAAGTGGCTTTCTTAATTTCCCTAGTTTCTTATAAATACAGGCAATGTAAAGTAATTTTGAAGAAGAAGACCAAAGCAGGAGGCATCACAATCCCAGACTTTAGCCTCTACTACAAAGCTGTCATCATCAAGACAGCATGGTATTGGCATAAAAACAGACACATAGACCAATGGAATAGAATAGAAACCCCAGAACTAGACCCACAAACGTATGGCCAACTAATCTTTGACAAAGCAGGAAAGAACATCCAATGGAAAAAAGACAGTCTCTTTAACAAATGGTGCTGGGAGAACTGGACAGCAACATGCAGAAGGTTGAAACTAGACCACTTTCTCACACCATTCACAAAAATAAACTCAAAATGGATAAAGGACCTGAATGTGAGACAGGAAACCATCAAAACCTTAGAGGAGAAAGCAGGAAAAGACCTCTCTGACCTCAGCCGTAGCAATCTCTTACTCGGCACATCCCCAAAGGCAAGGGAATTAAAAGCAAAAGTGAATTACTGGGACCTTATGAAGATAAAAAGCTTCTGCACAGCAAAGGAAACAACCAACAAAACTAAAAGGCAACCAACGGAATGGGAAAAGATATTTGCAAATGACACATCGGACAAAGGGCTAGTATCCAAAATCTATAAAGAGCTCACCAAACTCCACACCCGAAAAACAAATAACCCAGTGAAGAAATGGGCAGAAAACATGAATAGACACTTCTCTAAAGAAGACATCCGGATGGCCAACAGGCACATGAAAAGATGTTCAACGTCGCTCCTTATCAGGGAAATACAAATCAAAACCACACTCAGATACCACCTCACGCCAGTCAGAGTGGCCAAAATGAAGAAATCAGGAGACTATAGATGCTGGAGAGGATGTGGAGAAACAGGAACCCTCTTGCACTGTTGGTGGGAATGCAAATTGGTGCAGCCGCTCTGGAAAGCAGTGTGGAGGTTCCTCAGAAAATTAAAAATAGACCTACCCTATGACCCAGCAATAGCACTGCTAGGAATTTATCCAAGGGATACAGGAGTACTGATGCATAGGGGCACCTGTACCCCAATGTTTATAGCGGCACTCTCAACAATAGCCAAATTATGGAAAGAGCCTAAATGTCCATCAACTGATGAATGGATAAAGAAATTGTGGTTTATATACACAATGGAATACTACGTGGCAATGAGAAAAAATGAAATATGGCCTTTTGTAGCAACATGGATGGAACTGGAGAGTGTGATGCTAAGTGAAATAAGCCATACAGAGAAAGACAGATACCATATGGTTTCACTCTTATGTGGATCCTGAGAAACATAACAGAAACCCATGGGGGAGGGGAAGGAAAAAAAAAAAAAAAAAAAAAGAGGTTAGAGTGGGAGAGAGCCAAAGCATTAGAGACTGTTAAAAACTGAGAACAAACTGAGGGTTGATGGGGGGTGGGAGGGAGGGCAGGGTGGGTGATGGGTATTGAGGAGGGCACCTTTTGGGATGAGCACTGGGTGTTGTATGGAAACCAATTTGACAGTAAATTTCATATATTAAAAAATAAAATAAAAAAAAAATAAATAAATACAGGCAATGTGCTCTGACACAAATCTGCTCTTGCCCTGCCTCAAGGTGAGCAGAAAGAACATATTCACCTTTGACTTGGCTTGTTAAAAAGAAAGAAAAGAAAATTCATTTGAGATAAAGCAACTTTTACTCATGATGCAAAATCTGCTTGACTACTTTGGACATAATGTATTGCATTTGTTTATGGCTGACTTTGCCTAAATTAGTGAATCTTTTAAAATGACCAAATATTGCACATTTCACTTAGTTGCAAACACACAGACACACACATACAGACACACACACACACAGATACACACACACACACACACACACACACACACAAATAGCATGAAATAAAAGTGAATAGGATATAACATAAATGCAGTAAGGACATAAAAGATTAATTTTCCTATAAAACGTAAAATAACTGCTTTGGGAACAGTTTTCCATTTGATAACTTCACAAGCAAATTTATATTGATTTCCAATTTATTAACCATTTTTAGAAATACTATGTTTAATGATAACTCTAAATACAAATGGGATTCTTTTTCAGAAAGAGGGAAACATATTTTTCTCTTTAGTATATTAATTAAGCTGAAAACTGAAAGGATACCAGTTTTGTAAAAGACAATCCCAACAGACAACATTGTTGGTATCTGAACCATCATGTCAGTAAAAGTACAGTCAGTGAGGCTGTATCCTTGACTGAAAATCATGCACCATTTGTGGAGGGAACACCAGAAACTCTCCTCCAACATGATGATTGTCATTCAGGAGCTGTATTTTTTTTTTTTATTTGATGATGGCATGATGGCATGTTCAAACTATCTTTATCATGACTCCAGTCTCTGGCTTTTTAAGTCCAGGTCAGTTCTAAAATGGTCTTAATTCATTTGCCTCAGGTAACTTCTCTTAATCTTGAATACCCAAATAAAAGAGACCTCAAATTAATTTTTTGATCATTAAAGAAAATAGGTCTACCAAAACGACATATACCAAACCTTACTAGCTATAATAGTATGCTTATCTCTTCCAAGTTACTAAAAGATTACTGCTTGTATTCAGCTTAATGGTCAACCTGGCATTTAATGGGAGCCTAGGGAAACAACAGTAATGTATGCTTGGAGTTTCAGGCTATTTCTTTGTTTCAATCAGCAGTCACTATAAATATGTTATGGTCTACAGATTTATTCTAGACCTATTTTCGATGTTTAAGTTTATATTTGAGAGAGAGAGAGAGAAAGAGCATGAGCCAGGGAGGGGCAGAGAGAGGGAGACACAGAATCTTAATCAGGCTCCAGGCTCCCAGATGCCAGCACAGAGCCCAACATGGAGCTCAAAGTCATGAGCAGTGAGATCATGACCTGTGCCAAATTCAGATGCTTAACCAACTGAGCCACACAGATGCCCGTAGACCTATTTTAAATTTGCAAATTAATATCAGACTCCAAAAGTATTGACTATTATCTAAGCCTTTAGCTCATTCACAAGGTGCATTGACTTTGAACAAAATAAATTTTGATAAGATGCGCTAGTCTTCTATTTTTAGGAGCTACACAGACATAGAAGCAGAAAACCAACAGCTTCCTCATACACAACTTAAGAATCATCTCTACACCACTGATACCAATTTAAAACAACCATTATATGGTCACTTGATCAACATTCATAAGGTCATGGCAATGGTTTGGAAATGCCAAATGAAACCAGAGCTCAACACGGAAAGGAGTCACACCATGACCCTTAGGATTTCCATCTACATGTCCAAATGACAACTATTAACAGCTGCTTTCCTGTCAATTTAATGATGGTACAACTTGCATGAATGCAAATATAACATACTTTTTAAAACAAAGCTCATTCTTAAATAGACAATCTATGCAGAAAAATCCTAAGTTCTATTCCAAACAATCAGCTGCACCCAAAGAAAGAACGATACTCTCTTAACTATAAATAACTGACTTTCAAAATCTATGATGGGTTTTCACCAATACAGCTCAGTCATGTTACCAAGAACACATGGTAAACTCTTACAACAAAGGCAATGACCTTTTCCTCTATATTTTAGGAAAAAATAACAGCTATTATCTTGACATTATGAATTCATTGTATAATTCAGACCTGTTACAAAGGAAACAAACTCTCTCAGTATTCTTACTGGCTAAATTTTGCAAAGGGAAGAATACGTTTATATAATCATTAAGGATAACAGAAATTGCAGCAGTAAAAAATAAAAGGATGTGACATTGAAATTCAACCTGTGGGTATAATTACTCAGACACTAAACTTAATCCCATTTCCTGAATTGTTACACCAGCTTTACACATACCATTGTTTATATTATACCAGGCTGAAGTATAGCTTTTCCGTGTTCATCTTGGAGACATGTGGTAGATGAAAGAAAGTGGGATTTGGAGCCCATGAGAACAAAGTTATCCAAAGGACAGCACTTACTAGTACTGTGATCTCAGAAACATGACCTACTCTCTTTTGAGCTTCAGATTGTTGATTTTCAAAATGAAAACAATCATACTTACCTCACCTGGAGGTTATGATGTCCGTGCTAAAGATGTAATTCCAGTGCCAGCCAGGAACTTGGAGTATAGAGGTAGAGGGAAGATGCAAGCCTATACAAATAAACAAACAGAGTTATAACTTGGGCTAAGGGCAAACTGGGATTAGCACTGTGTGAGCAAATAATGGGCACAAGGGCATAGAGAAAAAAAAAACCCATGTAGGTAGTGACTAGGTACAACAGACAGAAACCTGTTATGGAATGGATTTGCCCCCAAAATCCATACATTGAAGTCCTAACTACCCATGGGACTGTACTTGGATACCAGATCTTGAAAGGTAAAGTGGAGGTCGAATGAGCTCATTTGCGGGGAGGGACTCTAGTCTGATAACTGGTGTCCTATAGGAAGAGAGTGGGCAACTACACACAGAAGGAAGACCACATGAAGACAGTGGGAAGGAGGCTATCCACCAGTCATGGAGAGAGGACACCCACCCTGGCCACACCTTGATCTGAAGTGTGAGAAAATAAATAAATCAATTTCTGTTGCTTAAGCCACCCAGTCTGTGGTACATTGTGATGGCGGACCCAGCAAAATAATATGAAATCCTAATATTTACTTGCTCAGCAAATGGGGTGTGAGCCTTTGAAGGAGTTAGGCACTGTTCGAGGGCCCTATGGAACCAGCCCTAAACAAAGCTAGTTTGGTCTTTGGACCCCATGGAGCCGACAATCTGGCAGGGACTGCAGTAGGCAACATCCAGCAAGCAAGAAAGAAAAACAGATGGTGCCAAGGACCAGGAAGAAAAAGAATGCAGGGAAGGGATATTGGGTGTTCAGGTCAGAGAAGGAGCAGTTTTCAGTTTTAGACAGAGAGCTAGCAGAGACTCCACTGAGCAGGTGATGTCAGAGCAAGGTTATGACGTAAATGAGGGAGTATGTCATGTTGGCACGTGGAAGTATATTCCCGACAGAGAGAGACAAAGTGAGTGCAAAGACCTGAAGCAGGAGTATGTGCCTGACAAGCTCAGGGAACAGGGAGGGGCCAGTGTGGCAGCAGCCCAGCAAAAAAGGGGAGGGGAATAGAGAGGCCTACAGGGAGGTAGCAGAGTCTGGGGAGGGTAGCACCTGTGTGGTGCACAGCTGGAGTCAGGTGTCTGGAGACATGAACAGCTGTGGGCAGTGCATAAAGACTTAGAGGCCCCAGCTGCTGGCATATACAAGCCTGAGGCTGGCTGAGATCACCCCAGAGTAAGGGCAGATGGAAAGCAGATGGGGGCAGGAAGAAGATGAGGACCTACCAACACAGACACTGGTGAGCAGCGGCCCAGACTGTGGGAGGAGGAAGGAAGTAATTTTTAAAGACAGTAGGTAATCAAGTGAGACTGTAAAATGGTGCCACGTAATCAATCCACATACTGAAGTTTGAGACTTCACTGTGACCTTCAGCGATGTGTGTCATCCATTAAAGAGATGAGAAATACGGACGAGTGGGAGAGGAAGCCCATTCAGACTCAGCTGACAGAGAAACAAGGGAAGTTCTGCAGGCACCGGCACGTGCACTGCTAGGCATAGGAAGACAAAGCAGGTGGTGCTGGATGGGAAGTGATTGCTCCCCGTGGGCCGGGAGAAACAGCTGCAGGTGCACAGGAAACAATAATGCTAGTATGTGCAACAAGCAATATTTGTACTTGCTTAAGCTCAATCAGAGTGGATAACCATGGATAGTTAACCATGAGATAAAAATAACCTAACTGTAAAGTCAATATCAAACCAATTGTTGACCCAACACAGATAGGCAATCAAGGAAAGATGAAATGAAGTAAAAGGAACTCAGTGAACACAAACCCCACCTGTTTACCAGTAAAATCAACTCTAGCATTTCTAGTTTTAGAGGCCCCGCCTGCCTAGGGACATTCATGAAGTGGCCATGGTATCCTGACCGTGCAAAAGTAGCATAATCACTTGTTTCCTAAATAGTGACTCATTTGAATGGCCACACGGTTTTACTGTCTCTTCCAATCGGTGAAATGGACCTTCCCGTGAAGAGGCAGGAATAGGGCAAGAAGACAAGTAGATTGATGGGGCTGCTTTAAAATATTTTTAGCTTCACTGTTTTTTGAGAGAGAGAGAGAGACAGACAGACAGATGGAACACATGTGGGGAAGGGGCAGACAGAGAGTGAGACACAGTATTTGAAGCAGGCTCCATGTTCAGAGTCATCAGCACAGAGGTGAAGCCAGGGTTCGAAACCACAAACCGTGAGACTATGACATGAACCGAAGTGGGACACTTAATCCACTGAGCGGCCGAGGCAGTGCAAAATACGTCTGGCCTAAAAGGAACATCAAGGCTACATTGCCGATGAAGGGGTGCAGAAGGGGCACATGCATGATCCCCTCCCATGCCAAGGTATGGGAAAGAACATGAGTGACACCCCTCCATCGCAGAGACAGTGGCGCAATGGTGACCCCCTCCCTTAATGTGGGAGGGCGCATGTGTTAATCCCCTCCTGTCCGAAGTGGGGGAACGCTAATGCTTGAAAACCTTTCATACCCAGGGTGGAGGAAGTACTACCTAAGCCTTACCCTACCCCTTATGTCAGTGCCAACCCTAACACTTACCTTAAGAGATGGGTGTTTCTTCAGCTGTGAAAGTGAAAGAACCATTCGTGAAATATCACATTTAATAGCGACATCACTACTCTCCCTAAAAGGTGGCACTGTGCATGGGTGACCATCTCACACACCAACAAGGGTCAAGGCAGAATCCTGAACCACCTCTGGCGTCAAGTGGGGTGGGGGACATGTTTGAACGCCCTCCAATGCTGAGGGGGGTTATGTGCATGTGTGAACACCCTTCCCACCGAGGTGAGTGGGGCCAAGCATGAACGCTGTCCCTTGCTGAGGGAGGGTTGTGTGCCTGTACAAATGGTCTGCCTCACAGAGCAGGGGTTGTGGGCATGCCTGAACCCCCTTCGGCAAGGAGGGGGGTGGTTTGCACATGCGTGAACACCATCCTGGCGAGAGGAGCGGGGAGCATACGTCAACGCCCTCCCTGGCCGCGTTTCTTCAGCTGTGAAAGTGAAAAGAACCATTCATGAAACATCACATTCAATAGTGACATCAGTACTTCCTCCCGGAGGGGTGACGCTGTGCATTGGTTAACGACTCACATGCTGACAGGGGGCCAGGCGGAAGCCTGAACCACCTCCTGTGCTAAGTGGGGCAGGGCGCATGTACCAACGACCTCCCTGGCTGAGGTGGTGGTTCGGTGCATGCCTGAACACCCTTCCTTGCCAAGGGGAGGGGGGCACATGTGCAAATGCCTTCCCTCATTGAGGGGAGCTGTGTGCATGCGTGAACATACACCAGTAGGGGGGCTGTGCGCATGCCTGTACAGCCTCCTGCGGTAGTGGGTAAGGAGCATGCATGCATGCCCTCCCTCACTGATGGGGATTGTGCTCATGTGGAAACGCCCCACCTCTTGGAGCGGGAGTTTTGTGCATGTGTAAACACTCTTCCACAAGTAGGGAGAGCTGTGCACATGTGTGAATAGCACCCAGTGGTATGGGGTGGGGCCCACGTGCGAATGGCATCCCTCCCCTAGCCAGGGTTGTTCAGAAATGTGAACACATTTTGCCACAACGGGGGCTGTGCACATCTATGAACACCCTCCAGCGCTGAGGGGGTGAGGTGCATAGGTCAACACCCTCCCGTGCCAAAATGGGTATGGGGCACATGCTTGAACCATTCCCTTGTTGAGGGATGCATGGTGCATATGTGAATGCCCTCCTTCATGGAGGGGTTGTTGTACGCATGCATGAATACCGTCCCTCACTGACTGGTGGCTGTGCGCATGCATGAACACCCTCCCAGGCAGAGGGGGGCGGGACAGATGCGTGAATATTCTCCCATACTGATGTGTCACGTCACATAGGTCAACACCTTCCCATGCCAGAGTGGGGGGATGGTGCACATAGGTGAATGCCCTTCCGCCAGGAGGGGGGGCCTTGCACACTCGAGAACAAACTCCCACACTAATGGGGCAGGGTGCGTGCACAAACGCGCTCCGTCACCAAGGAGGGTTGTGCATGAGAACACCCTTCTACACGGACAGAGGTCTGTGCCCATCTGTGCCAAGGGGGGCAGGGAGTATTAGTGAAACACCTCTCGTGCAGAGAGGGGGAGCAAGCATGACCTAACCCTTACCCTAAAGCCTAAATGTAATGTTAACCCTAACCCTTACCTTAAGTGATGCATGCTTCTTCAGCTGTGAAAGTGAAAAGAATCATTGATGAAAGGTCACATTTAATAGTGGCAACAGTACTCCCTCTCCGAGGGGTGGCACTGTTCATGGGTGACACCCTCCCTCACCGAGGGGATGAGGAGCATGTGTGAACCACCTCCCATGCCAAGGGAGACAGGGTACATGTGTCAACACCCTCCCTCACCTTGGGACGGGTGGTGCAAATGTGAGAATGCGTGAACTCACTTCCAAGCTGAAGAGTTTGGGGTGCATGTGTGAACACCTTCCCATGCTGAAGAGGGCGGGACACATGCATGAATATTCTCCCACACTGAGGGGCAGTGCTATTGTGTGAATACACTCTAGAGACAAGGGGGTGGGTGTGGAAGCATGACATAACCCTTACCCTAACCGCTAATGGTAATGCTAACCCGGACCCTTACCTTAAGAGTTGTCTGCTACTTCAGCTGTGAAATTGAAAAGAACCATTCATGAAACGTCACATTTAATAGTGGCATCACTATTCCCTCATTGAAGGGTGGCGCTCTGCATGGGTGACCTCCTCCCACACCAAGGTGGGGCTGTGCACATGCGTAAAGACCCTCCCTGCTGAGGTGAGCAAGACACATGCATGAACCATCTCCCATGCAGAGGTGGGGTGTGACCATGAGTGAACACCCTCCCAACCTGACAGGTGGTCATGCACGTATGTGAACAATCTGTCCCGAAGGGGGATCTATGCATGTGTGAAAGCCCTCCCCAGTGGAAGTGGAGTGGAGCACGTGCTTCAATATTTTACCACTCTCAGGGGTTGGGGTGAAAGGGTGAACACTCTCCCTTGCTCAGGATAGTGGGGTAATGCGTGAAGTCTTCCCGTGCTGAGGGGGGAGAGCAAGCATGACCTAGCCCTTATCTTAACCCCTAACTGTAATGCTAACCCTACCCCTGACCTTAAGAGATGCATGCTTTATCAGCTGTGAAAGTGAAAACAGCCGTCCATGAAACATCAGATTTAATAGTGGCATCACTACTCCCTTGTTGACTAGTGGTGCTGTGCACAGGTGACCCCCTCCAGCACCTGAGGGGGGAGGGCACATGCGTAAACCCCCTCCCACGCTGGGGGGCAGGTTCATGCACATACCTGAACACCTTCCCAAGCCAAGGGGGCACTGTGCTCATGTGTGAACACCTCCTGAGCCAAGGAGGGCATGGTGCATGGACAAATGCCCTCCCTCGCCAAGGGTTGTGGTGTCCATGCATGAACACCCTCGCACACGAGATGGGTGCAGGCGCATACATCAACATCCCCCCTGCTGAAAGGGACTGGTTCCTATTGGTGAACACCCCCCCGAGATGAGGGGGGGCGTGGCGCAAGTGTGAACGCCCTCCCACTCCAAGGGAGGGTGCAGGCATGGCCTATCCCTTACCCTAACCATGAACGGCAATCCTAACCATAACCCTTACCTTAAGAAATGCCTGCTTCTTCAGCTGTGAAAGTGAAAAGAGACATTCATAAAACAACACGTTACATAGTGGCATCACTACTCCCTTGTGGAGGGGAGGCAGGGTGCATGCCTGAACACCCTTCCGCAAGGAGGGTGGCGGGGGTCAGGTGTGACCTTCCTCCCTTGCCAAAATGGGGGTGCAAGCATGACCTAACCCTTACCCTAATCCTCAGGGTAATCCAAACCCTAACCCTCATCATCAGAGATGCTGCTTCTTCAGCCATGAAAGTGAAAAGACCCATTCATGAAACGTCAGATTTAATAGTGGCAACACTACTCCCTTGCTGTCTTTTTCAATCGGTGAAATGGACCTTCCCGTGAAGAGGCAAGAACAGGACAAGACCCTATGGAGCTTTAATTCACTGGCCTACAGAGACAACATCAATACAACCAGTAGAGACAACACATCTCCCCATGGGCCAACAATTTAGGTTGGGGTGACCTCAGAGAATATCCCCTCTGAGGAATTTAGATGTACACTTACCATCAAAAGTACAACCTCACTTATTGATCCAAAATACATGACCAACACCTTAGGTTCGATACATGTACCCTGCTAGAGTTTCCTTTTGGGGATGGGTGGTGGTTGTCTCCACATTTGGTGCAGGGTTATGAAACGGTGGTGGTGGGTGTTTTCTCTTCATCCATAAAGAGTTCCAAGGTGACAATTTGTGGGAGCCAAGCGGTAGTTGGTCTGCCCCTGAATCCCTGTGTGCTTCGGGTTCCCTGTTTGGCATCATAGCAGTGGCCTAGTGGAAACATAAGAGATGTGAAGACACTCAGGTAACCAAAGATGTGAATGAAGAACCTCCTGAAATACCATCAGAAGACTATGGGACAGTGCTACCATCCACAGTTACAGTCCAGTTTCCGAGAGCATGTGGGATGCGCTAGAGAAATGCAGTGTTACAGTGGATGAGAGGTGTCCGGCTGGTAGAAGAAATGCTGCGCATCCCCGATGCTGTCTGGGGAAATGTCGTATATGTTGTCAGCTATGCCAAAGATAACAAAAGAACAATGAACGAGACAGACGCCTGCTTCTTCAGCAATGAAAGTGAAAAGAGCCATCCAGGAAATATCGGATTGAAAATGATTTTAGGTACATTAATTTTTGAAAGACACAAAGAACACAAGTGGGGCATGGGCAGAGAGAGAGAGAGACAGATAGTATCTGAAGCAGGCTCCAGATTCAGAGCCATCAGCACAGAAGCTACCCAGGGCTCAAAACAAGAAACCGAGAGACCATGAACCAAGACAAAGTGGGACGTTTAACCCAGAGACATCTAGGTGAATTAAAACATCTGAATTAAAACATCTGAATGAAACATCTGAATTAAAAGGAACATCACTGCTACATCGCGGATAAAGGGGAGCAGATGGGACACATTCGTGAAGCCATCCCACACCAAGGGGGATTGCACCATGCCCTAAACCTTAACTAACACCTAATATTAATCCTAACCATAAACCTTACCTTAAGAAATGCCTACTTCTTCAGTTGTGAAAGTGAAAATAGATATTCATGATTTAATACTGGCATCAGTATCAGATTTAATACTGGCATCAGTAATCCCAATCTAAGGAGGGGTGAGGCTCATGGGTGACACCATCGCACCCAGAGGGTGTGGGGGTCACATGTGTGAACACACCCCATGCACCAAAATGGATTGGGTGGTACGTGAAATCCGACCATACCGAGAGAGGTTGGGGTGACGGTGTGAAATACTCCAGAGCAAAGCTGGAATGGGGTGAGGGAAGAACAACCTGCAGTGCAGAGAGACTGGGGTGATAGCAAGAACACAATCCCTTGAACATGGAGGGCGGTGTCCACGCATGAACACCTTCCCGCTCAAAGTGGGGGTGCAAGCATGACCTATTCTTTGCCCAACTCCTAACCCTATCACTAAACAAAATACCACCACCTAAACCTAACACCTAACCCTAACCATAACCCTAATGCTAAATCCTGCCCCTACCCTTCCCCTAACCCGAGCCCTACCTCTAACTAACTGTAAATGTAAACATAACCCGAACTAACCCTAACCTTACCCTAACCCTCTAACCCTAACCCTAAAACCCTCATCCTAACGCTCTAACTCTACCCGCTAAATCTAAAACTATAAACCTAAGGCCCTCTCCCCATGGGGATCCATATCGAAAGACTGATAACAGCACACACACCGGGACCAGAAATGGTTCATGAACACTCACATGGAATGTGGACATCACCACGTATTTCCAAAGTGCCGCTGCAGCTGCACAAGAGGTTTCCTGAGGCCTAACCGATGGGTGACCCATACAGTTGTCTGGCCTTGGAACCAAAAGACTAATCCTGACCAGCACCCTCCCTTGTGTACTCCCCTCTGCCCTTTGGGGAGACAACTGCTCTGCTGTAGTTTCAGTGCCTGGAACCTCCTGGGACCTAATCCTAATGCTAACCAGGACCATATGCTAACCCTCAACCTAAACCTAACCCTATCACTCACACTAGACACACCTATCTACACCAGACCAGATACAGTTGTCTGCCCTTAGAACCCAAAGATTAATCCTGACCCGCAGCCTCATTGTGCACACCACTCAGTCATTCATGGAGGCAACTGCACTGCTGTGGGTTCAGTGCATGGAGCCTTGGGAATGAAGAAAACCCTAACCATACCCCTAACCATAAACCTCAACCTAATCATAACCCTATTTCTAACCCTAACCCTAAACTTGAGCCGCAACCTCACATGGGATCTCAGGTCAGCCCTTGAGGGATATCACGAGACTGGAGTTGCTTCAGCCCTGGTGACTTCCCTGCACCGAACCCTAACCCTGGCTAAGGCTCCTTCCCCATGGGGATCCAATTCATAGTCTGACATCAGCACGCACATGGAATCGAGAAGCGGTGCAGGAATACTTGGCGTGGAATGTGGAACATCATCATGTCATTTCAAAATCCTGGCTGCCACTGCACTCGAGGATTCAACAGGCCTACCTGAAGAGTGCCCAATACAGTTGTCTGGCCTTGGAAACTGAAGACTAATCCTGACTGGCAGCCTCCGTTGTGCACTCCACTCAGCCCTTCCGGGAGATGACTGCACTGCTGTGGGTTCAGCGCCTGGAGACTACTGGGACCTAACTCTAAACCTAACCATAACCCTAACCATAACCCTCAGCCTAAATCTAACAGTTTCTATCACACTAGACCCACCTATCTACACCAGACCTTATAGAGTTGTCCGTCCTTGGAACCCAAAGACTAGTTCTGACGAGCAGCCTCCATTGTGCACTGACTCAGCCCTTCGGGGAGACAGTTGCACTGCTGTGGGTACAGCGCCTGGATCCTTCTTTGACCTACCCTAACCCTAACCATAACCCTGAGCAAAACCCTCAATCTCACCTGACCATATATCTCACAATACCTCTACACCAGACCCACACCAGTGCATGTACCCTCACTTCAGCCCTCAAGGGAAATCACGAGACTGGAGTCCTTTGGCCCTGGCCACATCCCTGCACTGAACCCTAACCCTAGCTAAAACTCACTCTCCATGGGTACCCATCCCAATGTCTGACAACAGAATGCACGTGGGGTCGAGAAGCAGTGCAGGATCACTCGGCGTGGAACGTGGAACATCACCATGTCATTTCCAAAGCCCGGCTGCTGCTGCATAAGACGATTCCTGAGGTCTCCCCCAAAGAGTGTCCAATACACTTGTCTAGCCTTGGAACCCAAAGACTAATCCTGACCGGCAGCCTCCGTTGTGCCCGAGAGCATCCCTGAGGCTTACCTGAAGAGTGCCAGAAACAGTTGTCTGGCCTGGCAACCGAAAGACTAATCCTGACCCGCAGCATCCATTGTGTACTCCAGTCGGCACTTCGGGGAGACCACTGCACTGCTGTGGGTTCAGCATCTGGAGCCTCCTGGGACCTAACCCCAACCCTAACCAGAACCCTGACCCTAACCCTCAACCTCAACCTAAACCTATCTCTCACACTAACTCTATACCAGACCCGTACCCTCGCAAGTGTTCTCACTTCAGCCCTCCATGAAATTCACGAGACTGGAGTCACTCTGCCCTAGTGATGTCCCTGCACTGAACCCTAACCCTAGCTAAGTCTCCCTCCTCATGGGACCCAATTCCAATGACTGACAACAGCACGCTCATGGTGTAAATCACTCGGCTTGGACCCTGGAACATCACCATGTCATTTCCAAAGCTCAGAGGGAGCTGCACAAGGGCGCTGCTGAGGCCCAACTAAGGAGTGTCCTACACCCAAAGATGGCCTTGACACCCTAAGACTAAGAAGGAATGGCACCATCCTTTGCGCCCTCCACTCAACCCTCTAGGAGACCACTGCACTACTTAGGTTTCTGCGCTTAAGCGCCTCCTGGAACCTACCCCTAACCCTTACCATGACCCTTGCCATATTCCTCAACCTAAACCTCACCCCAATTCTAACACTAACCCTACACCTGACCTGCTACCACGCATGGCCCTCATTCATACTCAATGGAGATAAATGGATTGTTGTTGCTTCTGCCTTGCTTATGTCCCTGAATCTAACTGTAACCCTAGCTATTTCTCTATTCCGATGGGGATCCAATTCCTAATGCAGAGAATATCACGCACCTGGGGCCCAGAAGCGGTGCAGGATTACTCCACACGGAGCGTGGACCACCACCATGTCATGTCCAAATACCAGAGGGAGGTGCCAAAGTGCTTGCTGAGGCTCAAAAGTGGCCCACATGCAAGGCTGGCACTGGTAACCAAAGACTAAACCTGACCTCCCATGTGCCCTCCACTGAGCCCTCCCAGGAGACCACTGCACTGCATGGGGTTCATCACCTGGGGACTCCTTGGAGCTATCCCTCACCCTAATCATGACCCACTCCATACTCCTCAATCGGAACCTCACCCCAAGTCTAACGCTAACCCTACACGTGACCCGCATCCGTGCATGAGCCCTCATTCAGCCCTCCATGGAGATAAAGGGATTGTTGTTCCTTCGGCCTTGCTTATGGCCTGTCCCTGGATCAAACCCTTGCCCTAGGTATGGCTCATTCCCGATGGGGACCCAATTCCTAACTCGGAGAAAACCACGCACATGGGGCCCAGATGCGGTGCAGGCTTACTTGGCATGGAACGTGGAACATCACCATGCCATTTCCAAAGTCCAGAGGGACCTGTACAAGGGGGTTGCTGAGGACCAATCGAAGAGTGGCCCACACAAGAGGCTGGCCTTGGCACCCAAAAAATAAGCATGACCGGCACCCTCCCATGCGCCCTCCTCTGGGTCCCCCAGGGAAACAACTGCACTGCTTTGGATTCAGCACCTTGGGCCTCCTGGAACCTAGCCCTAGCCTCAACCATGACCCTCCCCATACTACTCAACCTATACCTCACCCCAATGCTGATGCTAACCCTACACCTGACCCTCACCTGTGCATTGGCCCTCATACAGGCCCTCATGGAGATAACAGGACCGGTGTCTCTTCAGCCCTGCTTATATCCCTGGACAGAACCTCACCCTATCCGTGGTTCTCTCCCAATGGGTATCCAGGTCCTAATTCTGAAACACCACGCATATAGGTGAAAACCCCTGCAGTATTATTCGGTATGGAATTGGAACATGATCATTTCGTTTCCACTGGTGGGATGGAGCTGCCCCAGGAGGTTACTGAGACCCAAATCAATAGTGGCACACACGGGAGGCTGGCCTTGAAACACAAAGAATAAGTCTGAGCTGAAGGCTCCCATGCAGCCACCACTCAGCCTTCCATGGAGACCACTGCGATGCTAGGGGTTCACTGCCTGGAATTTCTTGGGCCCTAACCCTAACACTAACCATGACCCTCACCATACCCTGAACCTCAAACTCATTCCTACACTAACGCTAACCCTACAACTGACCCTCACCTGCACACTGGCTATCATTCATCACCCCATGTAGGTAAGTGGAATAGGGTATCTGTGGCCCTCCTTATGGCCCTGGTCTGAAACCCAACTCTATCTAAAGCTCTCTCCAGATGGTGACCCGATTCTTAAGTCTGAGGATACCTCCCTTCCAGAAGAAGAGGCGGATTCCTCAGCATGGAACACGGAATATCACCATGTAATATCCTAAGCCCAGATGTTGCTTCAGAAGCGGTTCCTGAGGCTCAACCAAAGTATGGCCCACAAAGGAGGCTCACTCTGGCTCTCAAAGACTAAGCATGATCCACACCCTTCCATGTGCTCACCACTGAACCCTCCAGGAAGACCAGCACTTCTGGTGCTTCAGCGTCTGGAGGACCTGGGACAAAACCTAACCATTATATTGACCAGAACCATACACATCATCCTCAACCTCACCCCAACTCTAAAGGTAACGCTACACCTGACCTGCACCCCTGCATGGGCGCTCATTCAGCCCTCCATGTAGATAATGGGACTGGTGTCACTTCGGCCCTGCTTATGTCCCTGGACCGAATCCTAACCCTATCTATGGTTCTCCCCCAAAGGGGATCCAGTTCCTAACTCTGAGAACACCATGCACATAGGGTCCAACCCCCTGTGGTATTCTTCAGGATGGAACTGGAACATCATCATTTCATTTGCACTGCTGGGATGGAGCTGCACAAGGAGGTTGCTGAGGTCCAACTGAAGACTGTCACACATAGGATGCTGCCCTGGCACGCAAAGACTTAGTCTGAACTGTAGACTTCCATGCAGCTTCCACTCAGCCCTCTGTGGAGACCACTGCACTGTTAGGCATTCACTGCCTGGAACCTCCTGGGACCTAACACTAACACTAAACTTGACCTTCACCATACACCTCAACCTAAACTTCACACCAACTCTAACGCTAACCCTACACATGACCCGCACCCAAGCATGGGCCCTATGGAGTCCTCTGGAACGATCATGGACTCATGTGGATTTGGCCCTATCTACATCCCTGGGCTGATACCTAACCTTAGTGATGGCTCTCTCCCATTGAGGAACAAATTCCTAAGTCTCAGTCACCACGCACATGGGGCCCAGAAGCGCTGCAGCGTTACTCGCATGGAACGTGGAACATCGACAGTAATTTCCAAAGCCCAGAGGAAGCTGCAAAAAGGGTTTGCAGCCCATCTGAAGATTGCCCCACAACTGATGCTGGCTTCGGCACCCAAAGACTAAGCCTGAGCGGCAACCTACCATTTTCCCTCCACTGATTCCTCCAGTGAGACCACTGGACTGCTTGGGGTACAGCACCTCGTACCTCCTGGAACCTAACCCAAACCGTAACCATGACCATCAACATACTCCTCAACCTCAACCTCACCCCAACTCTAAGGCTTCACCTGACACCCTACACCTGACCCTCACCCGCACATGGCCCTCATTCAAACCTCCATGTAGGTAATGGAATTGCTGTTGCTTTGGCCTTGCTTACATCCCTGGACCGAACCCTAACCCTAGTTGTGGCTGAATCCCGATGGGGATCCAATGCCTAACTCTGAGAGACCACACACATGGGGCCCAAAGCTTTGCAGGATTCCTAAGCATGGATCTTGGAGCATAATCGTGTCATTTCCATTACCCACAGGGAGCTGCACAAAGGGGTTCCTGAGGCCCAACTGAAGAGTGACTCACATGAGAGGCTTGATCGGGCACTCAAAGACAAAGCCTGATCAGCACAACCCCATGTGGGATCCACTCAACCCTTCTTGGAGACCACATCCTTCCTGGGGTTGTTGCACCTAGAGCCTTGTGAGACCTAACAATAACCATGACCTTCAAAGTACCCCTCAACCTAAACATCACCCCTCTTCTAAACATAACCTACAACTGACCCGCACCCTTTCAGGGACCCTCACTTCAGCCCTCCAGGGAGATCACGGGACTGCTGTCGCTTTGGCCCTGCTTACATCCCTGGACTGAACCCAAACTCCATTTTAGGCTGTCTCCCCATGGTGACCCAATACTTACTTCTGTGCAAACCACACACGTGGGGTTCAGAAGAGGAGCCGGATTCCTCGGCATGGAACGTGGAACATGACCAGGTAATTGCCAAAGCCCAGAGGGAGCTGCACAAGGGGGTTGCTGAGGCCCAACCAAAGTGTGGTCCATATCCGAGGCTGGCCCTAGCCCCTAAAGACTAAGCCTGGCCGGCACCCTCCAATGTGACCTCCCTCAGCCCTCCAGGGAGATCACTGCACTGCTTGGGTTTCAGCACCTAGGGCCTCCTGGACCCTAACCCTAACCGTGACCCTCGCAGTACTTCTCAGCCTAAACTTCACTCCAACTCTAACGCTAATCCTACACCAGCCCCACATGCGCATGTTCCCTCATCCAACACCCCATATAGATAATGTGAGTAGTGTTGCTTCAGCGCTGCTTATGGCCCTGAAGCAAACCCTAACACAAACTAAGGCTCTCTCCTGATGGTGACCCAATTCTTTAGTCTGAGGATACCACACACATGGAGTCCAGAGGAGGAGGAGTATTACTCAGTGTGGAATGTGGAATATCACCATGTAATATCCAAAGCCCAGATGTTGCTGCAGAAGTGGTTGCTGAGGCTCAATCAAAGAATGGCCCACGATGGAGGCTTGCCCTGGCAAACAAAGACTAAGCATGATGGACAACCTGCAATATGCCCTCCACTGAGCCCTCCGGGAAGCTCACTGCATTGCTGTTGGTATATCGCTTGGAGCTACCTAGGACTTAACCCCAAACCCAATAATGAACATAACTATACACACCAACCTCACCATGAACATAACTATAAACAGAACTATAACAATGAACATAACTATACACACCAACCTCACCAACTCTAACCGTAACCCTACATCTGACCTGCACCTGTGCATGCGCCCTATTCAGCCCTCCATGTAGCTCAAGGGACTGGTGTTGCTTCAGCCGTGCTTATGTCGCTGGAACATACCCTAACCCTAGCGATGGCTCTCTCCCAATGGGGATCCAGTTCCTAATTCTGAGAACACCACGCCCATAGGGCCCAGACCCCTGAAGTATTATTCGGTATGGAATTGGAACATCATCATGTCAAGTCCACTGCCTGCATGGATTTGCATAAGGAGGTTGCTGAAGCTCAACTGAAGAGTGGCACACACGGGAGGCTGGCTCTGGCATGGAAAGACGAAGCCTGAACTAGAGGCTTTCATGCAGTCTCCATTCAACCCTATGTGAAGACCACTGCACTGCTAGGATTTCAGCGCCTAGAACCTCCTGGGACCTAAACCTAACAGTAACCTTGACCCTCACCATACCCCTCAACCTAAAGTTCACACCAACCCTTACCATAATCCTAAACCTTACATGCATTAGTGCATGGGCCCTCACTTCAGCCTTCCAGGGCAATCATGGGTCTCCTGTCCATTCAGCCCTAACTAAGTCCCTGGCCCAAACCCAAACACTAGCTAGGACTCTCTCTCTCTCGATGAGGACAAAATTCCTTTATCTGATATGACCACACATATGTGGGGCCAGAAGTGGTGCAGCATTACTCTCCATGGAAAGTGTCCTGAAGGGCACAGACGCTCCCAGTAACTGAAGGCGCGTCCCATGCCTGAAGCCACTCCCAATACCTGAAGGTGCTCCCCATGCCTGAAGACAAGCTCCTTGCCTGAAGGCAAGCCCCTTGCCTGAAGCCGCTCCCTGTGCCTGAAGCCATGCCCAGGGCCTGAAGGCATGCCCCATGCCTAAAGACAAGCCCCTTATCATCCACTCATCCTCCAGTGAACTCAGTACCTGCGGGACTGGAGCCTCCAGTGAAACTCGTGCCCTCGGCACTGCAGCCTCCAGTGAACCCAATGCCAGGGGCACTGCAACCTCTAGTGACCCCAGTGCCCACAGCACTGGATCCTCCAGTGAATCCACTGGCCGCAGCACTGCAGCCTCCCGTGAACCCATTGCCCGCAGCACTGCAGCCTCCATTGAACACAGTGCCCGTGGCACTGCATCTTCCAGTGAACACAGTGCCTGCGACACTGGAGCCTCCAGTGAACAGAGTGCCAGTGGCACTGCATCCTCCAGTTAACCCAGTTCCTGCGGCACTGCAGCCTCCAGTGAACCCAGTGCCCGTGGCACCGCAGCCTCCAGTAAACACAGTGCCCGTGGCACTGGAGCCTCCAGTGATTCCCATGCCCTTGGGAATGGAGATCCAGTGAATGCACTGCAAGAGGCACTGCATTCTGCAGTGAACCCAGTGCCCGCTGCACTGCATCCTCCAGTGAACCCAGTGCCCATGGCAATGGATCCTCCAGTGAACGCAGTGCCCGAGGACTGCCGCCTCCAATGAAACCATTGCCCGAAGCACTGAAGCCTACAGTGAATCCACTCCCTGAATCATTTCTGCCTGCAGTGAATGCACTGCCCCACCACTGCTGCTTCCAGTGAACCTACAGCCAGAGGCACTGCGGCTTCCAGTGAACCAAGTGTCCACGGCACTGCAGCCTCAAAGGAAGCCAGTGCCTGACGCACTGCATCCTCCAGTGACCCCGGTGCCTGCGGCACTGCAGTCTGCAGTGAACCCAGTGCCTGAGGCACTGCAGCCTCCAGTGAACCCACTGCACCCTCCAGTGCAGGCATTGCCTGCCACACTGCACCGTTCAGTGAACACAGTGCCCACGGCACTGCAGCCTGCAGGGAACCCAGAGCCCGAGGCACTGCAGCCTGCAGGGAACCCAGTGCCCATGGTATGGCAGCTTCCAGTTATCTCAGTGATCTGTGCACTGCAGCCTGCATTGAACCCAGTGCCCGTGGCACTGCAGCATCCAGTGAACAAAGTGCCCGAGGCAATGCATCCTGCAGTGAACCCACTACCCACAGAACTGCAGCCTCCAGTGAACAAAGTGCCCGAGACAATGCACCCTCCAGTGAAACCAGTGCCCGCGGTATCGCACCCTCCAGTGAAACCTGTGCCTGCGGCACTGCACCCTCCAGTGAAGCCAGGGCCCGACACACTGCATCCTCCAGTGACCCCAGTGCCCGCAGCATGGCAGCTTCCAGTTATCTCAGTGACCGGTGCACTGTAGCCTGAAGTGAACCCAGGCCCGCGGCAGAGCACCCTCGACTGAACCCAGTGCCCGTGGCACAGGACCCTGCAGTGAACAAAGTCCCCGTGGCGCAGCATCCTGCAGTGCACCCTGTGCACGGGGCACTGCAGCCTGCAGTAAATCCAGTGCCCGTGGCACTTCACCCTCCGGTAAAGCCAGTGACCGTGGCACTGCACCCACCAGTTAACACAGTGCCCAAGGCACTGCATCCTCCAGTGCACCCCGTGCCCGGGGCATTGAACCATCCAGTGAACCGAGGGTGCGCAGCAATGCGGCCTCAAGTGAACCCACTGCCCGCGGCACTGGAGCCTGCAGTGAACACAGTGCCCACCGCAGTGCAGCTTCCAGTGAACCAAGTGCCCGGGGCACTGCAACCTCCAGTGAACAAAGTCCGGCGGAACTGCAGCATCCAGTGAACCCACTGCCCGCTCTACTGCATCCTCCAGTGAACCCAGTGCCCACAGCACTGCGTCCTCCACCTCCAGTGAACCCAGTGCCCACAGCACTGCGTCCTCCAGTTATCCCAGTGACCGGTGCACTGCAGCCTGCAGTGAAACCTGTGTCCACGGCACTGCACCCTCCAGTGAACACACTGCCACGGCACTGAAGCCTCCAGTTAAGGCAGTGCCCGCGGCGCTGCACCCTCCAGTGAAACCAGTGCCCTCGGCACTGCATCCACCTGGTGAACCAAAGATCCCACGCCACTGCACCCTCCAGTGAAGCCAATACTGGGTGCACTGAACCCGCCAGTTAACACGGAACCCACAGCACTGCACCAACCATTGAACCCAGTGCTGGTGGACTGCAGCCTCCAGTGAACCCAGTGCCTGTTGCACGGTACCATCCAGTGAAGCCAGGGACCGTGGCACTGCAGCCTCCCGTGAACCCAATTCCCACAACACTGCAGCATGCAGGGAACGCAGTGCCCACAGCACTGCAGCCTCCAGTGAACCCAGAGGAGCGGCACGGCACCCTCCAGTGAACCCTGTGCCCTCGGCACTGCATTCCGCAGTGAACCCTGTGCCCACGGCACTGCATTCTTCAGTGAACCCTTTGCCGGAGGCACTGTACCATCCAGTGAACCCAGTTCCTCTGGCACTGCACCATGCAGGGAACATATTGCCACAGCACTGCAGCCTCCAGTGAACCCAGTGCCGGTTACACTGCACCCTCCAGTGAGCCCAGTGCCAGCGGCACTGTAGCCTACCGTGAACCCAGTGACTGCAGCACTGCACCCTCCAGTGAAACCAGTGCCAGCGGCGCTGCACCCTCCAGTGAACCCAGTGCCAGCGGCACTGCACCCTCCAGTGAACCCAGTGCCAGCGGCACTGCAGCCTGCAGTGAATCCAGCGCCCGTGGCACTGCGCCGTACAGTGAACACAGTGCCTTCGGCACCGCAGCCTCCAGTGCCCCGGTGACCATGGCACTGCAGCCACCGGTACCCCAGTGCCCTCGGCCCATACCCTCCAGCTCTTGAAGCCACTCACCGCGCCTGAAGGCCCTCCCCGTGCCTGAATGCACTCCCGGTGCCTGTAGTTACTCCCATTGCCTGAATGGCATGGGTAACCTCTGAAGCTGCACCCCTGCCTGAGGGCATTCTCTGTGTCTCCTTGAGTTCCCTGTGCATGACGGGGCATCCCTTGGTGAAAGGCACATGTGCTCCCCTTGCCCGAATTGCACAGGAGCTCCCCGTGCCTGAAGACTCACCCCATGCCTGAAGAAGCTCCCAGTGCCTGAAGGCAAGCCCCATGCCTGAAGGCGCTCCCCTTGACACAAGGGCACAGGGACTCCCTGAAGGCTTGCGCCATGCCTGCCGGTGCACCCCTCCCCTGAGGGTGCCGTGTGCCTGATGGCGAGCCCAGTGCCCGACGTCTCGCCCTGTGCCTGAAGAGCACAGAGGCTCCGCATGCCTGAAGTCGTGCCCTGTGCACGAAGCCGCTCACTGTACCTGAAGGTGCTCCCAGTGCCTGAAGACAAGCCCCATGGTTGAAGGCGTGCACCGTGCCTGAAAATGTTCCCTGGGCCCGAAGCCGCTCCCTGTTCCTGAAGGCACGCCTCTTGCCCGAAACAGCTCCACGTGCCTGTACTCAAGCCTCTTGCATGAAGGCGAGCCCCGTGCCCGAAGCCTTGCCCCGTGCGTGAAGCCCCGCCCGGTGCCTGAAGGCACACCCCTCGCCTGAAGGCACGCCCCGTGCCTGAATTGCACGGGCATGCCCGGTGCCTGAGGGCATGCCCAGCGACTGCAGTCGGTCACCCCCGATGACTGAGTCATGCCCAGCGAACGAAGTCACTCCCAAAGTCACTCCAAGTGACTGAAGTCAAAGTCACTCCCAGTGAAGGAAGTTACTCCCAAAGTCCTTCCAAGCGACAGAAGCCTCTCCCGATGTCACTCCCAGTGACGAAAGTCACTCGCTATGTCACTCCCAAGTGAGGGAAGCCTCTCCCAAAGTCACTCCCCGTGACAGAAGTCACTCCCGATGTCACTCCCAGTGACGCAAGTCACTCCCGAATTCACAACCAGTGACGGAAGTCCCTCTCGAAGTCCCTCTCCCAGTGACGGAAGTCACTCCCGAAGTCATTCCCAGGGACTGAAGTCAAAGCCACTCCCAGCTGCCGATCCAGCTGCTGAGGTCATCGTTACTCCCAGTGACTGAAGGAAATGTCACACTCGGTGTCTGAAGTTACTCCTAGTGACTGCAGTCGTCACTCCCACTCCCAGTGCCTGAAGTCTTCACTGCCAGTGCCTGAAGTCGGCACTCGCAGTGCCTGAAGGGATTGCAGGGGAAGGACCGAGAGAGCGAGACGCAGAATTCCAAGCAGCGCCTCCGGGCTCTGTGGTCTCAGCACGGAAACTCCCGGGGAAAGACAGAGACAGAGGGAGACACAGAATCCCATGCAGCCCCCAGGCTCTGTGCTCTCACCACAGAGCCTCCTGGGTAAGGACAGAGAGGGAGGCACAGAATCCCAAGCAGCCCCTCCAGGCTCTGTGCCCGCAGCACAGAGCCTCCAGTTCCTGAAGCCACTCACCATGCCTGAAGGCACTCCCCGTGCCTGGATGCGCTCCCCGTTCCTGAAGGCATTCCCTTTGCCTGAAGGCACTCCCTTTGCCTGAAGGCACAAGCGCTCTCTGAGGGCGCACCCCGTGGGTGACGGTGCACCCCTTGCCTGAGGGCGCCCTGCGCCTGAGGGCGAGCCCAGTGCCTGATGACGCGCCCCGTGCCCGAAGAGCACAGAGGCTCCCCGTGCCTGAAGTCGCACCCCGTGCATGAAGCCGCTCACTGTACCTGGAGGTGCTCCCAGGGCCTGAAGACAAGCTCCATGGTTGAAGGTGCGCCCCGTGCTGGAAAACGCTCCATGTGCCCGAAGGGGCTCCTGTTCCTGAAGGCATGCCTCTTGCCTGAAACAGCTCCACGTGTCTGTACTAAAGCCCCTCGCCTGCAGGCAAGGCCCGTGCCTGAAGGAAAGCCCTGTGCCTGAAGCCTTGCCCCATGCATGAAGCCCCGCCCAGGGCCTGAAGGCACGCCCCTGGCCTGAAGGCATGCCCCATGCCTGAAGGCTTGCCCCATGCCTGAAGGCTTGCCCCATGCGTGAATTCTCACCCTGTGCCTGAAGTCTAGCCCCCCGCCTGAAGGGCACAGGCACGCTCAGGGCCCGAGGGCATGCCCAGGGACTGAAGTCAGTCACTCCCAATGACTGAAGTCACTCCTAGTGACGGAAGACCCTCGCAAAGACACACACAGTGACGGAAGTCCCACTCGAAGTCACTCCCACGGACGGAAGTCACTCCCGAAGTCACCCCCAGGGACTGAAGTCACTCCTGACGTCACTCCCAGTGCCTGAAGTCCGCAATCCCAGTTCCTGGAGGAACTGGAGGGGAAGGACAGAGAGAAGGAGACACAGAATTCCAAGCAGCCTCCAGGCTCTGTGGTCTCGGCACAGAAACTCCTGGGGA